>NC_056739.1:966148834-966453834 GCF_019279795.1 Protopterus annectens
TATAGCATACAAGTATACCGGTGGTGAGTAGGGACACAAAGAAAAACTCAGCTGGACAATTATTGCACCTGTGCATGCTCTGTCCACTGTTTCATCTTGGATATTACTAGGTCCTTGGGCTGAGAAGCCTTCTCATTTGGAGGGACACACTCATTGCGGATGGGACAAATCCAAGATAAGCTTCCAACATTGTGGGCATCATTAAGTATGTCAGAGGTATGGGAAATGCTGCGGATCTAAAGTCAGCAGTAGATGCCCAAAAAGTATCTATATAACAAAGATTTTTCGTATTGCCATTCTTTGCAATCATGATGTCTGCTCTAAGATGCAGATTTGTTAGATAGTATGAAGACCAGAGTGATAAGTAATACTCAATAGATCTGCATTGGTATTTATTTGCTTGAGCATAGTAAAGGGTATCAGTGCCATTATCACAAGAATATGACGTGGAATCCATTATCTTTAAACCTCCAAATATTAACTGCTTTCTGTTTGGCCGTTTTTACTTCCCGTACATAAATGGCTATATTTCCAAAAAGTTAACTATAGTCCCAGAACATTTTCAAGGCATAGTACTGGAATAATTACCTATAATAGAACTCAGTTTGTGCTGCCCGTTCCAAAGGCAAAGGAAAAGTGCATCTCGAATTTTAATTATAAAACAAAATTAAGTGACAATTTTTATACTGTAGTATTCACTTCTGTACAGAAATCCATCTTCTTTTTAGGCCCAATATTACAGCAGCACCAAAGTATTTATGTCATTGATAAGATTTTTTTTAAACTGAATTTTTTACGGAGGTAGTTTGTCAGTATCTTATCACCATAGACCTGCATCACTCTTCTGGTATCATTATAAAATTATCAGGACAAACGAGAATATTCAGCTTTATACAGCCCACTGCATGAGCTAACAGAATCTAGAAAAACAGGCTGCATATACTCAAATATGTAAATGTCTTCCTAAACAAGTAAAATAACCGTATGCTATACTTTTAAATGACGGTAAAAATCATATAGTCTGAGGAACAGCTATTATTTTAGATATGATTTCAGAGGACACCCTAATGATAGGATTCTGAGATATACTTAGTTGTCCGCCTGAAAATTATGAAATGAATATGATAAAAACAGTAACCAACATGTATGTAGTAATATTAGCAGTACCTAGTCATACAGGACCAAATTTATGTCTCTCTTGAAATTTTCTAACAAATTTCACAGGAAAATATGCCAGAGCTCTCACTCCAGAAGGTACCTTCTGTTGGTGACTTCAAATACAAAGACACATACACAATTGTATCTTCATATAGTATGGGTCACTGCTTAAGTCTAAATTTGGTAGGAATAGCAAGCATAAATCCACCAATATAAAACTTTCTTAAAAAAAAAATAAGTTTGTTTTTTATTTTCTGAAGCAATATCATCATAAAATTAATATATTCTGATGTGTACTGCATTCCTCTGAGCAAAAGTCATACCACCAACCATAATGGAAACTGTTTATAATGCAGCAACTGGACTTAAACTAAGCATGCCAAATATCCCATATGTCAGTTTTCAGGGAATTATAACATGATGTTCTGACAAAAAATACAGCCTTCTACACTTAAAGACTTAGTTAGCTGATTGCCACCCATTTGTTCCCCACTCTTTGTGAGCTCAGATGAGATACCAGACATACTTAGAAAGTCAGTACAGTTGACAGGTACGTTAATTCAGTACAACACTCTGTCACACACACACACACACACACACACACACACACACACACACACACACACACACACACACACACACACACACACTCTTCTTCTACTTTCACGCACACAAACATTTTGCTTTCTTGCATGTACTCACTCCGCACTTACCTATTAATATAGTTAGATGCTGTCCCTTTCAAAGGCATTGACGGCAAATATGAATCCCTCTTCAGCACGAACACACACACATTGATTCTTTGGCATGAAATAACATAGCGGCGTGAACACACAGATCCTACATCAGCGCAAAAAAAAAAGGGAAGGGTGCTTTGGCACATATCAACATTGCGGTTACAGGTAACTGTTGTGAAAAACAAATGAAAAAAGTGTTTTGGCACATGCATACACTGAAGTTGCAGTTAAAGGTCGTGGGCCGCATGGAAGAGCTCAGAGGGCTGCATGCAGCCAGCGGGCCGCAGGTTGGACACGTCTGATCTACATTATAGTCAAATCACAACAAGTTGTCATTAAGCATACTGGAGACCAGCAGTTACAATGGGCTGTCATTTCTTGCATTACAAACAGGTCTCCTGCTCCTATCAAGCTTGCAGCCTTTGACTGCCAGTAATTAGAAGATTAGGAAATATGCTCCCAGACGGCCACTTAGGAGCTGTGCATCCTGGAATGTTGGGACCAACTTCATGTTGGAACGTCTGAAATGATGCAACATCCAGACATCTCATGAGCAATAAGTCCAAGTTGAGTCCCTCAGGTGAAGGCTTGGTGATCAAACTTGGGCTTATAGTGTCTTCTTATTTTATCCTCCTCTTGTCATCACCAAGTCAAGGGAAGGTCACTGGTTGAAGTTGAGATAAGGTTTTTACGTACATGTAGCCTACACTGGTAACTGAGAGTATTGCTCTCACCTTGTTGTAGTTTCTTTACTGACATCTGTAGGGACATACCCTTAAGTAACAGTATTTTGAGTCCCATGCTGGGTCCTGTTACCTCCTTCAGTGAGCATTGAACTGCATATTGGGACCTTGTTACTTGCCTCTCAGTACATGCTTGTAATTTGCTTGTATCCTTGTACTTTGGATTAGCTTAGGTTGCATCTTCCTGGAGCTTAGGGAAGAGTACTGGCTTCCTCTCCCACTATACCCCTCCAGAAAGGTTATTCCAAAGATCCCGAGATCCTTGCTTCTGAGACTGCTAAGAGTGTTTCAGTGTTTTTTCCAATAGTTACACTTCTGGTGACCTCTGCTTTAGGAAGATTTTTGAGGTTTTCTGTGGATGTACCTGTTACTCCTCTGCATTAACTAGTAGAAAATTACCTAGCATCTGGAAAAGTATGAGGAGCTCTTAACCATCTCTTAGTATGGATCCTGTCCTGAAGTATGGCCCTTTTTACCTGGAAGCATCTTGATTCAGCTGTGTGTTCTGAAGAAGGTGGATTCCCTAAGAAAGCCCTGACTGTGTAGAGTGACAGTCTTTTGTAGTACCCCAAGCAAATTTCTGTGTAAACCTTTCAGTTCACATAGGTCTCAGAGACAACACCACCTTTCAGCTCTGTCCAGAACTTTGAACATGGTGGGCAAGAGGGTATTCTTTGCTACTTTGCATTTCTGGACCCTTTATTTCCTGTCTGCCATGTTGCAGTTTTGGTCTTCCATGGTGGAGCAGTCTTGGAAAAGCTGAAGGAGCTCCCAGTTTCTTGGGTGACAGAGTTTGAGTGGGTTCTTCAATGGGCTTTCACATTATGTACTGTGGCAGGAGTCTGTGGAATGTGCCTATGCTGTATAGCACGATTCTGGCTTCCCCTTTTTAGGATGAGCTGAGGCAGGCCATTTTAGGAAAGCCTCCTCCTGGTTTGTTGTTAGGGTAGACTCTTGGTACCGATTGAAGACCTTCGAATGATAAAACCATTATTATCTCCCAGATTCCTTATTGTCCTTTTGGCAGACCCAATTCCTTAACAAGTGCTCTTATAGGAGGAAGTATCAAAATATTGTATCCTCTGATGTTAAGTTGTCCAATCTCGCCTTCGTTCTTGCTGGATGGGATCGGCTCCGACTCGGCCACTTACTATAGCTCGAGATCTCTTTACTGGCTCGAGGCTACCCCTTATCCCAGAATGCCCAACGTCATCTACCCTGATCTCGTTTGCTGCCTCAGCTGCGAGGTTGCGTCAGTACTGGCTCAGGCTTAGTATAACTTTTTTCTCTGTTTAAAGTTCAATAATTTACTTGAAAAGTAGTATTTTTTTCACTGTTTATAGTAGTTTGTAAGTTTATTTAGTCCTAAACCTCGTATCCATCGTTTGCTGTGTTTTTTGTGCTGTGTTGGCCGTCGCCCCTTAGTCTCTAGGTCTTCTGTTTTTTTTTTTTTTACCTGAACTCGTTTAAGTTGGACAGTCCCCACCCCCTTAAGGACAGCCATTTAAGTTAGAGGCTCTCCTTTTAAGATTTTTAATATAATTTTTATTTTTGTAGTGTGTCTTTGTGGTACTTCCTTACTTTTTTCTTAGTATGTCCAAGGAAGTTAAAACCTCAGGGTTCAAAAAGTGTGACTCATGCTGTCAGATGTCTCTGACAGATGGGCACACTAGTTGTGTTTACTGCTTGGGGGCGCTACACCTGCAGGACTCTTGTTCTATTTGTCATACCTTTAGTCCAGGGGTCCTGCAGGAGCGGAAAAACAAGCTTATCCTCCGTGGATTATTAAAACAGGATTCTACAGCTAAAACATCTAAGCGAGTGAAACCTTTGAAACCAATCAAGCGGTTGGCTCCATGTTTGGAACCGACCGGTGAGCTTGACAAACCAAGTGTGTCAGTTCCAGAGGGCACCGACAAGACTACTCCTCCGTCGGCTCCAACTGTTACTTCGGAGCCATCTCGGAGCCACAGACGAGCTAGGTCTCCTTAATTGGAGTCGATTCACTCAGTACCACAATCACCTTTACTTCAAAGCAAGACCAGTCATTGCTCATCTTTCCACTCCTCTCGATCCTCGAAGTTATCGGATCAGGATGTGGAGAGAGTGATCAGTAGGTTGATGAAGTCACAGTCCCTTGCTAAAATGCTTTCAAGTCTGCCTCAACAGGCTTCGGCTCCATCCGCTTCGATTCCTCCTCCGACTATGCTTAGTTCGGAGCCGGAGTCCATAGATGCTCTGATAGTGATTCCTTTGGCTTCGATGACATCCTGTTTGGCACCGACGTTGGCTCTGAAGTTTCTTCCTCCCATTGAGGTATCTGGGCGCTGAAGTTCTCTTGTAGTCTCCGAGGGGGGGAAGTGGCATTGGACCCTTGTCCGACCCCGCTGTCCCTCTCGGAGCGTCAGCTCAGTTAAGCTCAGCTCCCACATTGGCCACGGAGCCGTCGCCCTCGGTGCAGATTGGGATTCCTGTCTCTTCGGAGCTGGAGCCCTCCTTATGTCGAGACCGTGACACCTTCGAGGTCATGAGGAGAGTGCTGTCCCCACAGACGGCCCCACTGTCTGTTCTATTGGCTCCATCCCCCTCAGTGCCTGTGACAACCTCTGCTCCTTCTCCATCCCCAAAGCGTAGGGAATATATGCCCCCGAACACCTCATTGGGTGAACCCTCTTCTTCCGAAGCCTCC
The DNA here is from genome assembly GCF_019279795.1 of Protopterus annectens. Taxonomy (NCBI): domain Eukaryota; kingdom Metazoa; phylum Chordata; order Ceratodontiformes; family Protopteridae; genus Protopterus; species Protopterus annectens. Next base: position 966,154,162 of record NC_056739.1, read on the forward strand.
CCAAAGCATTCTGAGCAAGCTCCCCAGAAGAAAAAGTGCAAGAGGAAGCACCTAGACTCCCCTGAGTCTGTCACCTCAGATACAGACCTGGATGAATTTGAGGGGTCCCCAAGGTCCCCCTCTGAAGATGTTTCCTTTTTGGACATCCTTGAGATTCTTAGGCAGAGGCGTAGCTGGACTTCCCTAGCCCCCTCCCAGGACGAGTCTGTATACCTGGACGCATTTGGTTCCCGACCTTCCACCTTCTTGGGTGTCTCCGCCTTTTGATCCACTCATGTCTGTGGTGTCTCGAAAGGCTTGGTCAGCTCCAGATTCCATGGAACCTGTCCCGCGGAGACCCAATACATTCATCACAGATCCCCAAGACAAACAATTCTTGACTAAAAGTGTCCCTGTTGATGCCATGGTGGTTGCAGCAGCCACAGAGAGAGAGATGAAGCCTCCTCATCTGTCCTTTCACCGAATAAAGACTCTTGTATGATGGACAGATATGAGAAACACATTTTTTCATCAGTGACCTTCTCCCTTAGGTACCTGAACTATCTTTCCCATTTTACTAGGGTTCAGAGGGATCTCCTAAAAGAGCTTGGAGATACCCTACAAGATCCCACAGCTGAAGGAGCTTCAGCCAAGGTAGCTAACCAGCTGGTGACTCTTAATTCAATAGTCAACTCCTCCATGAGGCTTATTTCATACGCAGCCGATGGAGTGAGTAGAGCTGCAGGAACAGGAGTGGCTCTCAGGAGACATTCTTGGCTGCGGCTGTGTCAGTTTGCGGAACCTTTCAGAGCGTCCTTCACCAGTACCCTCTTTGATGGCTCCTCTCTTTGGGCTCAGGTGAAAGACACGCTTACCAAGTGCCAGCAGGAAGGCAAGACTCTGTCTGATGTCGGAGTCCGTTTTTCCATTCCTACCAGACCATACCCAAATGGTCAGAAGGGTGGAAAGATGTGGTTTCGAAAATCCCAGGGACCCTTGCCTGATGCACATGTTGACTTTCCCCCAGGGGCAGAGGAGGAAATAATAACAATGGCAGATGCTGCCCTCATGGCAGAGGGGGGGGCGCAAAATCAGGATGACAGAGATGTGTTCTCTTCCAAACCCTATCAACATCCCTGTAGGGATGCCCGACTGCTCAACTCTGGAGGAAGTCGGGGGAAGGCTTTTATTGTACCCAATCGCCTGGCGAAATATTACAAAAGACAAATGGGTACTAGCCATTATATCCGGAGGTTACAAGATTCCCTTTCATCAACCCCCTTTTGTTTAAAAAAAAAATATATCCCAGATGTTCCACCCAATCTAAGGGATCAGACAGTCACAGAAGTTTCAAGACTGCTAGAAAAATGAGCCATCCAGGAAGTCCCCACAGACCAAGGAGGATCTGGAACTTACTCAAGATTCTTTTTAGTTCCCAGAAAGACAGGGGACTGGAGTCCAATTCTGGATCACAGCAGGTTAAACAAATCTGTACAAAAAAAAAAGTTCCGGATGGTAACAGTACAGTCCATTCTCCCCTTCCTGGGTCAGGACAATTAGATGTGCTCCATAGATCTTCAGGACGCATACTATCATATAAAATTGGACAGACGGTCCAGGAGATTTCTATGCTTCCGGCTAGGGGCCAGTCATTACCAGTTCAGAGCTCTGCCCTTTGGTCTCACCACAGCCCCCAGGGTGTTCACCAAATGCATGGCAGTAGTCACGGCTCACCTGAGACATCTAGGATTCCAGTTGTTTCGTTATCTGGACGACTGGCTCATCACTGCTACCACCAAGCAACAACTTAGAGGCACAAGATTACACCATCACATCCTGTGCTCAACTAGGTATTACAATAAACTTCAAAAAATCTGCCTTGTTGCCCTGTCAATCTGTTACATACATAGGAGCAGAGCTAAACACAAGAAAAAGCATTGTAAAATTGCCTCAGGAAAGAGTTTCCATTATTCGAAAACGAGTGTCGCTTCTCCTGAGGAGCAAAAGAATTCAAGTCAAATATGTTCTTCAAGCTCTAGGGTCCATGACAGCAGCCATTCTTCTAGTTCCCTTAGCATGCTTTCACATGAGAATCCTTCATTGGCTTCTTTTCACACAATGGTCCTTCCAGGAATTACCCATGTCTCACATGATGCTAATTACGGAATCTTGCAAAAGACACCTTTCCTGGTGGATGATCTCTCCACTAGTTACTCAGGGCAGACCTTTCTTGGAACCCCATCCTGTCACCACAGTGACCACGTATGCTTCCCAGATGGGGTGGGGGTGGGGGGCATTATCTAAGGAAGACAGTCCAAGGAACTTGGCAACCTCACGAGTACCACTTGCACATAAATGTCCTGGAGATGAGAGCGGTGCTCCTAGCGTTGCAAGCTCTTCAAGACTTTCTCCCTGCCGGGACTATAGCAATACAGATGGACAATAATGTCAGTGGTTTGGTACATCAACAAACAGGGGGGAACCAGGTCTTACCCCTTGTGTCGAGAGGCCCTCAAACTGTGGCAATGGGCGATTTCTTCCCAACAGCAATGCATATCCCTGGGACATCCAATGTAATAGCGGACAGGTTCAGCAGGGCTATCCTCATGCCTCATGAATGGTCTCTGAAACAGGAAATTGTGGATCTTATTTTCCACAAATGGGGCCAGCCTTGCTGCAATCTCTTTGCCTCTCCCCTCAACAACAAATGCAGCAGCTACTTCTCCCTTGTTCCTCCTCCAGATCAGACACCCAGGGACGCTCTAGTCCATGATTGGCCTCAGGGACTCCTTTATGCATTTCTCCCCTTTCCCCTAATTCCAAAAGTCATTCAGAAAGCAAAATCATTGGGTTGCAAAGTGAGCCTCATTGCCCCCTATTGGCCTCGACCGATTTGGTTTCAGTTTCTTCACCCCCACCTTTTAACCCAGCCTTGGATTCTGGACCCAGTACTGGACCTCTTGATTCATCAATCAGGTGAGCTACACCAATCCCTCCAATCTCCGATGCTCACAGCTTGGTTACTCCCGCCAGACTCCCCAATATTTCCCCAGCAGTGTGTAATATTATTGATGTTGTCAATCTCGCCTTCATTCTTGCTGGATGGGGTTCGGAGCCGACCCTCGGCTCCGACTCGGCCTATACTAAAGCTCGATTGCTATTTATACCGGCTCGAGGCTACCCTATGTCCCACAATGCTAGGCGCTAACTATCCAGATCTCGTTTGCCGCTTACAGCTGCGAGGTGCATTTATTACCGGCTCTACAGGTTAGAAGTTATAATTCTAAAATTTCTATCTTTTAGTCAGATTTTTAGTCAGTTTTTAGTTAGCGACCATCCCATTAGCTTCCCTTCATAGCTAATCCCCCTTCCGGTCCCTTTTAATCCTTTTCCTAACCCCCTTTAGTTATAAGGTTAGGCCTTTGGGCCTATTCTGCCTTAACTTGTCAATTTAATTTTTGTGCGACTGACTTTGCTGTTGTAAAGGGTGTGTGTGTGTGTGTGTGTGTGTGTGTGTGTGTGTGTGTGTGTGTGTGTTTTTTTTGTATTTTAGGATGTCAAAAGACACCAGGGTCTCAGGCTTCAAGAAGTGTGACTCGTGCTGTCAGAAAATGTCGCTGACAGACGGTCACACTTCTTGTGTTTATTGCCTGGGTCCTCTGCACCTGCAGGACTCTTGTTCGGTCTGTCATGCGTTCAGTCCAAGAGTCCTGCAGGAACGCAGGAATAAGTTAATTTTTAGGGGCTTGTTAAAGCCTGAAGGTTCCCCGACCAAGTCATTGTCGGGGAAGCCTTCGAAGCCATCTAAGCCGTCGGCTCCGAGCTCTGAGCCTTCGACTGGTGGTGCTCTGACTGCTGTCACATCGGCTCCGGCTGGAGCCGATGTTTCCAAGACACAGTCTTCATCATCGGCTCCGGCTGGAGTCGACGTTCCTCAAATTCAGGCTTCTACATCGGCTCGAACCGGAGCCAATGATTCTAGGACTCAGTCGGCACCGATAGTGGTGTCGGTGCCATCTGCTAGCCGTAAAAGGTCCAGATCTCCGTCATTGGAATCTGTTCACTCGGCTCCGAGGTCTCCCTTACTCTCGGAGCGGAGTCATCGAACCCATTCCTCCAGGTCTTCCAGGCTGTCGGACCATGACCTCGAGAGGGTGGTTAGTAGACTTCTTAAGTCTCAGGCACTAACCCAAATGCTCCATAGCCCTTCTCAACAGAAAGTGGCTATCCACACCCCATCTTCGATTCCTCCTCCGACTCTTCCTCTGAGTTCGGAGCCGGAGCTTGTGGGATCCGTGGCCGTCGACACGTCGGAGCCGATACCACACCTTTCGGTTCCGTCCTCTTCCATGGTCCCATCCTTGGAGGGATCCTGGTGCATGGACTTTCTCGTCGGCTCCGAGGGGCCGAGTGGCATCGGACCCTTGTCCGACCCCGTTCTCCCTCTCGGAGCTTCGGCGCTGGTAAGTTCGGTCCTGACATCGGCTTCAGAGCTGTCCCTCTCGGTGCTGGGTGGGGTCCTTATCTCTTCAGAGCAGGGACATTCTACCCTGCCTGATAGGGGCGCCTTCGAAGTCATGAGGAGCGTGCTGGCCCCTGTACCTGCTCCACGGTCGGCTCCCTCAGCTCCTCCCTCTGTAGTGCCTGCTGCGGTCTGTATCCACCCTCTCATTCCTGACCATAGAGATCCAACGCCTCAGGTTTCCCCATTGGGAATATCCTCCTCTTCCGAGGTTTCCCCTGATCCGTCAGGGGAACCCCCTCGGAAGAGGAACTGTAAGAGGAAGCATGTGGACTCCCCTGAGTCCATTACATCGGATACCGACTTGGATGAGTCGGAAGGGTCCCCACGGTCCCCCTCTGAGGATGTCTCCTTTTCAGACATCCTTGAAATCCTGAAGCAGAGGGGGAACTGGTCTACCCTTAATCCTTCTGGGGACGAGTCGGTTTACCTAGAGGCTTTTGGCTCTCGCCCTTCGACCTCCTGGGTGTCTCTGCCCTTTGACCCCCTCATGGAAGTGGTGGCGCGGAAGGTGTGGACAGCCCCTGATTCGATGGAACCTCACCCCATGGAGGCCTTCCAAATTCATAACAGCCCCTTCGGACAGGCAGTTTTTAGCCAAGGGTGTCCCGGTTGATGCCATGGTGGTGGCTGCAGCCACTAAGAAGGAACTGGCTGATCCTTCAGTACCTGTCCATCCTCCTAACAAGGAGTCTAGGACTATGGATAGGTACGGCAAGCAGATGTTTTCTTCAACGACCTTTGTCATGCGGTCGCTGAATTATCTGTGCCACTTCACCCGCCTTCAAAGAGACATGCTCAAAGAAGTGGGTGAGGGCATACAGGATCCAACAGCTGCGGGGTCTCAAGACAAAATAAATTCCCAGCTGGCAACCCTGAATTCCATTGTGAACTCCTCCATGCGGCTTATTTCCTATGCGGCCGATGGGGCGAGTAGGGCTGCAGGCATAGGCGTTGCCTTAAGGCGTCACGCCTGGATGCTGCTTTGTAACTTTGCAGACCCCTTTAAGGCGTCCTTCACTAACTCCCCCTTTGACGGTTCAGCTTTGTTTGGACCTCAGGTGAAGGATACTTTGACCCGATGCGAGCAAGAAGGCAAGACTCTCTCTGCCGTGGGAGTCCGTTTTTTCACCCAGTCTAGACCATACCCTAAGGGTCAGAAGGGTAGGAAGATGTGGTTCCGTAAACCACAAAAGGTCACGCCTGACGCAAGAGGTCAGTTCCCCTCTAGAGGCAGGGGGGGGGGACAATAACAGACGCTGCCCTAGGGGCAGAGGAGGTCCGCAAAATCAGGGTAGCCTAGCAGAGAGTCTCTTTCTGACAAACCCTTCCAGCATCCCTGAGAAGCTGCCTGACTGTCCGCCTTGGGAGGCAGTTGGGGGGTTAGGTTATCACTGTACCCAGAAGCCTGGCTTTCACTCACCCAAGACAAATGGGTACAGTCGATCATATCCGAGGGTTACAGAATTCCCTTTATCCACACCCCAACTCAGCCAAAAGGACCCCTTCCCAGACGTTCCACCCAGTCTAAGGGAACAAGCAGTACTAGAAATAGCAAAACTGCTAACAAAAAGAGCCATCTAGCCAGTCCCAGCAGACCAATAAGGATCCGGAATCTACTCCAAGTTCTTTTTGGTACCAAAAAAGACAGGGGACTGGAGACCCATATTGGATCTCAGCAGAATAAACAAGTCAGTAAGAAGAACGAAGTTCCGGATGGTCACGCTACAGTCCATTCTACCCTTTCTGGGTCAGGACGATTGGATGTGCTCAGTAGACCTTCAGGATGCGTACTACCACATCAAGATGCACAAGCGCTCCAGGAGGTTTCTCCGCTTCCGGCTGGGAACCAGTCATTATCAGTTCAGAGCCCTGCCCTTTGGTCTCACTACAGCCCCCCCGAGTGTTTACCAAATGCATGGCAGTGGTTACGACTCATCTGAGGCGTCAAAGATTCCAGGTGTTTCCATACCTAGACGACTGGCTCCTCACTGCCACCACCAGGCTTCAACTTCTCCTCTCCAGAGATTACACCATTCATACTTGCAAAGGGCTAGGTATCTCCATAAATTTCGAAAAGTCTGCCTTGTCGCCTTGTCAGTCTATTACCTTCATAGGCACCACCTTGGACACAGTCCGACTTTCCGCAAAACTAACCGAACAAAGAGTTCTAGATATTCGCAGGCATGTTCACATCCTTCTTCAGAACAACAAAATCCAAGCCAGGTTTGTCCTGAAGGTATTGGGTCTCATGGCGGCAACCATTACTCTACTTCCCCTAGCTCGCTTTCATATGCGGATCCTTCAATGGATGCTGTTTTTCCAGTGGTCCTTTCAACAACTTCCAATGTCACACAACATTTTAATAACCCTGTCTTACAAGAAACACCTTTCTTGGTGGATGGTCTTCCCTCAAGTCCTTCAGGGCAGACCATTTGTTCCCTCTCCCCTGGTCGCCACGGTGACAATGGATGCCTCCCTGATCGGGTGGGGGGGGGCATTTTCAGGGCAGGACGGTCCAGGGCACATGACAACCTTTCGAGTGCCACCTGCACATGAATGTCTTGGAGATGAGAGCAGTACTTTTAGCGTTGCAAGCCCTTCAGGACTCTCTTCCTATCAGGACTATTGCAGTTCAGACAGACAATATGTCCGTAGTGTGGTACATCAACAAGCAGGGCGGAACCAAGTCCTATCCCTTATGTCGAGAGGCTCTCAGACTTTGGCAGTGGGCGATTTCCTCTCAGCGGTTTCTGAAAGTCCGGGAAGTCCAACATCATAGCGGACAGGTTGAGCAGAGCCATTCTCATGCCACACGAGTGGTCTCTCAAACAAGTAGTAGTGGAAGAAATTTTTCAGAGATGGGGTCGACCTTGCTGCGACCTTTTTGCAACACCTCAAAACAGCAAGTGCCACGACTTCTTCACTCTCTTCCCGGCCACACCCACAGAGACGCTCTAGTCCATGATTGGCCCCGGGGACTTCTGTATGCCTTTCCCCCCATTCCATTAATCACTCAATTAATTCAGAAAGCTACCGCCGTGAGAGCCACCATGATCCTCATTGCTCCTTACTGGCCTCGTCAGATATGGTTTCCGTTCCTATACAGTTACCTCTTGGGGCAGCCCTGGCATCTGGACCCAGTGCCAGATCTCTTGACCCATCAGTCGGGACAGCTGCACCACTCCCTCCAATCTCTCAACCTCACAGCTTGGTTGCTCCAATTCCAACCCTAGCCAGGCTTCCCCTTATTTCCCATTCTGTGCGTGACATACTTATAGCTTCCCTAAAGTCATCCACCAGGAGGATTTATGCCAGCAAGTGGAAGCGTTTTCCCTTCTGGGCAGGAGCTAGAAATATAGATCCTTTTACTGCCCCTATCCAATCAGTCCTAGACTTCCTAGCTGAATTTGTTTCACTCAGGGTCTTCTTCCTCCACCATCAGAGTACAGTTAGCGGCTATTTCGAACTTTCATGCAGGCTTTTCGGACTCCAGTATCATGTCCCATAAGCTTTGTAAAACCTTTCTTAAAGGTATCTTTTTGCTTAAGCCCCCAATCAGGGATCCCCCACCGCAGTGGGACTTAAATTTGGTTCTAACCTCCTTGATTCTTCCCCCCTTTGAACCTGCGGCTTCCTGCTCCCTGAAATTGCTATCTTGGAAAACTCTTTTTCTGGTCGCCATAACATCTGCGAGAAGAGTATCAGAACTTCAGGCCCTTTGCATTCGTCCACCTTATCTAGTTTTCCATAAAGACAGAGTGTCCCTCAGGACTAATCCGTCCTTTTTACCCAAGGTTTCTTCTGAGGCGAACCTAAACCAGACTATCGATCTTCCAGTTTTCTTCCCCAACTACTCCAACAGAGCGGAACAAAAACTGCATTTTCTGGATGTTCATCATCAACTCCATTACTATTTGGATAGAACCAAGCAAGCTAGGAAATCTGAGCCGCTCTTCCTATCTTATGCAGCAGGCAAGAAAGGCCTTCCAGTTTCCAAAGTAACCCTTTCTAGATGGCTGGCATCTGTGATCACTTTCATCTATCAGCTCAGATGCCAAAAGCTACCGTCAAGGCCCAGGGCTCACTCAACCAAAGCATTAGCCACCTCAATAGCTTTTCAGGCTAGATTACCAATAGATTCCATTTGTGCGGCAGCCACTTGGGCCTCTCCTCATACCTTTATCTCTCATTACAAATTAGACATGGCCTCCCGATGCCGGGCTAATTTTGGTTCCACCGTTCTCAAGAGTCTGTTCCGATGAGCCACCCAGGGTGAAGGTGCTAGGGACGCGGTCCCATCCAGCGAGAATGAAGGCGAGATTGACAACTTAACATTGAGAAGTTATGTATCTACCATAACGTTCCATGCTAGTTGTCTTCTTCTCGCCTTCTTTCTTGCGTCCCACCCCCCATCCCCCTAGCCTGAACAGACCTAAGGATCCTTGGTGATCTTCGTCTTGCCTCAGTTTGCCCCCTAGGCTTTCCCTTCTGGTAGCTATAGGTCTAGGTGACTTTCGAGTGAGGTTTCCTCTCCTCCTTTTGTTGGAGAGCAGAACTGCTATAGTTTCAGCTATCAAACGAGATCTGGGTAGTTAGCACCTAGCATTGTGGGACATAGGGTAGCCTCGAGCCGATATAAATAGCTCTCGAGCTTTAATATAGGCCGAGTCGGAGCCGAGGGTCGGCTCCGAATTCCATCCAGCAAGAAAGAAGGCGAGAAGAAGACAACTAACATGGAACATTATGGTAGATACATAACTTCTCATTTCCTCCCATAAGACAAATACAAGGAAAGTCTATGCTAGCAAATGGAAAAGATTCTCTTACTGGGTAGAATCCAGGAATTTAGATCCTTTTACAGCTCCTGTACATGGGATTTTGGATTTATAACAGAACTGTTTCATTCTGGTGCAGCGGCTGCTACCATCAGAGTACAACTAGCTGCCATTTCAAATGTTCACGTTGGAGTTTCTAACTCCAGTATAATGTCTCACAAACTCTGTATGGCCTTCATGAGAGGTACATCTCTTCTTAGACCCCCAGTGAAAGAGCCCCTTCCACCTTGGGATCTCAATTTGGTTCTGGCCTCCTTGATACTGCCACCCTTTGAACCAGCAGCATCATGTTCCTTGAAATTTCTCTCTTGGAAAACTCTCTTCTTAGTTGCTATTACTTCTGCCAGACGTGTTTCAGAACTTCATGCACTATGTGTTCGCCCTCCATACCTAGTTTTTCACAAAGACAGAGTTTCTCTGAGAACCAACCCATCCTTTCTACCTAAAGTTTGTTCAGAACACAATTTGAATCAATCCCATTGAACTTCCTGTCTTTTTCCCTAATCATTCCAACAAGGCAGAATACAGATTACACCAACTGGATGTGCATAGACAACTGGGGTTCTATCTCCATAGAACTAAAGAGATGAGAAAATCGGATCAGTTGTTCCTTTCATTTGCTAACGACAAACAAGGCTTTCCAGTTTCTAAAGTAACATTGTCAAAATGGTTATCAGACACCATAGCCCATACCTAACATTTGCGACAAAAAGATCTTCCAGGAAAGGCCAAAGGTCATTCAACCAGGTCAGTGGCCACTTCAGTAGCGTTTCAATCTAGATTGCCCATAGATTCAGTTTGTGCAGCAGCTACTTGGGCAGATCCTCATACATTCATTTCTCATTACAGTGTAGATGTGGTCCCCCGGACAGGGCTTCCTTTGGTTCCACGGTTCAGAAGAGTCTGTTCCAATGCGCCACCCAGGATTGAGGTGCTATGGACGCTGTCCCATCCAACAAGAATGAAGGCGGGATTGCACAACTTAACATAAAGAAGTTATGTACCTACCATAACATTCCATGTTAGTTGTCCTTCATCTCGCCTTCCTTCTTGCTTCCCTCCTTCCTTCCCCCTTCCTCGAGGATTGAGAGGAGTTTCTCAATGGTTTCACTGGCTAATTTGTTTTGTAATTAGTTGCTTCCCAAGCAAGCCATGTCAATTAACTGTATATCCAGGTTTATTAATGGATTATCTTCTATATCTATGTCTAGTGTGAGCTATCTCAAACGAGATCTGGGTAGCTGACGCTGGGCATTCTGGGATAAGGGGTAGCCTTGAGCCAGTAAAAAACTATCAAGCTGTAGTAAGTGGCCGATTCGGAGCCGAGGATCGGCTCCGAACCCATCGAGCAAGAAGGAAGGCGAGATGGACAGCTAACATGGAACGTTATGGTAGGTACATAACTTCATTTTTTATCCACAGTCTTCCAGGATAGATACTGTGCATGCACCTACACTGCATTCCTGACTGTCCCACATTGTCATTTGTGTAGTGTATTGCTGAGTTCACCACAGCATGGAGAGCCATTACTGTGGACCAGTATGTCTGACTCGGTAGACCTTCCTTAATGGTCCTGTAGTAGTTGGGTTAATCTTTTCCATTAGACAGCATTTGGGATCTTTTTTCTGTAAGTCCCCACATTTAGTGATCCACAGACATATGTGATGAAACAGGCATGGCATCGTTTGTTGATTGCATAAACATTTTTGCCACTTGCACAGTTCAGATCTTAGCCCTTGCTGTTTTATTTAAATGTTCCTGTATCTGCTAACAGTTTTGGATTGATTTTGTGTATTTCAGGTTCTGCCTGGTTCATAAAAGATGACTTCTTGGATGATTAGCAGTTTGGGTTCCCTTTACAACTTGATAAAGTATGCTAGTGTTTATGCATCCAGAGCTTCATTCTGAGGCTTCTTGAGCTTTGCCTTTCTTGAGGTGAATTTGCATTTTTCTAGGTTTTCTTGGGCTTTTTAGGACTGTTGGTCATCCAAGATTATTGGGGACTCTTTCCTGTCAAAATAACAGATGGGAATAGAATAAAGAGGCCTAAGAAAGCATGTATCTGGCTACCATCCCTTTGGGCGCCTTGTCCTAGACCAACCCCATCCTACCTGATATCAGAGAGCATCTCCTTGAGTCACCTGATCTTTGAATAGGGAAGTTACCTGAAATCAAGGCTGAGTCTCTGAATACTTTCATTAAGAACCAGCAGGTTTGGTCAGTCCTTGTTAAAAATCTATTCAATGAGCCTGTGCCAGGTTATGTAAAACATACACTAAATTCAAGCATGTACATGACACTTGATGGGATTTTGTTGTGGGTGAAGAATTTCTCCCTTTTTGATTTTAGTTGATTGTCTGTACTAGACTTGGCATACATGTCGCAACCTTGAGTGTCACCGGATTTGTACATGTGGTTTTCTGTAGGCTGCAGTGTGTGCACCTTCCAGCAAATACTAATCATGCACTTATGCAAGCTTTTGGTCAAAGGAAAATCCTTTGACCAGGGATGCTGGAGAGCATAGGGTTTCCTTTCTGCCGTAGACTCTCTTGGAGTCTTTCACTGGAGAGATATTGTTCTCCGGGATGGATGACAATTTTGTGGTCCTGCTCCTTGCACCTCTTTTTTGGATGGCCTTTCCTTTGAGGACCTCCTGCAGCTCAATATGTCTTGCTTATCTTGCAGTCTGCACTGCCTCCTCCCCTTGGGTTTTCGTCAAGTACAGAGCCATCAGTTCCCCTGCTCATCCATCATCATAATGGCATTTGAATTTGAAAATGTTATTATGGTTGCCTGCATGCACACTCACTGTGCTTCTGTGGCCCTCAAAACATCAGATTCCAGGTATTGGCCTCATGCTAGTGAATGTGGTTTATCTAAAAAATCTCAAAGTTGACTTTTTTGTATTTTTATTGATCTCTTAGTGGTTCTGAGCACAGCAGTTTTGTTTCCCCACTCACACTTGACAAAGAAGTCTAGAGTTTGAGGCAAATTAGGCAAAAAGGTCCATTATTGTATCATCCTAGGCATAAGGCTTTCAACTTTGCATTTCACCTATCCATATTCTAGTCCATATTGGTAGAACTGGCGCTGGGAAAGCTCAATGCCTTCCCATAGTTTGGGCCTCCAGAAGAATTATCCCTGGCCCAGTATTCAGTCAGACTGTTGGTAATTCGTATCTGTTTTTGCTGGACATACTCTTTGAGAGTGGAGTGGTGGTTGTCTAGGTCCTGTGTACTTTACTCACTGCCTTCCTTCATAAGAGGAAGGCCCCTCCTTATCGGGATATCCACATGTTTTGCTGCCCTCACTTATTCAGTAAGTCCTGCCATCACCCTCTGAGCAAGGCCAGGTACCTCTTCCTAGGCATCTCAACTTCTCTGATGGTCACATCCCCTAAAAGTATTCTGTCCGTCATCTCTCCAAGTCCCAGTCTGTGATCATGACATTCTAGAGAAGGGTGACTTTTCTGGGTTGTCCTGCTGGGAGTTCCATCCATGAGGGTCATTGGAATTGGACTTAGACTTTCTTGGATATGCCCTCTACCCCCCTTTTCCTTTCCCTGTTTCTTGCCCCCTTCCTTCTCCTGTTCAGATTTGTCTGTGGAGCTGTTGGGCAAACAAGACTCAACTGCTATGGAGAAGTTGGAGACTGTTCCTTTTCCTGAAGAAGAAAAGCCCAAAGCCCTTACCCCTGGATCCAGATGACTGCTGTGAGTTCTTTTTGCATGTATGCATGTGTTTACTCTGTTTTGCAACTAAGATCTGTTAACATGACTGTTTGACTTATGCAAAAGAGTGGCCCTCTATATGGCACTCTCCAACCACCTAGAATTTTCCACCTCTCCAAGCTAGGTTATCCAGATCCCCAACTGGCAACCGCTATTACTGCCCAGCAGAGGAGCAAGCCAGGGAACCATCAACTGCTACTCAAAGAAGGAGAACTTCTGATGGTGTTTCAGCCATAATCATGCCACTAGCATTAGCAGGATGGTAATGAGGCATGGCCAAGGAGAAAAACCTGCCCTCGCGATGAGAACACAAATCAATAGTGTTTACCCAACCCATCAGTCTTCTGTATACTCTGGCCTTCATCAGAGCTGTGAGAGATTCAGCCACCATCAGCACGCTCCCCCCCCCCCCCAACGTGCACTGTGCGCACACACACACACAGGAATAGGTGTCCTCGCACTCCCTGTACCTCGCTCAGTCACTAATAGTGTAATCCATCCAGGTCGTAGTCAGGAATTTAACTGTCTACACCACTGGCAAGGTTAAACCATTTCTTTACTTTAGCTTCCCCCCTTCCATGAAGGTTCTTTGTAGTGGTCTTCCTGTGAAGCTTTTGCTCCTGTATGAGGATTTTCAACTTGGCTTCCACTTGCATCCATAGTGCATCTCTTCCAGTGGAGGGAGATTATTCTAGAATGCGTCTAGTTAACATGACATCTGCTTTCTGGAAGGAGTGGAACCCACATGTATTTAGTGATGGGCCACTGATGAGGTGACTGGCAGCAATTTGATTTGCCCGAGAAACGCAGGTGGATTCCAGGTGTTCCTTTTTTATCTTTTTTTACCTTTTTTAGGCAAGGCTCAAAAGACAAACCCACCACTGTAAATAGCTCAAGCAACAAAAAAACTGAGGGTAATGCTACTCAATGCCAGAAGTCTAAACCTCAAAATGCATGCACTCGAGGCACTCCTCACTATGGAGAAAATCGATGTATGTGCAGTAACAGAAACCTGGTTTAAGGCTCCAGAGAGCACCCCAGCACTACCAGGCTACAACTCATACCATACATTTCGGCCACAGAACCCAAACCGAAATACAAAAGGCGGGGGCGTATCCATATTCATCAAGGATACCCACACCTCCAGGTTAGTGGCACAGCACGATGCTTCAGAGAGCATCCACGTGCAACTAACAATGGGAAAAACTGCAATTCAAATTGTAGCTTGCTACAGATCACCCACCATGTCCCAGGACCCCCATTTCGCGTTTTTTGGAAACACTGGGAAACATAAAGGTCCTACCAAACACCATAATATTGGGTGATTTCAATTACCCAAACGTTAACTGGGAGAACTACTCAAGTACTAACTCCCTTGCCCAACTTTTCCTAGAATTTATAAACTCAAGCACCCTGGTTCAACTGGTCAATACTTCCACCAGAGGTGACAACATATTGGACCTGGTCATCACCAACATGGGTGACCGATGTTCCACACCAGAGGCCAACCCCTCACTTGTTAGATCTGACCATAAACAAATCACTTTGGATATCCATATTCTGCCCCCACCCCCGGACAAGAAAGCCACCGTGAAAAACTTTTCAAAAGCAAACTTCACTTTACTTAAGACCAAGGTGGAAAGTTTCAAAGCCCCTATGCTGAAGGATAACACTGTCCAAGCTGCAAAATCCTTTATGCATTCTACGGGCAGCTACAAGAATGCATGGATCGTGCCATCCCAAGCAAAACCAAGACTCACTCCTCCAAGAACAGGAAACCAGTCTGGTGGACTCCTGCCATAAACAAAAACTATACAATAGAAGGAGGAAACTAATACAGAAAAGAGTAAAATCCCAAGAAGGGAAGACATCCCTCATCAGTATCGGCAAAAAACTATGATCCCTCATAAAATCTTCCAAGGCGAGCTTTGAAACAAAAATTGTAAAGGACTCCAAAGATAACCACAAGACATTCTTTAGCTATGTCAAGAATCTAAGTGGCAATGCTCAGATCTGCTCGGAGTTAGTGCAGTATGGCACAAAATACACTGAACCGACCGATATCGCCAACATTCTGGCAGACAGGTTCAGCGCAAACTTCACCCCCCTCACCCCCAAAAGGGCACATAACCATACCAGAAGAATGTAGAGTCCCTGAAATTACAGACACACAGTTTAAAACAGCCCTCTCCAAAGCCAAAAACACAGCATCAATGGGATCGGACGGTGTCCCAGGCTAAGTCCTATACAAGCTCAAAGACGAACTAACCCCTCACCTAAACACACTGTTTAAACTCAGCCTCTCCACAGGCTACATACCCATAGAGTCATGCACAGCATCGGTTATTCCGCTGCACAAAGGTGGAGCCACAACAGACCCCGGGAAATATCACCCTATAAGCCTGACTAGCTTGGTCTGCAAGACTATGGAGCGCATCATCATGGAACTCCTTAACAGAGACATTGGGAACCTCCAAACACTGGACTCTACCCAGTTTGGCTTTGTTAAGGGCAGATCATGCCTCTTAAACCTGGTGGACTACTTTGAGACAGTTACCAAGGCTGTAGACGAGGGAAAGGTGATACACACAGCCTACCTAGACCTCACTAAGGCCTTCAACACCATTTTCCATTCTGGTATTATAGACAAGCTCATCAGCCTGAACATAAACCCCTACATCACAAGATGGGTTGCCAGCTGGCTCACGGACAGAACCCACATGGTGAGAGTTCACGGGAAAAATTTAAAGGGGTTTTCCCCTTTGAAAAAAATTCCCAAAACTTTTTGGTTTTACCCCCCAATTGGTTTTGTATTGCTTTCTGTTATTCCCATCATGGTAAGGAGATTCCAGCTGGGATTAGGCCTCATTCCACTAGGGCTACTGCCACTTCTACAGCTTTTTAAGGGGTGGCTACTAAGGATATTTTGGAAGCAGCTACTTGGAGTTCAGTGCATACTTTCTCTAAGCATTACCACCTTCCACTTTACTCTAAATCTAGGGCTGGATTTGCCAATGCAATTTTACAGGGCATTTTGGCAGCTCCTAATGCTTTATAGTTTTGCCATCCTCCCTTACCTCTGCTTTGGGATTCTACCCATATGTAAGGACTGCAGCAATGTGAGATGAAGAACATAGTACAGTTTTGTACCTACCATAAATGTAGATGTTGAAGATCCACATTGCTGCAGTCAATTCCCTCCTTCCCTCTGTTGTTGAAGGTGGTGTGGTTTGTGTTGTACATATTGTAAATATGGTTAGTGCATGGGTGGTTGGTTAGTTTTTGCTGGTTTTTGGCTTTGGCCTTTCTTGTTAGGGCCTTCTGACATCTGGGGCAAGAAAAGACTGAGGAAATGGCGTCGGTCATGCGCTTTTGTACCCTGTCGTCCTGATGTCAGTTTAAAGCGCCTTGACCGACGTCAGCCTAATACTTTGGTATTCGGGCCGACCGAGGACAGCGGACTACCCCATATGTAAGGACTGCAGCAATGTGGATCTTCGAACATCTACATTTATGGTAGGTACAAAACTGTACTTTATCAGACACCATAGCCCATACCTAACATTTGCGACAAAAAGATCTTCCAGGAAAGGCCAAAGGTCATTCAACCAGGTCAGTGGCTACTTCAGTAGCGTTTCAATCTAGATTGCCCATAGATTCAGTTTGTGCAGCAGCTACTTGGGCAGATCCTCATACATTCATTTCTCATTACAGTGTAGATGTGGTCTCCCCGGACAGGGCTTCCTTTGGTTCCACGGTTCAGAAGAGTCTGTTCCAATGCGCCACCCAGGATTGAGGTGCTATGGATGCTGTCCCATCCAGCAAGAATGAAGGCGGGATTGCACAACTTAACATAAAGAAGTTATGTACCTACCATAACATTCCATGTTAGTTGTCCTTCATCTCGCCATCCTTCTTGCTTCCCTCCTTCCTTCCCCCTTCCTCGAGGATTGAGAGGAGTTTCTCAATGGTTTCACTGGCTAATTTGTTTTGTAATTAGTTGCTTCCCAAGCAAGCCATGTCAATTAACTGTATATCCAGGTTTATTAATGGATTATCTTCTATATCTATGTCTAGTGTGAGCTATCTCAAACTAGATCTGGGTAGCTGATGCTGGGCATTCTGGGATAAGGGGTAGCCTTGAGCCAGTAAAAAGCTATCAAGCTGTAGTAAGTGGCCGATTCGGAGCCGAGGATCGGCTCCGAACCCATCCAGCAAGAAGGAAGGCGAGATGGACAGCTAACATGGAACGTTATGGTAGGTACATAACTTCATTTTTTATCCACAGTCTTCCAGGATAGATACTGTGCATGCACCTACACTGCATTCCTGACTGTCCCACATTGTCATTTGTGTAGTGTATTGCTGATTTCACCACAGCATGGAGAGCCATTACTGTGGACCAGTATGTCTGACTCGGTAGACTTTCCTTAATGGTCCTGTAGTAGTTAGGTTAATCTTTTCCATCAGACAGCATTTGGGATCTTTTTTCTGTAAGTCCCCACATTTAGTGATCCACAGACATATGTGATGAAACAGGCATGGCATCGTTTGTTGATTGCATAAACATTTTTGCCACTTGCACAGTTCAGATCTTAGCCCTTGCTGTTTTATTTAAATGTTCCTGTATCTGCTAACAGTTTTGGATTGATTTTGTGTATTTCAGGTTCTGCCTGGTTCATAAAAGATGACTTCTTGGATGATTAGCAGTTTGGGTTCCCTTTACAACTTGATAAAGTATGCTAGTGTTTATGCATCCAGAGCTTCATTCTGAGGCTTCTTGAGCTTTGCCTTTCTTGAGGTGAATTTGCATTTTTCTAGGTTTTCTTGGGCTTTTTATGACTGTTGGTCATCCAAGATTATTGGGGACTCTTTCCTGTCAAAATAACAGATGGGAATAGAATAAAGAGGCCTAAGAAAGCATGTATCTGGCTACCATCCCTTTGGGCGCCTTGTCCTAGACCAACCCCATCCTACCCGATATCAGAGAGCATCTCCTTGAGTCACCTGATCTTTGAATAGGGAAGTTACCTGAAATCAAGGCTGAGTCTCTGAATACTTTCATTAAGAACCAGCAGGTTTGGTCAGTCCTTGTTAAAGATCTATTCAATGAGCCTGTGCCAGGTTATGTAAAATGTACACTAAATTCAAGCATGTACATGACACTTGATGGGATTTTGTTGTGGGTGAAGAATTTCTCCCTTTTTGATTTTAGTTGATTGTCTGTACTAGAATTGGCATACATGTCGCAACCTTGAGTGTCACCGGATTTGTACATGTGGTTTTCTGTAGGCTGCAGTGTGTGCACCTTCCAGCAAATACTAATCATGCACTTATGCAAGCTTTTGGTCAAAGGAAAATCCTTTGACCAGGGATGCTGGAGAGCATAGGGTTTCCTTTCTGCCGTAGACTCTCTTGGAGTCTTTCACTGGAGAGATATTGTTCTCCGGGATGGATGACAATTTTGTGGTCCTGCTCCTTGCACCTCTTTTTTGGATGGCCTTTCCTTTGAGGACCTCCTGCAGCTCAATATGTCTTGCTTATCTTGCAGTCTGCACTGCCTCCTCCCCTTGGGTTTTCCTCAAGTACAGAGCTATCAGTTCCCCTGCTCATCCATCATCATAATGGCATTTGAATTTGAAAATGTTATTTTGGTTGCCTGCATGCACACTCACTGTGCTTCTGTGGCCCTCAAAACATCAGATTCCAGGTATTGGCCTCATGCTAGTGAATGTGGTTTATCTAAAAAATCTCAAAGTTGACTTTTTTTGTATTTTTATTGATCTCTTAGTGGTTCTGAGCACAGCAGTCTTGTTTCCCCACTCACACTTGACAAAGAAGTCTAGAGTTTGAGGCAAATTAGGCAAAAAGGTCCATTATTGTATCGTCCTAGGCATAAGGCTTTCAACTTGGCATTTCACCTATCCATATTCTAGTCCATATTGGTAGAACTGGCGCTGGGAAAGCTCAATGCCTTCCCATAGTTTGGGCCTCCAGAAGAATTATCCCTGGCCCAGTATTCAGTCAGACTGTTGGTAATTCAGATTCGTTTTGCAGGACATACTCTTTGAGAGTGGAGTGGTGGTTGTCTAGGTCCTGTGTACTTTACTCACTGCCTTCCTTCATAAGAGGAAGGCCCCTCCTTATCGGGATATCCACATGTTTTGCTGCCCTCACTTATTCAGTAAGTCCTGCCATCACCCTCTGAGCAAGGCCAGGTACCTCTTCCTAGGCATCTCAACTTCTCTGATGGTCACATCCCCTAAAAGTATTCTGTCCGTCATCTCTCCAAGTCCCAGTCTGTGATCATGACATTCTAGAGAAGGGTGACTTTTCTGGGTTGTCCTGCTGGGAGTTCCATCCATGAGGGTCATTGGAATTGGACTTAGACTTTCTTGGATATGCCCTCTACCCCCCTTTTCCTTTCCCTGTTTCTTGCCCCCTTCCTTCTCCTGTTCAGATTTGTCTGTGGAGCTGTTGGGCAAACAAGACTCAACTGCTATGGAGAAGTTGGAGACTGTTCCTTTTCCTGAAGAAGAAAAGCCCAAAGCCCTTACCCCTGGATCCAGATGACTGCTGTGAGTTCTTTTTGCATGTATGCATGTGTTTACTCTGTTTTGCAACTAAGATCTGTTAACATGACTGTTTGACTTCTGCAAAAGAGTGGCCCTCTATATGGCACTCTCCAACCACCTAGAATTTTCCACCTCTCCAAGCTAGGTTATCCAGATCCCCAACTGGCAACCGCTATTACTGCCCAGCAGAGGAGCAAGCCAGGGAACCATCAACTGCTACTCAAAGAAGGAGAACTTCTGATGGTGTTTCAGCCATAATCATGCCACTAGCATTAGCAGGATGGTAATGAGGCATGGCCAAGGAGAAAAACCTGCCCTCGCGATGAGAACACAAATCAATAGTGTTTACCCAACCCATCAGTCTTCTGTATACTCTGGCCTTCATCAGAGCTGTGAGAGATTCAGCCACCATCAGCACGCCCCCCCCCCCAACGTGCACTGTGCGCACATACACACAGGAATAGGTGTCCTCGCACTCCCTGTACCTCGCTCAGTCACTAATAGTGTAATCCATCCAGGTCGTAGTCAGGAATTTAACTGTCTACACCACTGGCAAGGTTAAACCATTTCTTTACTTTAGCTTCCCCCCTTCCATGAAGGTTCTTTGTAGTGGTCTTCCTGTGAAGCTTTTGCTCCTGTATGAGGATTTTCAACTTGGCTTCCACTTGCATCCATAGTGCATCTCTTTCAGTGGAGGGAGATTATTCTAGAATGCGTCTAGTTAACATGACATCTGCTTTCTGGAAGGAGTGGAACCCACATGTATTTAGTGATGGGCCACTGATGAGGTGACTGGCAGCAATTTGATTTACCCGAGAAACGCAGGTGGATTCCAGGTGTTCCTTTTTTATCTTTTTTTACCTTTTTTAGGCAAGGCTCAAAAGACAAACCCACCACTGTAAATAGCGCAAGCAACAAAAAAACTGAGGGTAATGCTACTCAATGCCAGAAGTCTAAACCTCAAAATGCATGCACTCGAGGCACTCCTCACTATGGAGAAAATCGATGTATGTGCAGTAACAGAAACCTGGTTTAAGGCTCCATTGAGCACCCCAGCACTACCAGGCTACAACTCATACCATACATTTCGGCCACAGAACCCAAACCGAAATACAAAAGGCGGGGGCGTATCCATATTCATCAAGGATACCCACACCTCCAGGTTAGTGGCACAGCACGATGCTTCAGAGAGCATCCACGTGCAACTAACAATGGGAAAAACTGCAATTCAAATTGTAGCTTGCTGCAGATCACCCACCATGTCCCAGGACCCCCATTTCGCGGTTTTTGGAAACACTGGGAAACATAAAGGTCCTACCAAACACCATAATATTGGGTGATTTCAATTACCCAAACGTTAACTGGGAGAACTACTCAAGTACTAACTCCCTTGCCCAACTTTTCCTAGAATTTATAAACTCAAGCACCCTGGTTCAACTGGTCAATACTTCCACCAGAGGTGACAACATATTGGACCTGGTCATCACCAACATGGGTGACCGGTGTTCCACACCAGAGGCCAACCCCTCACTTGTTAGATCTGACCATAAACAAATCACTTTGGATATCCATATTCTGCCCCCACCCCCGGACAAGAAAGCCACCGTGAAAAACTTTTCAAAAGCAAACTTCACTTTACTTAAGACCAAGGTGGAAAGTTTCAAAGCCCCTATGCTGAAGGATAACACTGTCCAAGCTGCAAAATCCTTTATGCATTCTACGGGCAGCTACAAGAATGCATGGATCGTGCCATCCCAAGCAAAACCAAGACTCACTCCTCCAAGAAAAGGAAACCAGTCTGGTGGACTCCTGCCATAAACAAACTATACAATAGAAGGAGGAAACTAATACAGAAAAGAGTAAAGGAAACTAATACAGAAAAGAGTAAAATCCCAAGAAGGGAAGACATCCCTCATCAGTATCGGCAAAAAACTATGATCCCTCATAAAATCTTCCAAGGCGAGCTTTGAAACAAAAATTGTAAAGGACGCAAAGATAACCACAAGACATTCTTTAGCAATGTCAAGAATCTAAGTGGCAATGCTCAGATCTGCTCGGAGTTAGTGCAGTATGGCACAAAATACACTGAACCGACCGATATCGCCAACATTCTGGCAGACAGGTTCAGCGCAAACTTCACCCCCCTCACCCCTAAAAGGGCACATAACCATACCAGAAGAATGTAGAGTCCCTGAAATTACAGACACACAGTTTAAAACAGCCCTCTCCAAAGCCAAAAACACAGCATCAATGGGATCGGACGGTGTCCCAGGCTAAGTCCTATACAAGCTCAAAGACGAACTAACCCCTCACCTAAACACACTGTTTAAACTCAGCCTCTCCACAGGCTACATACCCATAGAGTCATGCACAGCATCAGTTATTCCGCTGCACAAAGGTGGAGCCACAACAGACCCCGGGAAATATCACCCTATAAGCCTGACTAGCTTGGTCTGCAAGACTATGGAGCGCATCATATGGAACTCCTTAACAGAGACATTGGGAACCTCCAAACACTGGACTCTACCCAGTTTGGCTTTAAGGGCAGATCATGCCTCTTAAACCTGGTGGACTACTTTGAGACAGTTACCAAGGCTGTAGACGAGGGAAAGGTGATACACACAGCCTACCTAGACCTCACTAAGGCCTTCAACACCATTTTCCATTCTGGTATTATAGACAAGCTCATCAGCCTGAACATAAACCCCTACATCACAAGATGGGTTGCCAGCTGGCTCACGGACAGAACCCACATGGTGAGAGTTGCGGGAACTAGGTCTGACTCTAAACTGGTTACAAGTGGCGTTCACAACCTCTCTATCAGACCAACAATTATACGATATCACATAAGTCACTAAGAATGCTAAAATTTAATAAGAAGCTTTCGGGCTATCCACCCTTCATCAGCACATAAAATAAAGTAAATTTCCAAGCTTTAAATAGAGGTACATTTAAAATCACATGATCTTAGCCAGCCTACCAATGTTGTTCTCTTAAAACAATCATTTATCACATATATTACATGAAAATTACAAAATAAAGAAATACACATATACAAAAAATATACATATATAAAAAATTTACATGTATAAAAACAAATTAAATATTGTCTCTCTGTTTTTTTACCAAAACCGGCTTTAAACTTATGGTGCTATTTAAACCTGGTGGTGAGTCTGCCTGTAACCTGATGATTCATTCATATTCTTTGAGTTCTAGCTCATTATTTATGTCACCCCCTCTTAGATTCGTAGTTATTACACTTATACCCCTGAACTTAAATGTATGTGAACTAAACTCTATAATATGTTTGTAGAGGCCATTGTTTGGTACCTTCCTTTGTATTTCTGACTTGTGCTCAATTATATGGTCTTTTAATTTTCTCATCGTTTTTCCTATATAAAACGCCGTACACATTGTGCATGTTGCTAAATATACTAATTTTACTGTATTGCAATCTACAAAGCAGTTAAAATAAAACTTCTCCTTAGTAACTGGATGTTGGAAGAGCTCATTCTTATCAAAAATATCCACACAGCAAGTACAATTAAAACATCTGAATGTTCCCTTCTTATAATGGGGATTTACATTTTTGTTTTTATTTTTAAAATCTTTGTAACATAACATTTGTTTTAACGTTTCCTCATTCCTGAAAGCAAATTTTGGTTCTATACCTACCAAATCCTTTACCTCTGGTGACGCTAATAAAATTATCCAATTTTTCTTTATAATGTCACAAACTTCCTTTGTATTACCATTAAACGAAGTTACATATCTTAAAACATTTCTAACTTTATTCTGATGTACTTCTTGTGCTACTAACTTAGAGTTTTTACCAAATATAGGCCTATACTTGTTCTTTCTACCTGAAAGGACCTCATTGTATATCTTATCTACATTATATACAGAATAACCATTACTAATAAGTTCATCCTTCATCAGTTTTGCTTGGTCCTCAAAATTATGGTCCTCAGTGTTCAATTTACTAACCCTTATCAATTGTGATTTAAATTTGTAGAGATAAAAAATTATATTTCAGAGGTAAGCATGTTGATTTATGACATGCAATTAAATGAAGACATCTCCATAGATTTATTTAATTATTTTACAGTACCTAGCCCCAAAGTACCACAAATATATGGGATTCCTAAGATCCATAAGTCCATAAAAGATCCACCATTAAGGCCCATAGTTTCAGGCAAAGGGTGGATAACGGAGCCCATATCAAATTATTTACAGGATAAATTGGCTAGATACTTGTCAAAATGTAATAGTATCATAAAAGATACTGCACATTTTCTTGAAAAGCTTTCTTATTGTTATGAGCATGATGTCTGTCAAGATTTTTTGTTTGTAACTCTGGATGTAACTTCTTTATTTACAGTTATTCCGATAGACTATGGGGTGGAAGCAATAAGAAATTTTCTTTGTATAGAAACAGATTTGCGATCAAATGAGATAGGAAATATTTGTATGCTCTTAGAGATTGTTTTGACAAAAAATGTATTCATTTTTGATGGTGTGCCATATTTGCAAACTACTGGTGTAGCCATGGGCACACCAGTAGCAAACACATTTGCAAATTTAGTGCTTTATCAATGGGAAAAACAATATATATTGAGTGATTATAATGAGCTCAACAATAATGCTGGTCAGAAAAAACTGACTAATGCTCCACAAAAAGAATAAATCCACGAACTTGCAAGCTAGTCATGCATACTTTTTATTCCATACTACTATAATGAAGGAATGTGTTGGAATAAGTTTCCTTTCAAAATATACTTGCTTTCCAACATTTGTTTATCCTGTCCTTTCTTAAATCTGTATCAAGGTAAGATATTCTATCACTGTTAAAAAAGTTTGTATAGGCGGTTCAGTCTTTCACAAAGACTTGATTAAAATGTTCAATAACCATGGAATTGAACTTTTAGGGTAATTAGTAAACATTACCAAATCATGGTGGATGGTTTACTACATGAAGCTTCTGTTATAGATGAAGAAATTAAGAAGGATGGTGACTTTCATAGATACAAGTATGACTATGAAAGGTCATTCACGAGTGCTGACCAGCATATAGAGAAGCTAAAAAGCACAAAGCTTAAAAAATTAAACCGGGACAGAGAAGCGTATGCAAAAGGTTTTGCCTACCCTGCACCACCATTGTCACAATCTGGTATACAGAAAAATTTGGGCATTCAGGAAGTTACTGCAGCAGTAGGTGTGAACCAAACGGCTCTACCTGTTCAGGGATCAGATCGGAGTGAAGAAGGTTGGACATATGTATCCACTAAAAAGAAGAGCAATGCTTCTAATAATAACACTAGCAATAACAACACGAACAATGGAGGAGCTTATAGAAGGAGGAATATCTTTGTGGGCCAACAGCATGGTTCAAACAACAGTGAAAATTTTCAGCATCCTACCTCAGGCTATAACCTGAGGCAGGGAGCCCCGAAAGTTTACTACAGTTCACATCAGAAACAATAGAGAGTGAAGGACTGAAAAGTCAGACTTCAGAACTAAATGGATTAAAACACACCGTAGTGTGTAACACGCAAGGTGACTTTAATATTTTTAATTATTCTGAATTTAAAGTGGATTTGGTGCTGGCTGATTTGCTAGCAAAAGGACTTACTTTTGTCCCCACAGTAAAAACTAACATAGCAGAATTAATTACAGATTTTAAGCTGTTTACAAGAAAACTTAATTTTAAAGTTTTGTTTGGGGAGGGGCAACACACAGTAACACCATTTTATGTATCTAGTACTTTCTGCCCTCAATTACAACCTACTATAGCTTTGTTTGAAAAAGTGTGTATATTAGATTTTTTAACCAAGTAACTTCAAACAAAACTAACAATAAAACAAGTTGTACTTTGAAATTCAACATAACTAGAGAAGAAAAGGAAACTTTATCTGTGCTTCAGCAAGCCCAAGTGAGAACAATGAAGCCGGACAAAGGGGGGTGGGTTAGTGATACTAGACTTGGATGAATATATTAAGAAAATGGAAGCATTTTTAGTAAGTGAAACATACACTAAGTATCTAAAAATGAGCTAAACATAGCTTATGCTAGAATTCGTTCTATTTTTGATGAGTTGTTTACTGAAGCAAGGATAGATGTAGGAATTGCTAATTTTCTTGATACACCAGCACCAAGAATACCTACTATCTTTGGAGTTCCAAAGATTCACAAGTCTATCACTAACCCCCCCCCCCCCCCACCATGAGACCATTAGTGGATGCTAGAGCCAGCATTACTTATGCTTGCTCAAAATTCATTGACCATATCCTTAAAAAATATGTAACCCAACAAAGTCAAATTTGTAAGGATTCCTGGACCTTTTTGGCCAACTTGAACAACTAAGAATACAGGGATGATTTAAATTTTCTTACAATTGATGTGAGGGACTTATATTCTTCCATCCCACACAATGAAGATATAGAATGGGTAGGCTTACTGCTACACAGGACGGGGGCCCCCCAAAGCGAAGTAAAACTAATAGAAGAGTTGTCAGACACGGTTTTGTCCAACAACTTTATTACTTTCAACAACAGATACTTTTTACAAAAGATAGGGGTTGCTATGGACTCCCCCTGTGGTAGCTGTTTTGCCAACCTAGTTATGGCATTTTGGGAACAGGAACACATTTTTGGAGTGACCCACATTATGGAACAGATTAGTTTTTATACTCGCTTCCTGGATGATATATTTATTTTATTCAAAGGAAATGAAAACGAAGCCTTGTCCTTGGTTAATCAGTTGAATTACACTTCTTTTTTAAAATTTACACAGTGTTTTAACAGTGATAGAATATCTTACCTTGATATAGATTTAAGAAAGGACAGGATAAAAAAATGTTGGCAAGCAAGTATATTTAGAAAGGAAACTTATTCCAACACATTCCTTCATTATAGTAGTATGGAATAAAAAGTTTGCATTACTAGCTTGCAAGTTTGTGGATTTATTCTTTTGTGGAGAACTAATCTAAGGGGGGTGGCGAAAGCTAACACATTCTGGCTAGGCTTATAAATGCCTTCGGGCAGATAGCCTAGTACCCACTTATGAACCTATATGGTCGTCCCTTTTTGGCTCTTGTTAAATAGTTGACTGTCTTAAATTTAAAGTTTCATAGGTTCATAGGTTTATACTAGGCTATAGTGCTCTGCCTCACATATACCGGGATTTTAAGTCTCCGCCCTTGTGGCGATGGATCTAGATTTATAAGCATATTCATCAAATCTGGGTTTGACATGGCCTTGTATGTCAGCTGAATAGAGCTGAAGTTCTTTCAGTCGGCAGCATAGGACAGATTTTTGAGACCCTTTATCCTTTTGGTGAGGAACTTTTGTGGCCTCGATACATTCGAATGGGGCATTGTACTCAATCATTGGTCTGATGAGTGATGAGTACAGGAAACTATGACCTCCCTTGATCTAGATGTGAAAGGTCTTCCTAACTACTTTAGCTACATGGGTAATAACAGGCTACTGTCAACCTGGGTCCCAGTCCCTAATATACTTCTTCTGTGCTCAGTGGATTTCCACCTATGTGGTAGCTAGGGGTAACCTTGTTTTACTATGCATTTTTGGCATTTAACTTTAGGCCATGGCTCTGGCACCAGTTATCCGTTTCTGTGAGACCTTTCTGAAGGATATCTGTGATGGATGTGTTTTTCGACCACGGCGCCAGTTTTGCAGTCATCTGCAAACTTTGTCAGCCATAACCCTCCTGTGTTTGCTTGTAAGGACTGAGCCCTGTGGGACACCACTTGTGACAGGCTAGAGAGTCTGACATGGCGCCAGCAACTCTGACCCTGTGGGTTTCAGCCAGTTTGTAACCCATCTTGTGATGTATGGGTTAACATTTAAGCTGATTTCAATGATACCTATTGTATGCTTTAAGCCAGATCGAGGTATGCTGTATGGACTGCTTTTCCTCATCAATGGCTTTGGTGACTGTTTGTCAACCAAGTTTAAAAGGCATGATCTGCCTTTGACAAAGCCAAACTGGGTTGGATCCAAAGTCTGCAAATTCCTATGTCTTTGTTTATGAGATCCATTATGATCCTCTCCATGGCTTTGCAGATAAGGCTTGTCAAGCTAATGGGCGGTAATTTCCTGGGTCGGTGGAGGCTTTATGAAGTGGGACCACTGTCGCCACATCCAGAGGTGAGACTATGATTAAACAGCTGTCCTAGCTGTGGGTTTAATTCCTCATTGAGTTCGTGGAGCACACAGCCGGGGACACCATCAGGTCCCATGGATCCTGTGTTTTTTGCTTTGGACAGAGCAGTTCTCACTTGGGTGTTAGAGATGTTTGGGGCTACAATCATTTGGTATAGATGTCTCACCTTTTGGGGGAGAGAAGTTTGCACTGAACCTGTCAGCCAGTATGTTGGCAATGTCTGTAGGATCAGTAATCTTCACATCATTTTGAACTAGTTCTGAGCATATCTGGGAGTTTCCTCCCAGGTTTCATAGCTGAAGAAGGCCTTATGATTGTCTTTTGAGTCTTTAGCTATTTTTCTCTCAAAGTTTGCTTTGGATGATTTTATGAGAGCTCTTAGTTTTTACTTGTAGTGATCAAAGGTGTCCTACCTTTTAAGGATTTTGCTCTATCTTGTAGTAGCTTCCTCCTTTTGTTGTAGAGTTTGTTTATGGCTGGGGTCCACCAGACTGGACGCTTACCTTTGGTACAAAGAGTCTTTGTTTTGCTTGGGATTGCCTTATCCATGCAGTCCTGTAGGTGCTGGTAGAAGGCATTTGTAAGTGATTCAGCGGTACTGTTTTAAAGGAGACCACACTAGTCTTTAGAAGTGTGAGTTCTTTACTGTGGTCTTTTTTATTTCAGGTGGGGGTGGGATGAGGACCTCCAGCGACCTCAGCTTTCTTTTTCCTGTTTTTCCCCTCCCTTCTTGAGGGCCTAAGAGACCTAGTAGACTGAATGTGTATGTGTTCAAGTTGGTCATGATTTTAGACCTGACTGCTGCTTCAAGGTTCAATTTTGCCTTATTGTTCTGGATGTCATGATAGATGTGCAAGTTTGTGTTTTGCACTGGAATCTGAAAAGTCTGTGCCAGCCCTTCTATGTATCTGGATCTTTCCTGGTGTCCACTTTGTTTTTTGGGTCCTGGAATTGTCTTCACCTCAAAGCCTTGAATGGATTTCTCTTTCTTTGCAGACTTACTGTCATTATAGAAAGTGATATTATCCTTTACTGCATTAGTAAGTTTGTTGGAAATCTTGATCTACCACAGGTACTGTTTGTTCCACTTGGGTCTTAGTTATGCCATGGCCATATTTGTATAACATGCTCTTGGGAAGAGTAGAACTGTGATTAGGCACTATCTGGTAAAGCAGTCATTTGAACTGAGAGCAGTGATTGCAGTCTTGCCTAGTTCTGTACCTAAATATCTAGTTGAGGTTAGTCTGCCTGCACCATGCCTCTCGTACCAACAACAGAGGTATTTTATTAATTCTGCTTCCCTGTGGATCATCATTGTTCTATTAATGTTGTCATACCTTAGCCTCCCCTCTGGAAAACCATGCTGATCCATATCTATCAATTTTGGCAGCACATTTGCCATTTTATCAGCTAGTGCAGACATAAGTTTATAACTGTGGTTTTAAAATTGAAATTGGTCTGTATGAAGCTCGGTCTAAAGGTTCTTTGCCATATTTAGGTAACAGAGCCACCACAGCTTTCTTCCAAGATGTTGGTGCTTCCCCTCCTTTTAAAATGCTATTCAACAAAATCTTTCAGGTCGTCATCACTTTCTTCCCTCCTAATTTCCAAACTTTCACAAGAATATCATCTGTGCCTGTAGACTTTCCTGAAGATTGATTGTAAATTTCTGTTTTTATTTCAACATCACCTATCTTAACTGTTAGTTTTTGAGCCTCATCTACCTCTAACCTTGTCATAAATATTTCCATTTTTACTCTTTCTTGATTACCACGTTTCTCTGCTTGATACAAATGTTCATAAATTTTCCAGAATATCTTTAAAAGCTTGACAGGATTTGTGGTTATTTTTCTTTATATAGTTTCTCTAAGTTTGGTAGCAACCCTTTCAATTTTCTTTTGCGTAAGTTGTGCTAAAAAATTTTCTGCTCTGGAGTTATCAAAAAAATAGTTGCTTAACTGCAGTCTTTGTAAATTTATGCATGCTATACAGATATTCCCTTATTGTCTCTTCAGCACTCTGCATTTGCTTCTCCTGTTCTGTGTGATTCCCCTTATTCGTTAACCATAGTCAGCCCCTCTAAGTAATTTCTGTTACTTCTTAACCGTATCTCGTTCTCTTTTATTTAAACCCTATTTTTAAACTTCCGTTTCATTTAATCCCAGTCACTAATACAACTTCTGAAGATATTTCTAGCTTCCTTAGTAACTCCTGATAATGCTCACTACCCATTCCTTATATTCCTTTCTCTTTTGCAGGAAGTTGGCAAAGCACCAGTGTCTTTTTATTTCATTGTCCTGCATTTTTATCTCAGTTTTTATTAGTGCATGATCAGAAATAGGTATTGGATACATGTTGAAGCTTTATGATAAATGCACATGTTCAAGTATAGTTTAATTACTGCCTAGTCTAGCCCAGTTATTATACCTTGTGGAATAATATGTAAATCCTGTCCATGTTCATACTACTGAATTCACATCTTCCATACCAAATATTTTCATAAATTTATACAGAAGTCTATCTTTTTTTGTTATATTGCTCCTTTAAGGTTCCCCTAATACATCCTCACCATTGCAAATCAATTTCCAGTCCCCAGTTATAAATAATAATCCCTGCTGAAAGCTGATTTTCTCCCAAAATTTTCTTAAGCTCCATAATAGCAGTTTTTGGTGGAATATAAGTAACACCCCATTGTAATCCTTCCTTGTCAGTAGCCCCATACTACCACAAATCTTAACATTTTTATCAGGTCTATATTACAAGATTGAAACTTTAGTTAATCAAATAACTAAAGATCGATCTTGTAATATCGAAACCTAAAAATCTCGAACGGCTGATTTAACCCAGGTCAACATTTCCCTTAGTCGCATGAAAAGAAAAACTTTAAATCCAAAATCAAGTGGGGGGCTTCGCCCCCACACCCTCCCTAACCAAATATATCAACTCTGAGATCACTCCAAATTGGAGAAAAGGTCATAATCCACATAACGACCAAGGGAAGTATTTCCCTGGGTTAAATCGTCCATTTGAGATTTTTAAGTTTAGATATTATAAGATTGCTCTTTAGTTATTCGATTAACTAAAGTTTTGATCTTGTAATATAGACCCATTTTTATCTTTTTTTCCTCAGCTGTCACTATTGGAGCCCCTCTAGCAATTAGTACAATTATTTCCCTTTTCCTCTGCCCCTGATATTCTGCTGAATATCCATTCTGAAATCCTCTCTTTGTCAAATTCATATGCTTATTTCTTTCCAGATGTACCTCCTGTAGCGTTGCTATTTGCACTCTGCATTTCTTAATATAATTCAATCCTCTTTCCTTTTCATCTATAATTACAAGGCCGTTTGTGTTCCTGGATAATGTGGACAGCATAGCCATCATGATAAAAGTCAGTGTTCCTACTTGTTATACATGACAGTTTATTTGAATGTGTATTTCCAGTGTTTGTTACATGCATGTACTAATATTTGGCAGACTGATCTTTTGTACAGTTGTTTCTTCTTATCCCCATGTGAACCTATGTCACATTTTCCAGGACTTTTTATTTTAATGAAAACCCTCAAGCAAAAAACTAAATACAAAACACCCCCATTCCCTGTTAATTTGGAATGAAAACACAAAATTTGGTGCATCTTCAAAACATGGTTTACTTTTCCAGAAGGGAACAACTGCCCCAAATTGACGGCTGCAACAACAGGCATTATCTAACTTAATACCAAGGTTACCCATGCCTAAAGCATTTGTTAGTCTGTGCTTCCACTTACACTGATTGTTGTCTGTTCTTTTCCTCTCCCTGTTCCCCTCCCAGATATGAAAAACAGCTTGTATTCTTTCAGAAAATATGAACTTGTAGCCGTAGGAAAAGTGCACTGGCTATCTTTAAATAAAACTAAACTGTACAGTGTTGTATTAACTGCATTAAAGTATTTAGGCTCCCAGGGAGATTTGTTACCTCTTATTCACTTCTTGTAATTTCAGACTTATTTTTTCACTGAACTGCTTGCCACTGCACTTTTAAATTTTGCATTTCCCTCAGCAAAGAATATGCAAAATTCTGAAGGTTAATTACTTACACCTGCAGACAGCTTGTCTCCAAGGACATGTACTCAGCAATGAGTCTCTGTAAAACAATACACAGCTAGACTCAGCTGCAGACATCTCGACTCCACTGACCATTTGCCATTGGAAAACAAGCTAATATCTGTGATTGTGATAAGCCTAGCATTTTCATGGCTTTCATCATTTTGTCGTATTTTTAAAGCCTAGATGCTTACACAAACACATGTTTACAATGCAAGCTAAAAGTAATAATCTAGACCTTCACCCTAAAAGAGAAACCATCACAATTCTACAAATAATGTAATCAGTGCACTTCTGGGCAATAGTGACTTTAGTGTTATATGTGAGGAAGTGTTTATTTTTATATAAGGTGCCAAGTTTTTTGTGTACTTTTTTGACTGTCTGTGATATGTGGACATCAAACCTCAAATTGCAGTCTCGCTCGACTCTTAGAAGTTTAGTATGTTGGGAGGGGGTGATGATGGTATTTGATGAAACAATGTTAAAAGTGGTCATGGGAATGGAGGATTTTGTGGGCTGGAATATCATGAGTTTTGTTTTTTGGGGATTTAGAATTAATTGGGAGTTAGGTAACCATTTTTCTACTTCTAGGAATGATTTTTGAGTTTGTGTTTGGTGCTCCTGTAAGTTAGAAGTGGCACATATGACTGTGGAGTCATCTGTGTATTGGATGAAAGTGGCCAGTGGGGTTCTGTTATGGAGTTTTTTTCTGAACAGAGAAAAGAGAAGGGGTCTTGGTATTGAGCCTTGTGGGACTCCTAGGGCAACTGGAAGTTGTGGTGAGAGTGTTTGTTGCCAACATACTGCTTTTTGGCTTCCAGTTAGGTAATCCTGGAACCAGGCAATGGTGGACTGAGATAAATTTAGTTCTTTAAGGACATTTAGTAGTTTATTATGGGAAACCATTAGTTTATTAGCTAGACAGAGGGACAGGAAACCATATCAAAAGCTTTGGATTGGTCTAGGAAGACAGCGGACACAAATTTATTATTGTTTCTGTGTTCGTGAATAGTATTGGTAAATGGTATTAGTGCTCTGGTTGTACTATGATTTAGTCTAAGGCCGTGTTGAGAACTAGTTAGAAGTTTGTTAGCATGGAGGAAGTCAGTGATTTTTTATGTTCAATTCTTTCAAGTATTTTAGACAGAGGGGCTAGGATCTCGATTGGGCAGTAGTTGGCTAACTCTGTTTATGTGCAGCCTTTATGAAGAGGTATGATATTATGAAATGTTATATACAAATACTAATAGGAACAAAAATTGTTTTACTTACAGTTAGTTTCCCCCCTTTTAGTGTCCTTCTAAACATTAATGATATAAAGGGGGGTATATGTTTTACATTCCACCCACAAGTTTAACTGAGTCAACAAAAGTCCATTGTTTTCAGCCACTTTTTCTTGCCAAACAGTATTTCACAAATGTGATGAGATGCTTTATAGCCTTCCATTTATTCACTAATTTCAAAGTTGCTGGTCTTATTCCTGTTCATCTCCATCTCCCAACATCAGACTTTGGTTCAAATCCAAGGTAATGCTGAATCTTCAAGTCATTTCCTGTGCTTTTTTTCTGTGTCTCAAGCATTTTTCTTTGAAGCATTAGAAAAGGTTTCATTTACAAAGTCTCTGTATGAACTTTACCATCAGAAGAATGAGAAGCAAGAGCCCTCTTCTACTTCCTGACTCACTTTTTGTTGGATAAACTTTATTTCCTGCTTAGCCTCTTCTGCATCAAAAATGACACTGATCCTCCAGGAAAAAATACTTTGAAGACAGCTGGATACATCAGCTTGAATCTCACATCTGCCTCTCCATATTCCCTAATTGCTGGGATAAATGTGCTTCTCTTCTGCCTGGTTATACAGTGAAAAATAATTTTCTGAAAACAATCTGCTGTCTCCAGATGTTCTTCATGTTTCACTGTTGCAGTCATTACATTTGGGTTGTCTGCCTGCAGGTAGCCCTCAGCCGGCCTGAATATCAAAAGTCTTGGATCCCTGCATCGGATGCTGTCTCTTCTTCCATGGCGTCAGGTCGTCAGGGGTATAAAACATGCAGCCGACGCCATTACATCAGTCTTTCTTGCCGCGCGATGCCCAAAGCGGAAGCAGTTCGCAAGTGCCGGTCGGCTGACTCCTGAAATTTTCGTTTTCGAGTTTGAGAATTAAAGTCTTCAAAAAAGCGAAGTACCCTGTTGGGGATCCTTTCTCTTGCTCTAAACCGATATCAGGAAAAGTTAACAATTGTATTACCTGTGGGAAGCAAATACCTCATAAAGATTTTCATTCGTACTGCATTCCTTGCTTAGGCCCAGACCACGACGTCCCTCGCTGTTTTTTTTGTGCCTTATTCAACCCACAAACTATTCGTCGTCTGTTTATTTTTGCAGCAAATTATTCTGGTACTCGGTTTAACTATCCAGAAATGGCTTTGGTAAGCTATCCAACTACTGACATTCCGAAAAAATGTAAAGATAAAGATAGAGACAGACTGCATAGGTCCAAAGCTGCCGATGACACTTCCGTTAATCTAGTCACCAGTTCACTGGTACTCGTGAGGTGTTTTCGTAGCCCCTTATACCCGCTACTTCAGATTTGCAGGCCTCTACTGAGACCCATTGACATGCTTCTTCGACTATGGAACCTGAGGATGTCTCTACCTTGGATGGGTCTGGAGCCGCTGTACAGGCACTAGCTTCTGAGGGTGTATTCAGGCCTAAAGACTTGCATTTCAACCCAGCGCCATCTTCTTCAAGGCCTAAAACCCGAACCACGCATAGAAAACTGACATCCAATCCACATGTTCAGGCCCATATGCCTAAAAAACATATGATAAGAATGTCTGAAGACCTTATTACTTTAATTAGGGGAAGCCAGCCTTCTCCGTCTAAGAGACCTTGAACTGATTTTCCTTCTAATTCTTCTGATCAGGATTCTGAAATTTCTGTTTCTTCTGATTACCAGGATTTGCTCTTATCTACCTATGAGGATTCTGATGCAGAGGATTCCATTCCTTCTGCTTCCCCTCCAGAAGATTTTTCCTTTGGTGAAACCTTGCACACTCTTAGGGAGCATTTCCGCTGGGAAAGCCAGGATTACTCTGACTCCAAAAAGAGGCTTAGGGAATTCTTACTCATCCCTCCACAATACAGGCCTTTAGCTATCCCTCCTATCCTGGACATTGTAGATGATGCCTTCTTGGAATCTAGCCTGGCCCCAGACACTTTACCTCCAGCTCCCAGGAAACCTGACTGGTATTACAGAGTACCTGACTCTCACAAGTTCCTCTTCAGGAATCCTGCTGCAGACCCAGAGACCATTTCCCAAGGACCTAAAGACATTAAGGCTACTACTGCCAAAACCCCTACCCCCTCTGATAGAGATTCCAGGGCCTTGGACAGATGGGGTAAGAAGGTATACACTTCTGCTACAGTGGCCATTAGGGCCTTAATCTGCCAGTTTCATATGTTAAAGTATCAGCAGCATATTATGGGACTACTTAAACAGAAAATGATGTTGATTCCTGACTGTGCTGAAAGTAAAGAATTACAGGATTTAATGCACTCTGCTGAACAACTTGGCAAACATAATTTGCAATGTGGTTTTGACTCTTTAGAAGCATCTTGTAGGGCTGCTGTCACTGGGTCTGTTCTTAGAAGGCATGCTTGGCTTAAGGAGAAAATTTTGCCAAATCACGTTAAAGCTAAATTACTGGATGCTCCTTTAAACCAAGACCGCCTTTTGGTAACAAAGCAGAAGTTGTTCTTAAAAAGATGGAGGAAAAAGCTAAATCTATGCAAACTGTTAAAGATTTCCTGCAAGTACAGCCTCCCAGAGTTAGTAGGCATTGGCCTTCAAAGAATTGGTCCTTTACTGTCTCTTCCAGGCCTTCTCAGTCCACGCACAGGAACAGCAGACCACCTAGGCTGCAGTCTCAAGGTACTCACAGACCTAAGCAGTGGGGGGCTCCCACTTCCAAAGCTGGAAGTAGTAAGACACACCCTATGGAAAAATGTCACAATGACTTAACCTTAAAACTTCCAAGCCCTGATCAACTGCCTGCTCCCTTAGGGGGAAAGATCACCTGGCATGCAAAAAACTGGGAACTCCTTACCCAGGACAAATGGGTTTTAAATATAGTTTTCCAAGGATACAGATTCCACTTCCACACCTTACCAACCCCAAACGGTTGGCCAGACCTACCCACAAATCAGTGGGCAGAGACCCAACAGCAGGTTCACACTCTTCTAAGTATCAGGGCTGTTCAGCGTGTCCCAGCAGAAGAAAGGGGACAGGGTTTTTACTCAAGACTTTTCCTGGTACCCAGAAAAGACAGCTCCTGGTGTCCTATCCTGGACCTCTCTATTCTAAACACCTTTTTGGTAATCCCAAAATTCAAAATGCTAACACTTCAACAGCTGCTTCCTATGCTAGGCAAAGATGCCTGGTTAGCAACCTTAGACTTAAAGGAAGCTTACCTGCACATTCCAATAAGGGAATCTTGCAGGAAATACCTATGCTTTAGAGCAGGCTCCATGCACTTTCAGTTCTCTGCACTTCCCTTTGGCTTATCTACTGCGCCCAGGGTATTCACAAAGTGCCTAGCTCCAGTCATTGCATTTTGCAGACAAAGAAATATTCAAATATACCCATACCTGAACGATTGTCTAATTCAGGCAGAAAGCCAGGACATCATGCTACTAAAACATCTGGCATTTGTAAAGAAACGTCTAACCTCACTGGGGTACACCATAAACGAAAAGAAATCTCATCTAGTACCCTGCCAACAAATTGTATTCCTGGGAGCAAGCTTGAACACAACTTCCCAGATGGCTTACCAAAGGCCAGAGAAACAAGTTTATTTGACAGCCTACTTCAGACTACTGGCCACAAAAACCCAGCTATCTGCAAGGAAAATCCTGCAAGCCCCTGGGGTTCATGGCCTCTTGCATTCTACTAATTCCATATGCAAGACTGCATATGAGGAAACTACAATGGTATCTAAAAAGCCTATGGTGTCAACATTCTCAGGACCTGGAATCAATTATTCCTATCATTCCTTGTATAAAGACAGAGTTCCTTTGGTGGGCAGAGGCATGCTACTACAACAAGGGGCTCCCATTCACTCTGCCCCCTGCCGCCCAAACCCTAACAACAGACGCATCAGACTATGCATGGGGGCTCACTTGGCAGGGCAAGTGCATCCCGAGTCAGATACACCTGCATATCAATCAAAAAGAAATGTTAGCTGTAAAGAATTCCCTGACAGCCTTCAAGGACCACATTCTTCCAGGACAATTATTGGTCAAGACAGACAACACCACTGTTATGTGGTACATAAACAAGCAGGGGGGAACCCATTCGTACCCTGTCTGCAGACTAGCCATGGAACTGTGGAACACAGCCTTGAGCTACCAGGTGCACCTACAAGCTCAATTCCTGCCAGGCAAGCTAAATTCACTGGCAGACAACCTAAGCAGAAATCTCATGGACCCACATGAGAGAAAACTGGAACCAAAGATGTTCAACATTTTGAGAAGCAAATGGGGGAGCCCAGAGATGGACCTTTTTACCTCCCCTCAGAGCTACCAATTGGACATATTCTGCACAAGGACTCCCCACAGTCAAGCTTGGAAAGTGGATGCCCTGTCCTTCACCTGGGAAAGCCTCTCAATTTATGCCTTTCCCCCTCTGCTTCTCCTTTCAAAAGTTCTAAAGATCAAACAGGACAAACCAAGGACAATACTGATTGCACCAGACTGGCCACGCCAGCACTAGTATCCCCTCTTGCACAGTATGTCACTGCTGGAACCATGACACCTGTCTCAGACCCCTTCCCTGCTGTCCAAGCAGGAGTGCCAGATTCTGCACCCTCAGCTTCAAACCCTGAACCTTGCAGCCTGGCTAATTCCTTGAGCTGTCCAATAGCATCCCTCAGTAAGCAGGTGCTAGATGTCATTCTGGAGGCAAGGAGGCCTAGTACTAGAAAATCCTATGCTGAAAAGTGGAAAAGATGCAGTTCCTGGAGCCAGACTCGGGGGATGAGCACAACGGTGCCCAGCTTACCGCATAGTCTTCAGTACTTAACAAGAGATGCTCTACAAGGGCCTTTCCTTCTCGTCAATTAAAATTTATGCCTCTGCCATTTCAGCACATTATAATACTGAACCACCCCTCTTCTCTCACCCCCTGCTAATGCAATTCCTCAGAGGGGCCAAAAATTTTTAAGACCACTCAGGAGAGACCCTACTCCAGCCTGGGACCTTACCTTTGTATTGGAAAAGCTCACTCTATCTCCTCTTGAGCCAGCTGCAACTGCACCTCCTTTTGAGCCAGCTGCAACTGCAGAGTTGAAATTCCTTTCTTGGAAAACAGCATTCCTTCTAGCCATCATTTCAGCAAGAAGAGTGTCTGAATTACAGGCCCTCATGGCAGTGGAGCCCATCATCATCCTCCATGCAGACAGGGTTTCCCTCAGGACCAATCCTTCCTTTACGCCCAAGGTGGTGTCTAGTGTGGCCCTTAATCAGTCCATTCATTTGCCTACTTTTTTCCCTAATCCACAGAACAAAGGAGAACGAATACTGCACTCTTTGGACTAAGCCTCTCAGAAAATCTGAACAGCTGCTAGTTGGCTTTGCTGCAGGGGCAGAGGGGAAGGCCATTTCAAAGCAAACCATTTCTAAATGGATAGCCCATTGCATTCATTTCTGTTATAAGCACCATGGAAAACCTACCCCATAGGGGATAAGATCACATTCCACCAGGGCTGCATCTACCAGCATTTCTCAGAGGTGTCCCTACCAGGGGCATCCTAAAAGCTACTACCTGGAGCTCTGTACATACCTTCACCAAGCATTACCACATGCCTATTTTTTTCTAAATCCAGAGCTGGTTTTGCCACTGCCGTCTTGCAGGGCATAATAGCTGGTCCTAATGCTCTCTAACTTCCTCCTCCCTTCCTTAGCTTTGGGAATCGACCCAAATGTAATGACTGCAACAGTGAAACATGAAGAACATAGTACAGTTGTGTACACTTACTATAAATGTAGATGTTCGAGTGTATTCACTGTTGCAGTCCTGGTTACCCTCCCTCCAGCCCCCTGACTTCTCTTGGCTATACTTTTCTTCTTGTTTAGTGTATTTCAGCTTTCTGGTGTATTTGCTTTTTGTTGGAGGTGTAACCTAACATATAATTGCTTCCCATTATGGGGGCACCTGACATCTGGGGCAAGAAAAACTGATGTAATTGGCATTGGCTGCATGTTTTATACCCCTGACTAACTGACATCATGGAAGAAGAGACAGCATCCGATGCAGGGATCCAAGACTTTGATATTCAGGCCGGCTGAGGGCTACCTGCAGGCAGATAACCCAAATTTAATGACTGCATCAGTGAATACAGTCGAACATCTACATTTATGGTAAGTGTACACAACTGTACTTCTTTTAATACTTTGCCATTCTTCCAGAATTTTGCCATGATAACTCTTTCTGCTGATATGATTTTATCTTTATTAATATAGGTCTTGGCTGCTTTCGCATGGTAAGGTTTGGACATGCACTCAATGCAACCTTTCAATTAACACATTCTGCTGTGGAACTAGTCCAGTTGCTTATTTGTGCTGTCATAAAATGAGTAGTCTGTTCCTTCCAGTTTCTCTGGTACAGCAGAAAATCTCAGGTTTTCTCTGCATACTAGGCTATCGGCTATAGGGCCTATACAAGCCTAGCCATAACAATTCCCTGGATATTTCTTCCCACAATATTTACTTCCCTGGACCTCTGTCTAGCAGGGTGATTGACGTGATCCCCGGGGTGAATTTCCTATCTCCCATCCAATCGTTAAAGTTCCTTTTGAAGAGGGCCAAGGAGGCACTCTTCTTGACATGTATGGACAGTCTGTTCCAGAGTCTCTGGGTCAGGAACCTATCCCTCCAGCATATTTTGTTCATTGTGATGACAAGGTTTAGATCCCTGGAGCGTGTTGCTCTGAGGGATTGAGATTTCTTTAAGTGGAGCATGTCCAACAGGATTTGACATGACGTTGTATGTTAAGCAGAGATCGCCTCTGAGTAGACAATATGCCACAGAGTATAGCTGGAGTTTTTTTAGATGGTCATGATAGGGCATCTGCTTTAGGCCTGTGATTCTTTTAGTGAGGTATTTCTGTGGGCTTTCCAGCTGTTGCAGATGTCTTGTGAGATACATACCAAATGGGGAGTTGTACTCTATAATGGGTCTAATGAGGGATGAGTACAGTGGGACAATGACCTCCTCTTTTCTGGATGAAAAGACCTTAGTGATGAGGTGTGCCACATAGAAGGATTTCCTGACTGTTGTGGCGATGTGGTTATTGAAGGCGAGATCACCATCCACCTGAGTCCCTAAGTCTCTCATCACACTTTCGGTGTTCAGTATACTGCCACCTATGTGGTAATTAATGGGTACATGGGTTTTCCCAAAGGGGATAACTATACATTTCTTGGCATTAAGCTTGAGCCCATGGCTCTGGCACTAAGCATCTGTTTCTGTAAGGCACTTTTGTAGAATATCCACATCATTTGGGGATTCAGTAATGGCTCCCAGTTTGCAGTCATCTGCGAACTTTGTTAGCCAGAGTCAAGAGCGGTCCCAGGACTGAACCCTGAGGTACTCCACTTGTCTGGAGCTGGATTTGGAGTCGGCTACTTTTACAATCTGGGTTCTGTCAGTAAGCCAGTTGGCAACCCATTGAGTGACGTAGGGATTTATGCCCAGCTTAGTAAATTTATCTATGATTCTAGAGTGGGGGATGGTGTCGAAGGCCTTGGCGAGGTCCAGATCCAGATAGGCTGTGTGGACCACCTTACCCACGTCCACAGCTCTGGAGACTGATTCTAAGAAGTTAGTCAAGTTCAGGAGACAAGATCGGACCTTCACGAACCCAAACTGGGTGGGGTCCAGTGTTTGAAGTTTGCCAATGTCTTTGTTTATAAGTTCCATGATAATGTGTTCCATGCCCTTGCAGATCAGGCTCGTCAGACTGATGGGATGGTAGTTCCCGGGATCCAAGGTGGATCCCCCTTTGTGGAGTGGGATAACTGTAGCTGTGCGCCACTCAGTGGGCACAAAGCCTGAGGTGAGGCTATGATTAAACATGACACTTAGATGAGGTGCCAGTTCACTTTGTAATTCATGTAGTACACAGCCCGGAATGTCATCTGGTCCTATGGATGCTGTATTCCTAGCTTTGGAAAGTGCGGTTTCTACCTGTGTGGCCATGATTACTGGAATTTGGCAATCTTTTGGTATTGAGATAGGCCCTTTAGGGGGTGAGAGGGGGGGTGAAGTTGGCACTAAATCGATCTGCCAGGATATTGGCAATATCCTTGGGATCAGTATATTTAATGCCATTCTGTTGTAGCTCAGAGCAGATCTGAGCATTGCCATTTAGATTCTTGACATAAGTCTAGAATGCCTTGTGATTGTCTTTGGAATCTTTGGCAATTTTATTTTCGTAACTAGCTTTGGAGGATTTTAAGAGGGATCTCAGATTCTTACTGAGGCTGGTAAGGGAGTTTTTTGCATCCTGGAATTTTCCTCTTTTCTGCAACAGTTTCTTCCTTCTGTTGTATAGTTTGTTTATGGCAGGGGACCACCAGATTGGCTTACTTTTTTAGGAGTAGAGCATCTTGGTTCTATTTGGGATGGCATGATTCATGCACTAGTGGATGTGCTCGTACCGTGCCTTAGTGGTAGGACTCAGCAGTCAAAACTTTCAGCTCCCGTCTGCATGGGTGTCATGAAGTTTGTCACTTCTGACTTGAGTAGTATGTAGTTGGTTTTGGAGAAGTTTTTTACGGAGGATTCTTTACTGGGGGGTGGGGGTGGGATGTGGATGTCAAGGGTGATTCGCTTATGGTCAGACCTGATCAGTGAGGGGGTTACTACTGGTGTGGAGCATCTATCTCCCATGTTGGCAATGACCAGGTCTAGGATATTGGAGCCCATGGTGGGACAATGGATTAGTTGATCCAGGGCGTTGGAATTTATGAATTCCAAGAACCGTTGAGAAAAGGTGTTGGTACCAGAGTAGTTTTCCCAGTTAATGGCAGGGTAGTTGAAATCACCTAGTATTAGGGT
Source organism: Protopterus annectens (assembly GCF_019279795.1). Taxonomy (NCBI): domain Eukaryota; kingdom Metazoa; phylum Chordata; order Ceratodontiformes; family Protopteridae; genus Protopterus; species Protopterus annectens. The sequence goes on from NC_056739.1 coordinate 966,196,191, forward strand.
GTTTGGTTGTATCTTAATATTTTCCAGTATGTTTAGAAAGGTGTAGTGAGAATCTTGGGGGATCTGTAGCAAGCTACAATTTGGATTGCAGTCTTACCTAGTGTTAGTTGCACATGAAGAATTTCAGATACATTGTGTTGGGCAGCTAGCCTGGAGGTGTGAATATCCTTGGTGAATATGGACACTCCTCCACCTTTAGTGTTTCGGTCTTGGTTTGGTGGCCGAAAAGTGTGGTAAGAGTTGTAGCTTAGTATTGCAGGGGTGCTCTCTGGAGCCTTGAACCAGGTCTAGGTTACTGCACAGATATCAATGTTCTCCATTTTGAGAGAGTGCATTTTGAGGTTTAGACTTCTAGGATTGAGTAGCATTACCTTCAGATTGTGCATGCTTGTATCTGTTATGGTGATGGTTTTGTCCTTTGAACCTTGCGTAAAAAATGCACTATAGGGGTGGCAAGAGCTTTAGCCAGTAACCTGAATCCCAGGGGTGAAGGGTGCAGACCATCTTTGGCAAAGCATCTTGGTTTGTCGATCATGTCGTCCCAGGCAGACAGATACTGGATCCCCTTTGAATGACACCAGAAGCTTAGCCAGTTGTTGAAGTCATTCATTTTGTCCTTATACTGTGGTATAATTCTGGGCAAAGGCAGGATGCTACTCAGGGCTAAGGTCATACCTGCCTGGGCCACATGATCTGAGAGCTCTTCCGTTTCTCTTTTCATGTAGTCCAGGGAGGTATGTCTCAATTCATTCACTCCAACATGGACAATGACAGAGTTGTATTTGTACTTGTTGTGGAGTGACTTGAGTGCATGCATTATGTGGTGGATCCTAGCACCCGACAAGCAGCTGACTGTAATATTCTCCTTGTTCAGCCTGGTGAGTGGGACATCAGTGTGCCTGACTATAGAGTCACCTATGACTAAAGTGTTAGGTACATTGTCTTGTCTTAGGGGTTGTTGTTGGGTGGCACACTGGTGTTGTGAGCTATATATGGTTGGTAATACTACGACGTTGCTGAATCATTTCTCTGTTATTTTTATATATTTTTTTGTGTGCTAGGAATTTTACTGATTCTTTAGACACACATTTGGAGCAATTTGAGGTACCCCAGACCGACTCCTACTATAATTAATAGAAATTATTGTGGTTGGTTCCTGGTTTGCCAGTTACAATTTCCCCCCTTATTTCTGTAGATTTATTTGTTCATTTTGACATACATTCACAGCATGGACCTAGAAAGCATACTTTCAGGATTATGTGCCGATCGGGAGGATATTGGGGTTTTTGGGATTAATACCTAACCAGGCAATAATCCAAGTGGTTCTGAGTGACGTGAGGGATTTATGCCCAGCTTAGTAAATTTATCTATGATTCTAGAGTGGGGGATGGTGTCGAAGGCCTTGGCGAGGTCCAGATCCAGATAGGCTGTGTGGACCACCTTACCCACGTCCACAGCTCTGGAGACTGATTCTAAGAAGTTAGTCAAGTTCAGGAGACAAGATCGGACCTTCACGAACCCAAACTGGGTGGGGTCCAGTGTTTGAAGTTTGCCAATGTCTTTGTTTATAAGTTCCATGATAATGTGTTCCATGCCCTTGCAGATCAGGCTCGTCAGACTGATGGGATGGTAGTTCCCGGGATCCAAGGTGGATCCCCCTTTGTGGAGTGGGATAACTGTAGCTGTGCACCACTCAGTGGGCACGAAGCCTGAGGTGAGGCTATGATTAAACATGACACTTAGATGAGGTGCCAGTTCACTTTGTAATTCATGTAGTACACAGCCCGGAATGTCATCTGGTCCTATGGATGCTGTATTCCTAGCTTTGGAAAGTGCGGTTTCTACCTGTGTGGCCATGATTACTGGAATTTGGCAATCTTTTGGTATTGAGATAGGCCCTTTAGGGGGTGAGAGGGGGGGTGAAGTTGGCACTAAATCGATCTGCCAGGATATTGGCAATATCCTTGGGATCAGTATATTTAATGCCATTCTGTTGTAGCTCAGAGCAGATCTGAGCATTGCCATTTAGATTCTTGACATAAGTCTAGAATGCCTTGTGATTGTCTTTGGAATCTTTGGCAATTTTATTTTCGTAACTAGCTTTGGAGGATTTTAAGAGGGATCTCAGATTCTTACTGAGGCTGGTAAGGGAGTTTTTTGCATCCTGGAATTTTCCTCTTTTCTGCAACAGTTTCTTCCTTCTGTTGTATAGTTTGTTTATGGCAGGGGACCACCAGATTGGCTTACTTTTTTAGGAGTAGAGCATCTTGGTTCTATTTGGGATGGCATGATTCATGCACTAGTGGATGTGCTCGTACAGTGCCTTAGTGATAGGACTCAGCAGTCAAAACTTTCAGCTCCCGTCTGCATGGGTGTCATGAAGTTTGTCACTTCTGACTTAAGTATGTAGTTGGTTTTGGAGAAGTTTTTTACGGAGGATTCTTTACTGGGGGGTGGGGGTGGGATGTGGATGTCAAGGGTGATTCGCTTATGGTCAGACCTGATCAGTGAGGGGGTTACTACTGGTGTGGAGCATCTATCTCCCATGTTGGCAATGACCAGGTCTAGGATATTGGAGCCCATGGTGGGACAATGGATTAGTTGATCCAGGGCGTTGGAATTTATGAATTCCAAGAACCGTTGAGAAAAGGTGTTGGTACCCGAGTAGTTTTCCCAGTTAATGGCAGGGTAGTTGAAATCACCTAGTATTAGGGTGTTTGGTTGTATCTTAATATTTTCCAGTATGTTTAGAAAGGTGTAGTGAGAATCTTGGGGGATCTGTAGCAAGCTACAATTTGGATTGCAGTCTTACCTAGTGTTAGTTGCACATGAAGAATTTCAGATACATTGTGTTGGGCAGCTAGCCTGGAGGTGTGAATATCCTTGGTGAATATGGGCACTCCTCCACCTTTAGTGTTTCGGTCTTGGTTTGGTGGCCGAAAAGTGTGGTAAGAGTTGTAGCTTAGTATTGCAGGGGTGCTCTCTGGAGCCTTGAACCAGGTCTAGGTTACTGCACAGATATCAATGTTCTCCATTTTGAGAGAGTGCATTTTGAGGTTTAGACTTCTAGGATTGAGTAGCATTACCTTCAGATTGTGCATGCTTGTATCTGTTATGGTGATGGTTTTGTCCTTTGAACCTTGCGTAAAAAATGCACTATAGGGGTGGCAAGAGCTTTAGCCAGTAACCTGAATCCCAGGGGTGAAGGGTGCAGACCATCTTTGGCAAAGCATCTTGGTTTGTCTATCATGTCGTCCCAGGCAGACAGATACTGGATCCCCTTTGAATGACACCAGAAGCTTAGCCAGTTGTTGAAGTCATTCATTTTGTCCTTATACTGTGGTATAATTCTGGGCGAAGGCAGGATGCTACTCAGGGCTAAGGTCATACCTGCCTGGGCCACATGATCTGAGAGCTCTTCCGTTTCTCTTTTCATGTAGTCCAGGGAGGTATGTCTCAATTCATTCACTCCAACATGGACAATGACAGAGTCGTATTTGTACTTGTTGTGGAGTGACTTGAGTGCATGCATTATGTGGTGGATCCTAGCACCCGACAAGCAGCTGACTGTAATATTCTCCTTGTTCAGCCTGGTGAGTGGGACATCAGTGTGCCTGACTATAGAGTCACCTATGACTAAAGTGTTAGGTACATTGTCTTGTCTTAGGGGCTGTTGTTGGGTGGCACACTGGTGTTGTGAGCTATATATGGTTGGTAATACTACGATGTTGCTGAATCATTTCTCTGTTATTTTTATATATTTTTTTGTGTGCTAGGAATTTTACTGATTCTTTAGACACACATTTGGAGCAATTTGAGGTACCCCAGACCGACTCCTACTATAATTAATAGAAATTATTGTGGTTGGTTCCTGGTTTGCCAGTTACAATTTCCCCCCTTATTTCTGTAGATTTATTTGTTCATTTTGACATACATTCACAGCATGGACCTAGAAAGCATACTTTCAGGATTATGTGCCGATCGGGAGGATATTGGGGTTTTTGGGATTAATACCTAACCAGGCAATAATCCAAGTGGTTCTGAGCAGCAAAGCTCATCTGATTGTGATTTGTCCTTCCACTCTCTTACTAAGGGTCTCAAGAATTTGAGGTCCAACATATGGCATCTGAAGTTGTTTCGAGCGTATTCAAATAAGAATATTGCCCCTAGGGGCCTGAGAATACGGTTACTACCACTAGTAGGAAGACCAGATGATAGGCTTAATAATGATTGGAAGGAAGCTTTACAAACAGGGTCCATGCTGTTTGTGAATGTTTCATTACAACACTGAGAGGATGGTGGATGTTAACATTCAAGAGGTCAAAACGTTATGTCTTGACTGTAAAAAATATGAGTCTCTTTCCAATTTTCAGGATAAGTTGAAAAAATTATCCAGAGAATTGACAAGCCATGAAAAAACCATCAAGGAAAGAAAAATTAAAAAATTTCATAGAGACTATTCTGATTACCAAAGGGGATGCCCCGTTGAGTTTAATCGTACAGTCAGATTTGCAGAAGTCGGCCTGGGCTCTACCTCCAATCGCCCCCAAAAAAGACCACGGTCTATTTTGAAAAACAGAGACCGGTTCAACAACAGCACCTCAGGAGAGGATTCCTCTCTTACAGACTATGACAGTGCAGGGGATAGGGAATCACCACATAAAAAGAAAACCAACAGGAATATCCCTTTAGAAATGGTTCCAAGCGCAGAGGGGGACGCAAGCACAAAAACAGATCTCACAGTTCATTCCCTAGAGGGATTGATCCAGAACTTTCTAACATAAGTCAACAACAACAACAACAAAATTAGAATGTTTTAAATTTGTCTAATGTAAGTTTGTCTTCTGACCAACAGATCCTTTTGAATAAAGGGCTTGGCTTTATACCCGGTTTTTATTCCAATGAATATCACATTGTTACAGATGTAACGAATTTTTGTCATAATCTAAATCTCAAATTGTTTTTTGCAGATGATCAATCTCAAAGATCTAATGAATTCAGATTTGCCAAATCTGATTTCCAGCCTCCAGTGAATAAATATGTGTCCATTTTCATGCAGTCTGTTTTCAGGGATTTACATTTTCAAAATCATGAACACACCATGTTAGGACACAACCTTTCTCAGCAGGAGAATATAGCTCTTCAACAGTTATGTAACAACAGAGACGTTGTTATTTTACCCGCAGACAAAGGTGGGGCGGTTGTTGTCCAGAAAATAAGTGATTACCTTAATGAAGGCCTATCCCAGTTGTCTAATACAGCATGTTATATGAATATGGCCATTGACCCAACCCCTAACTTCAAAAAGGAAATTGATTTGTTCTTGAATTTAGCATGTGAGGAGAACATTATCAGTAAGAATTGTGTTACACACCTTTCAGTTAAGGACCCATGTAAGCAGATTTTATATTTACTACCCAAAATCCACAAATCATTAACTAATCCTCCGGGTAGACCAATAGTTTCGGGCATTGGATCCTTGACTGAACCTTTGTCGGCTTTTTTGACACTATCTTAAACCTCTTTTGGGTTTGGTCGGGCTAGATTACAGGATACAACACAGTTCCTTAAAATTATTGAGGACACACAATTGGAGCCTGAATGGATAATGTGTTCATTGGATGTCAAAGCCTTGTATACCAGCATTTCACATTGGGCTGGATTACAAGCTCTCAAATATTGGTTGGATAGGGCTGGATTATATTCACCTGGGTTCAATAGTTTACTAATTCGTATGTCAGAACATGCACTTAAGAAAAATGTTTTTTATTTTCAAGGCCAATGTTACTGGCAACTTCAGGGTACGGCTATGGGAGCATCTTTTTCTCCCATATATGCCGACCTGTTTATGGCATTCTTTGAAGAATGTATGATCTACGATTCATCTCATAACATCTATTTGATGGAAATGGATATTTGGCGTAGGTACCTGGACGATTGTTGGATGGTATGGCGTGCGGATGTTGGGTATCTGCAAGAATTTGTTGATTATCTGAATGATATTATCTGGGGCATTGAATTCTCTATCACTTTTGATTTGGAGACTATTAACTTTCTGGATGTTACTATTTCCAGAAATCAGGACCATACTTTGGCCATCAGAGTGTATCGCAAATACCCTCAATACAACACTTTATTACATGCTTCAAGTATGCACCCACGCCATACCATCAGAAATATCCCAGTATCACAATTTATGTGAGTAAAACGCCTCACTTCCACCAAATCAGACTATGATGTAGCCAGTCTTGATTTATGTCGTAGATTTGTTAGCAGAGGGTACAAACCTCAAGATATTGCCAGGGCGTGGACACGCTCCTCTGAAATGAATAGGGATACACTATTGGACTACAAGATTTCTTTTGTGGATTCCAGGACTACCATCACAAGATTTATTACTATGTATGGAAGGACTTATAATGTAATCAGGGACATTATAAATAAGCATTGGAATATCCTATTGGCCAACGAACAGATTAGATCTATCTTGGGAGAAGAGTGCCAATTCTCATATAGAAAAGGCAAAACATTGGGCTCCTTGTTATCTCATTATAAACACATTGGTAGTGGGGGAGCGATTTACAAGCAGCTTACAATATCGGGATATGAACTATTGGGCACCTTTCCGTGTGGCCATTGCGGCTCTTGAAAACAAATCAATAAGTCTAAGCAGTTCTCCAGTCGCAATACCAGTAAGGTCTTTGATTGCAAAATCTTTGGTAATTGTAGTAGCGACTGGGTGGTTTATCTGGCTTCATGCCGTTGTGCGGCGTTTTATGTTGGCCAGACCTTTAGACCACTCAGGACACGCATCAATGAACATCGAAGCGATATCAAAAATAAGAAGGAAACAAATGCTCTATACAGACATGTTTTATTACATCCACAAGCACAGTTCACCTTTATGATTATTGACCGAATAGTTGGTGATCACAGTAATCCTCACGGTTGGCACAGCATATTGAATCACAAGGAGAAATACTGGATAATCACTCTAGGTGCACTTTTTCCACCTGGACTTAATGACCACTTATAACCACAATTTTTATGGGGAATGATATATTCCTATAGTATTGGTTAACATCAGTTGAGTCAGGTATAGTATAGTTCTATCACTTTCAATGTTGATTTAATATACCTGCTAATATTTTAATTACCACATTTTTTATGAGGACTAATATATGTTAGTTCTTCTGGTTAACAACTATGCATGCTATAGTTGGGTTTTCATTAGTTGGGATCTAATATGTGTGTTAAAATATTTACACTTTACATATATAGGTGTATATATAGTGGTATAATAATTATTATTAATATGTTTAAGTGGTCGGTATAAGTGCATACATTTATCTTTTTTCATATGCTGCCCTTTCTGTAGGTCAACTATATGTTACATGTTTTTATGATATCCTGGTATAGGTCTGAATAGTTGCCTTGGTCTCTGTTTTAGTTCTGCCATTTCATGCATTATTCATGAATGACAGTAGCATACCAGTGTTTGCATTGGTTAGCAGGATGTATAAATATGTTTAGTTATTTATGTTCTGTATGTCCGTTTGTCTAACACTGAAGAAGGCATGAATTTGCCGAAACCGGTCTGTTTATAAATTAAAATAAAGTCATATTTATTCACTATCGATTTTGGATTGCATTTTGACTGCTAATATTGCTGGCCAGTTCTGTTTGTTGAATGGTACTTTCCGGCCGTGCAGTACCCACGTGCACAGCATTTGGTTTTGCGTTGTGAGCTATGTGTCACTTTGGTTGTGACTGGTGTTTATTTACGTTTCAGCTTAGGAGGTCCTTGTTGCTTGGGCAGGTTAATGTTAAGGACCTCCGCATATGTGGGTTTAGTGTTGCTATGTGTGGGTTTTGAAGGGCTGTGTGTTGCTTGAGGTGTAGTGCAGGTGTTAACCTTCTCCTCTTGACTGTCTAGCATAATCTTGGCTGGAGAGAGAGCTTTGCTTCCAGTTTGGCTATGTAAGTGCATCTCTCGCAGGTTGTAGTGTTGGGGGTGGTAGGAGGAGAGGGTTGTCTGTGTACATGAGGCAGTTGCTGCATTGCGCCAGTATGCTCAGATTTGCCAGGTGGACAGGAGGAATCACCAGAAGCTGACCCTTGAACATGCCTGTTTAGGTGCTTTTTTCTAAAGTACAAGAGCTGTTTTCCCTTACCTTTGCAAGGTACTTTGCAATTATAGGCTGTTTAGTGCCTACGATTAATTTCTCCTTATTAACAAGGAGAGTTGAGTGCTTGTATCACTTTAAGGCTTCCTAGTGCATTCCAGCAGGTTCTAGAGCAAGTGCTAGTCACAGGGGTTCAGATTTTAGTGCTACTACAGAGAAACATGCTAGTTCTAAGGGAAAATTTGAAGAGCAGAATTTCTGGCATCTGGAATAGTTTAACCGTAGCCCCATGGTGCTGCACTATGCGACAAACACGCGTGTTTTTAAGCCAGAAAGTTGAAAGGGATAGAAATCAGCCTAAAATGGATAAAATTACAATTTCAGAGCTGAAAACCACTCCTCTAGTGTTAGGCAGTACAATGCTCACCACTCCAACTGGTAAAGCAGTAGGTCTTCCCTCTACCACAGCAAAGTCTGGATAGCTCTGAAAACAGAAAATAAAGTCCTGAAACCAGCAAAGCCTGGGATCTGGACTATACCAGCTAGGAAAGGTGGGAAACGAGCAAACAAGATAGTATTTTTTTGGAGGTGGGGGGGGGGTTGGTTAAAACAGGCTAAACAATGCAGTAATACAGTAAATAAACACAGAAAAGGTTAATGCACTTGAGTGTGTAGCCCTAAACAGTAAATGCAATTAAAACTCTACAAAATTAGCAATTTAAAACTTTTTAAATGAAACAAGGCAAGTGCACAACTGAAAAACGATTTAAGAGGCAGTAATACAGTAGAATACGTAGCTAATCTACATATACAGAAAAGTCTATATATACAGAAAAGCAGCTAAAACAATTCAGATGCTGTGCATCCTAGAGCACTTGAGTTGTAGCAATATTAAGGCAAATACAGTTTTAATAAATTCACTAACATATACTCTATATTTCCAAAATGTTTGAGAAGCACAGAGCAGAAGGAGATTTAGGCAATTTTTTTTTTAAGAAAGGACGAAAGAAACTAAATGGGTTGGCCTTCTCAGATGTTCTCTCTGTATTAGGTAGAATGAGCTAATGCACTAGACTGGGAGGAGTGTCCAAGATCAAATTTAGTGTAGGGGCGGACAACTGTAAGGCCAGCAGGTATAAAGACAAGATGCCAATAGAGAGGGAGGGTAGGAAGCTATTTTAGGCAGAAAACACTACATAAATGTTTATCACAGCAGAAAACCAGCAGTGAGCCAATAGCTATGAAATACAGTACAAGTATGAAGTATACAATAAAATTGCTATAAATATTTATAATAAACAATAACTACTACAAATAAGCAAAAAAAAAAAAACAGGCTACTTATTGCTATATATCACAGCCCTCCTCACTCAAGTTAACTTCTTAAGTAACAAAGTTGAAACCTGGAACAACTTTAGTAAAAGCTCAAAAGAACCAATGAGGTGCTTTCTCCAAGCCATAGAACTGGCAGCCCAACTAGACAATGACCATAAACACTAAACTCATTGAAGTGGGGGATGGTCTTTGCTAACTAAGATGGCCTGGACAATGAACTCAGAAAACAGCCTCTAACAGACAACTAGGCCCACATCACAATCAGGAATATGGAGAATATTGCAGCTAGTACCTAAACTATTTTAGGCAGAACACCCTTCAGAAATGTTTATCACAGCAGAAAACCAGCAGTGAGCCAAATGAAATACAGTACAAGTATGCAGTATACAATAAAATTGCCATAAATATCTAGTATAAGCAATAACTACTACAAATAAGCAAAAAAAGAACAGGTTGCTTATTACTATATATCACGGATCAGGTGCTCCTCCTCAGATAGCTCTCTGTGTATTTTTTTAACTTATAGGGTATAGAGATGTGGTTACAGTTAATGACAATGATGACATGCAAAATATTGACCATGGTGAATACAATAGTTTTGAAGAGCCTTTTTTAGAGGAACAGACAGTACGCAGATCGGAACGCCTAAAAGGGCGTTATCAGGGTCAGCACCAGAATTATTATTATCAAACACACTACAGGAATGGCAGATTCAGGCAAACATAGCACCAATACGTACAAATATTAGGTGCACACTTGACAATGTATTAAATACTAGTTCAGTGACATGTAATTTAACATATGTTGGCCAAATGATTCCTGAACAAGTTGTTTACATACACGAAGAAGGAATATCTTATAGGACTATTAATGACAGATTGCCTTTTCCTGGATTTAGTAACGCATTAAATTTAAGTGTGAACACATTAAATTTAAGTGTGAATTCATTAAATAGTTTTCAAGATAGCAATGAAATAAATTTAGATGTGTTAGAATCCTTAGATTGTGATATTATTAGAGAAGGAAGTTTCTCAGTTTATAATTTCACAGAAAAAAAGTTGGACAACAAATATATTTCACTTTTTAAAAAAGGATTCAAATTTGTTCCAAGTTTCAAACCTGATTTGGGACTAATTCTATTGAATCTAAAAGCCTATGTGAGATTACTCAGTTTGCAAATGTACTTTAAAGGTAAATCTAACAGTTTTAATTATGACAGGGGACTTACTTTGAAGAGAAGTAGTACTTTTATTCCACCAAACAATCAAATTATTTACCTTTTTGAAATGTTTTGTGAATTGCAATTGAGAAAAGCATGGAAGGAAACACATTTTTTAGATGATAACCTTACCGAGGCAGAAAGGTTTTGTTTAAGAGAACTAGCAGCAAGTAATGATTATAGAGTGATGAAACCTGACAGGGGGGGCGAGTTATTATGAAAACGGTGGATTACACAAACAAAATTTGTGATATGCTGGGTGATGAAAGTACATTCTAAATATGATATTATTAAAGCTTATTCTAAGCTAGACTGGCTGTTATAGGAATTACTTATGGATGGAGATATTTCACAACCAGAATATGAATATATGTTAGTTGATTTTCCTGTCAAACCTAGCATATTCGGAATACCTAAAATACACAAGTGTAACCTCCTCCCCCCTCCCTTAGCATTGGCTGCAAAAAAGTTCAAAATTAGAAGCAATTGCACATTATATTGACATAGCAAGTAAAAATGTGACAAACAACATAAAACACATTCTTAAAGATTCTGTATTTGATAACCATAGATGTTATTAATTTATTTTCTTGAATTGTTTGAAAGGAGTTTAGTTTATTTTTCAAGACCTTAGTTAAGTTAATGGAAATGGTGTTGGAAAACAATTTTAAACACGGTGGTGAGCATTACAAACAAAGTCAGGTTGCTATGGGGGGGGGAAGCCCCCCCCCCCATATATGCTAACTTATTAAAGTGGGAAAAAGAATATGTGTTTGAAAGCAAATATTGGTCAAGTATTGATCTTTTAAGGTTCTCTTGGGCGATCCTGCTTTTTTGGAAAGGTGACATTAATAAATTTAATGAATTTATGGCATATTTAAATAATACAACACCTTTTCTAAAATTTACTTTTCAAATTAAAAGGATTCATGTGAATATTTGGATATTAACCTATATAAACAAGGAGACTGTTTAGAGTCAAATATTCACAGAAACAAATTCATAGTTGTCATCCTTCATTTCAGAAAAGAAATTTGGTCAAGGGACAAATGATTAGAAGAATGATAACTGTGACTGATAAGTTTAACATGGAAATTGACAATTTGTACAAGATGTTTGTTGAGAGAGATTATCCTAACGAATTACTGTTAAATATTAGAAAAGAGATAACCACAAAGAGGTATTTGGATTATAAGCCCATTTTGAAATATGGTTTAGGCAATCAAAATAATAGAGAAAGTGAAAGCACTAATAAATTTAAAGCAATGATACTACCATACAGTGATTATACTCCAACTTTTGTGTAATATTAGAGGGAGAGGGAAAAAAAAGTTTGTGACCAGACCCGAAATTATACAGATTTTAGGAAGCTCCAGTTGTAGTTTTAGTAGAGGGAAAAACTTAAAAATTATTTTGAAGGAGAAGTCTTGTATAGAGGATTTTGCAGATGGTGTAGGTATATCATGGATGTTACAAATGTAGTAATAAAAGGATACAAAAGAACTATTAGATGTCCAGGACATGCAAATTGTAATACTAAGTTAGTAATTTATGTTGCAACCTGTTTATCCTGTCAAGCTTTTTATATTGGTAAGACCATAAGAAAATTAAAAGACAGGATAGGGAGGACATTAGAAATAAGAAAGAAACTAACTCTTTGTACATGCATAGTTTAAACTGCCAGGATTTAAAAAAAATTTTGTTCTTTGTTATTGATAGGATTCCTCAAAACATGGAAAATAAGGGTGATATTAATGCCTTATTAGAGTATAAAGAGTGTCTTTGGCAACTTAGGTTAAACGCTTGTAGCAAGCCAGGTATTAATGAAAACATTTCAATAGTTAGTTATTTAAAATTGAATTCATACAATATTTAGTAGGATATAGTATTAACAGTAATTCAATATACATTTTAACACATTTTAATTTTAATTTTTCAAGAAATTACATATTAATTATTCATTTATTTTTTCAAATGGTTTTTAGGCATAATATAATATCAATATTTATACAAGTATGTTAATATTTATATTTATATTTATATTTATTTTATGCAAACTATTTGAATTAATTAAAACATTTATAGCAGGAACTCTTAATAGATCTAATTATAATAATAGAATAGGAATTTATAGCATAGGTATATAGGTAGTCATAAGTAGTACCTTATTGTTTACTATTATCAATTTTATTGTAAATGTTTTTCATATGTAGTTTTATGTATTATTATTGTATTCTTGTGTAACTAGATTTATGTGATTTTTTAAATGTTAGGTTGCTTTAAATGGAATTGAACACAATTTAATCAAATTATTAATTGTTTAGAGTATATTAATCAGCTGTTTTCACAACTAACCCAACTCTGATGAAACCCGTATGTGAGCGGGTGAAAGCGCTCAGTTTGTTGTGGATGTCCATTAAACCTTCTCTTGTATTCGTGGCGAGTTGTTATTTCAATTTTATTTTTTTAACTTCTTGAGAAACCTCATATTTAGCCAGCATTTTTTTCATGCCAACCTCTGATTTAGTACAGTTTTATCATGTCATCGGAATGGCTAGTTAAAGCTTCTATTTTTTCCAGCCTTTTACTGTTTACATCGGTATAGTCCTTCAGTGTTTCATTTATTTTAATCAGCTTTGATTACATTTGATTTATTTTTTCCTCTAAATTACTGGAAGCCATCCCTTGACCAAAGCTGATGCTTGAACTGCTTTTTCCTGAACAACTGCTGAATCCTTCTCAGACGGTGTTTTCTCTTCAACTTTTCTGTTTTGAGTTGCTTTCAGATTTTTCAAATTTCTTCTTTGCTGGCATCCAGGCAGTGTATTTACTAGCCAGTAACTGAATTTTGGGAAAAAAAATCAATGTCATTCCTTTTTCTCCGTTTCTGTTTTCACATTGGGAGAGCTGAAGTCATGCCATTGATCAATATGCAGCCATCTTGGAAGTTGATATGTGTCTTCGGCTTATACTCTTCCTGAAGACTGTATGAATTCAGGAAGGCAGACCAGTTTGTTTCCTTTGTTGTGAGTAGAAAGCCAAAATCACAGGTCCCACAAAGTGATCACTACCCAAATCAAGCTAAACCAATGTGGGGAACCTTGAGGTCACCACCAGAATGAATGAAAAAAAAACATAGCCAAAGAGATTACCTTGGGAGAAGTGCTTGGTTTCTGTGAGTAAGAAAAGACTTTGGTAATGTTTAAGCAAATCTTGTTTAAATAAATTGCTAACTAAATTGTCCATTCCCATCAGCTGGCTAACAAACTATTGGAAAATGCTGCTGCTGTTATTTTTTTAAAATGCTTTTTTATTGAAATTGACTTTGTGGCTCCGTTGCTCTGTCATGCTGGTTGCGAGGCAATGGAAAAAACGCAGAGCAAGGCAAGGGACATACCGACAAAGACATGACAGAATCACAGAGGGATACAACTGTATGCACTGTATGATGAGCGGTGTTAAACGAAAACATTACAAATGCACACAAGAAAAATCTGTAATGCTCTGACTGAATAACTACTGCATTATTCAGAGCCACAAAGACGTGACAAAACCACTGAGAGACAGAGTGGCGTTAAATAAAAACATAAAACACACACACACACACGTCCCAAAAACACAATTTGCGTTATCCTGCCAGGGATAGCCCTCAGGCAGCCCGAATACCAGAGGCTTAGTATTTCTGCGTCGGTTGCTGTCACTCCAGGACTGACGTCAGGTCGTCAGTGGTATAAAATCAGGCAGCCGACACAATTACATTAGTCTTTCTTGCCGAGGAGCCCGAAGCAGAAGTAGTTTGCACAAGTGCCGGTCGGCCGCTACCTGAGTTTTCAATTCCAAATTGAAGATGAAGTCTTCTAAAGTCTTCTAAAGCTAAGTACCCCATTGGGGATCCTTTTTTCTTGCTCTAACATATGTCAGAAAAAGTTAACAATTGTCTCACCTGTGGAAAGCAAATACCACACCAAGACTTCCATTCTTACTGCTCACTTGTTTAAGCCCAGACCACGACGTTCCTCGCTGTCGCTTTTGTGCTTTGTTCAACACCAGAACTATACGTCGTTGGGCCCTTATTGTAGCTAGATATTTTCGCTCTGTCCTCAAATTCCGATATGGCTTTGGTAAGCCATCCGACTACCGATCTTCCAAAAAAAATGTAAGGATAAAGGCAAAGACAGACCGGACAGGTCCAAAACTGCAGACAATGCTTCCATCAAGCTAGTTGTGAGTTCACCGGTCCTCAGTGAGGCACTTTCCCAGCCCCTAATGCCCGCTTCTGTAGATTCGCAGACAGCTACCAAGACCCTTTTGGAGTCTGGTATGCCACAAGACTCTTCTCCGACTAAGGATCCTGCGGATGGCTCTACCTTGGGTGGGTCCAGAGCTGCTGAGCAGGCATCGGCTTCTGAGGAAGTATTTTGCACTACCGATACTTGACACAATCTGACAACTTATTTCGCGTCTTCAGTTCTTTCTAAAACTACAGAGTTTCTAAGGCCCAGGGTACGAACTACTCCCAAAAAATTGACAACTCAAGCTCAGGCACCTGCTTCCTTGCCTCAATCTCAAATGCTTAAAATGGCGTAAGACCTTATTATGCTTATTAGGGGAAGCCAGGCTACCCCTTCCAAAAGAAAAGGGGAATTGTCCCCAGTAGTTTTATCTGAACAGGAGTCCGATGACTCTGATGCTTCTGAATATGAAGACATGCAACCCCTCTCTGCTTATGATGATTCTGATGCAGAGGAATCCATTCATTCTGCTTCTCCACCCGAGGATTTTTCATTTGGTGAAACCCTTCATACTTTAAGGGAGCATTTCCAATGGGAATGTCAGGACTACCCTCAGTCAAAAAAGAGACTCCGGGAATTCTAAGATTTAGCAGCACAGACCTTTGGCCATTCCTCCTGTCCTGGATGTTGTTTATGATGTTTTTATGTAATCTAGTTTAATTCCTGACACCCTTCTTCCTGCTCCCAGGAAACCTGATGGGTACTACAGAGTCCCTGACTCTCACAAATTCCATTTTAAAAGTCCTGCTGCTGACCCAGAGGTCATCTCTCAAGGACCTAAAGGAATTAAGGCAGCCTCAGCTAAGAATCCCACCCCGTCAGACACGGATTCCCAAGCTTTAGGGTAAGAAAGTATACACCTCTGCTACTCTTGCTATTAGAGCACTAAATTGTCAGTTCCACATGCTTTAATATCATACCATGGAACTCCTCAAACAAAAAATATCTTCCTTTCCTGCTTGTGCAGATAATAAAGAATTACAAGAGCTTACATTCTGCAAGCCAAGTTAATAAGCACACCTTGCAATGTAGCTTTGACGCCCTAGAAGCATCTTGCAGGGCAGCAGTTACTGGTTCTGTCCTTAGAAGGCATGCTTGGCTTAAGGAACAGACCTTGCCAGACCATGTCAAATCAAAATTATTGGACGCACCATTGAACAAAGACAGTTTGTTTGGCACCAAGGCAGAAGAGGTCTTAAAAAAGATGGAAGAAAAAGCTAAATCTATGCAGACAGTTAAAGACTTTTTACAAGTCCAGCATCTGAGGTTCAGTAGCCATTGCCCCTCCAAGCACTGGTCCTTTCCGGCCCCCTCCAGGCCTGCTCAGCCCAGACCCAGGGGAAACGGACCCCCCCAGACAGCAGCCCCAGGGAATGCAGAGATCTAAGCAATGGAGTTCCTCCTCTTCAAAAACAGGGAGTGCTAAGCCACCCCCTTATGGTAAGAACTCACAATGACTTTACACTTCCACCCCTTACCTCTGCCTACCTGCTTGTTCCTCTAGGAGGAAAACTCGCCTTCCATGCAAACAACTGGGCCTTTATTACCAACGACCAATGGGTCCTCAACATAATGTCCCAGGGATACAAATTTTATTTCCACACTCTGCCAATCCCAAAACGGTTCCCAGATCTTCCTCCAAACTAGTGGGCAGAGGCCAAAAAGCAAGTCCTTTCCCTGCTCTCCATGAGGGCAATACAGCATGTACCTGCAGACCAGATAGGCCAAAGTTTTTATTCCAGACTCTTCCTGGTACCCAGAAAAGAGGGAGTCTGGCACCCAATCCTCGATCTATCCATTCTAAACACCTTTCTCATGATACCAAAATTCAAAATGCTCACCCTCCAGCAGCTTTTTCTAATGCTTTCCCAAGGATGCTTGGTTAGCCACCCTAGACCTAAAAGAGGCCTACCTACACATCCCAATCAGGGAATCTTGCAGGAAATGTCTATATTTCAGGGCAGGATCTATGCACTTTCCATTCTCTGTGCTTCCCTTTGGCTTATCCACTGCTCCCAGAGTTTTTACAAAATGTTTGGCTCCAGCCATTAATTTTTGCAGACAAAGAAATATTCAAATTTACCCCTACTTGGACGACTGCCTGATTCAGCAAACAGTCAGGAAAAGCTGTTACAGCACCTGACCTTTGTAAAGGACCTACTGACCTCCCTGGGGTATATTATCAACAAAAATAAATCAAAACTAGTACTCACACAAAAAAATTGTATTCATGGGAGCAAGCCTGGAAACAGTATCCCAGATGGCATTTCTTACTCTAGAAAAACAAGCCTACCTGACAGACTACTTCTCTCAGCTAGCCACCAGAACCCAGTTATCCTCAAGGAAAATTCTGCAAGCTCTAGGGTTCATGGCCTCCTGCATTCTACTCATTCCATATGCCAGACTGCATATGAGGAAACTGCAGTGGTACCTAAAAAGCCTTTGGTGTCAACACTCTCAAGACCTGGAAACTATCATTCCAATAATACCTTGTCTAAGGAAAGATTTTCTTTAGTGGGCAGCAGCATGCAACCACAAGGGACTTCCCTTCTCACAACCCCATATGCCACCCAGACCCTCACCACAGATGCAACAGGTTATGCCTGGGGTGCACACCTAGACGGCAGGTGCATTCAGGGCCATTGGAGCAGAAACTAAATACATCTGCACATCAATCAAAGAGATGCTAGCTGTGCAGCACGCCCTGACAGCTTTCAGACCCCTACTCTCCCCAGGGCCTCTACTGATCAAAACAGACATCACCACAGTGATGTGTTATATCAACAAGCAGGGAAGGACTCACTCTTATCCTCTCTGCAGGCTCGCCATGACCCTTTAGCACACGGCCTCAGCCATGCAACTACACCTGCTAGCACAATTCCTGCCAGGATCCCAAAACTCTCTGGCAGACAACTTGAGCAGAAACCTGCTAGACCCACATGAGTGGCAGTTAGACCACAGAACCTTCACCCTTGTAACCCAGAAATGGGGCACCCGAAGGTGGATCTCATTGCCTCCCACTCCAATCATCAGCTCAGCAAATTCTGCACCAGGGAACCTCACAGCAAGGCCTGGAAAGTGGATGGTCTATCTTTCCAGTGGGTAAACCTCTTGGTCTAAGCATTTCCCCCTCTATCACTCATTTCAAGGGTACTGCTCAAAATAAGGGAGGAAAAACAGAGGGCAATCCTGATTGCCCCAGACTGGTCACACCAGTACTGGTACCCACTGCTGCGCAGCCTGTCACCCCTGCCACCATGGCATCTACACAGATCCCAACACTCCTGACCCAGAAGAATGGAGAATTCATGCATCCCCAATAGCAGACCCTCAACCTGGTAGCCTGGCTTATTCCCCGACCTCTCTTCAAGCTGTCAGCCTAAGCAAACAATTCCTAGATGTTATACGTGAGGCCAGATGCCCCAGCACTAGAAAATCCTATGTTGACAAGTGGAAAATGTTTTGCACCTGGATCCTGGATAAGGGAGCCGAAACAGCACAGCCTTCCATACCGCTCATCCTGGATTACTAGCAGACCTACTGCACAGAGATCTATCCTTCTCTTCTATTAAAATCCATGTCTCTACCATCTCTGCTCATTGCAGCACAGAGCCACCTCTCTTCTTATACCCTGTCATCAAACAGCTCCTAAGAAGGGCCAACAACTTAAGGCCACCTAGAAGAGCTCCCACCCCAGCTTGGGATCTTAACTTTGTGTTGGAAAAGCTCATCCTACTCCCCTTTGAACCTGCAACTTCAGCAGAGTTAAAATTCCTCTCTTAGAAAACAGCCTTGCTTCTGGCCATCACTTCAGCTGGAAGAGTTTCAGAGCTACAAGCATTCATGGGTGTAGAGCCCTTCATCATTTTCCATGCTGACATGGTCTCCCTCAGGACTAACCCATCCTTCCTGCCTAAAGTGTCCAGCGTGGCTCTCAACCAATCCATTCATTTGCCCACCTTTTTCCCTAACCCACAATACAATGGGGAAAGCATTCTGCACTCTCTAGATGTGCACAGACAGCTCAGATTCTGTCTGGCTAGGACTAAATCTTTTAGAAAAACTGACCAATTGCTAGTCAGCTTCGCAGTAGGGGCAGAGGGCAAGGCTATATCCAAACAAACAACACTGCATCCATTTCTGCTACAAACAGCACGGGAAACCGTCCTCAAAGGGGGTCAGGACACATTCCACAAGGGCAACCTCCACCTCTGCAGCTTTTCTCAGAGGGGTCCCCACCAGAGACATCCTGAAGGCTGCAACATGGACTTCTGTTCATACCTTTCACCAAACATTACCACTTGCCTATCTTCTCCAAATCCAGGGCAGGCTTTGCCATCGCAGTCTTGCAGGGCATCCTAGCCAGCCCCCAGTCTTCTTGACTGCCTCCACCCTTTTCTTCAGCTTTGGGAATCAACCCAAATGTGATGACTGCAACAGTGAAACACGAAGAACATAGTACAGTTGTGTACACTTACCATAAATGTAGATGTTCGAGTGTATTCACTGTTGCAGTCCTGGTTTCCCACCCACCACCCCCCTTGTCTTTCTCTCTTCCTCTCTCCTTACAGGGAATTTTTGGTATTTACTTTCTACTGGTCGTGCTCTTCCACCATAGCCTAGCTCCCTATTTGGAGGCTTCTGACAGTTGGAGCAAGAAAACCTAATGTAATGGCGTCGGCTGCCTGGTTTTATACCACTGACGACTTGACGTCAGTCCTGGAGCGACAGCAACTGACGTAGAAATACTAAGCCTCTGGTATTCGGGCTGACTGAGGGCTACCCATGGAAGGATACCCCAAATGTGATGACTGCAACAGTAAATACACTCAACATCTACATTTATGGTAAGTGTACAAACTGTACTTTCTTCCTGCAAATAATGGTTCCTGCAGTCTGTCATCGCATCTCCCTACATCATTTCCTAGACTACTTCTTCTTCTTTCGGCTTTTCCCGGTTAGGGGTCGCCACAGCGGATCACCTGTCCGCTCATGATTGGCAGTGGAGTTTCACGGTGTCGAGTTGCCAGCCCGGAGCCCAACCTTCCACAGAAGGCACACACATGCATACAATCACACCTAGGGCCAATTTAGTGTGTCCAATCTGCCTACAGCCTGTCTTTGGGATGTGGGAGGAAACCGGAGCACCCGGAGGAAATCCACACAACCACAGGGAGGACATGCAGACTCTGCAAGGAAGGCATCCCAGCCGAGGATCGAACCAGAGGAGTTTAGTAAATGTAAAACCATTAAGTTAATTTTAAGATATAACCTTTTCTGTTCCGAGTAATGAAGACCATACAGCTCATATGAAACTGTAGATATTTAGAAATAAATATAAGAATTGACTTAAACCTGAAAGAAATGCACAATAAAAACAATCCTGGAATAAATGTATAATAAAAATTGCGGTGTTTAATCATGGAAAATGGAGAAAAAAGGAAAATAACAAAAACTCTCAAGACATTCACAGCTGATTAATAGGCTAATGGTACCAGAGCCTTTACAAGTCTAGCCAGTAATACCCAGGATATGACAATACTGTATCTTAATTCCCCAGCTATGGGATGGGTGGTATCAGGGTAGTGGGTCTTATGGGTTTTGGAGCCCTGAGTCATTTTAAAGACTGCCTGTGTCCATAAGGGACTTATGCAGTACCCAGGAGGAGAATTTAAGGTTCCCCATCCATTTATCCAAATTCTTTTTGAAGAGAGTGAGGGACAGGCTTTGTCTTATGAAGAAAAGTAAAAAAATAGCTATATAAATAAAAAGTTTTTTTAATAAAGAATGCTTTTTATTCAGGCACTCTAAAAAGTAAAAAATAAAAATATAAATAAAAAGATTTTTTAAGAAGGAATGCATTTATTCAGTCATTCTAAAAATGAAACATAAGGAAGAAGAATGAAAACTTTGCAAAAGAAACATAGCATGATTTCAGAAAAGCATTCAAGGTTGGTTACCAGAAATAGCAGAAATCAGCAAAACCAACCTCAAATGCTTTTCTGAAATGAGCTTGTCTGTGTCTCTTTTACAAAGTTTTTACTCTTCTTCCTTATTTTTTGTACTTTTTAGAGCAACTGTATAAAAGGCATTATTTATTATTTTTTTTTTACTTATATTTTTATTAGTGCCTATTTTTGGAATATATGTTTTGCAGACATTTCTGCTGTAGCCGCTTAATCATTTCATACTTCCACCAAGTACTGTTGCTCGCACTCTTGACTTCAGGAGTATCAGGCTTCCCTTTACACTCCATTGCTTTAGGACCCTGCTTTTTTTTTTTTAAGTCCTTGGTTTTTGTTTTTATTCTTTGTATAATCTCCCAGAGAGATTTAATTTGTACTGCTTTGAAATCCCCCAGGAAGTTGCCCACTGCAGGGGATTTTGAGTCAGATATAATAAATCATCATATCAGTTGATATTGTAGAAGACGTTTCCATTGGATGCTCAATAACATTCTTACATCCTTCTGCCTTTGGAAAGCCAGCATCAGTGAATGGAATTCCAGTATATTTGAGGAATTTATTATTTTATATTCTTATGCTTTGGTGTGCCTTTCAGGTTGTACTTTTTCATTACTTTAGAGATTGGGGCGGGGTGTAAGGGGGGTCTCTGCTTTCTTAGTTAAGCACAAGATGTTTTGACGTGCTAATAGAAGATGGAAACTTTTCAGAATTGTACCAAACTGGGAATCTCAGAAGAGAAAATGTCATCAGTGCAGAGGGTCTGCTGCACTGGTTGTACTGCTTCCAGTGCCCTTGACAATAACACTTGTGCATTTTGTTTATTAAACTTTTTGCATGCTTTAAGAATGCTTGTGTTTCCACATTGCATACCTTGTTCTGTTGAAGTGTGTGTATATGATGTGCAGTGTAATGTTAGTGTCTACTCCCAAACTCTACACGAGTATCTCATTTGTCCCTGTGCACATGTAAAATAGTGGTGTATTGCTAACTGCCCTTTGGTGTGGAAGATCATAGTATTGTGATTTTATGATCTGTCTTAGACATTTGAGCATTTGCCTGTTAATGATTTTGATCATTTGAGTAGAATGGAAACTGATGAAGGTGTTAAATGTATTAAGTCCATATAGAAAAAAAATCATTGGCCATTTTGATTTGTCATTAACCGATGAATATCCGTGCTAGTGATGGTCCTACAAATTTTAACAGAATGCTTCTGTATTCAAGAAGTGATTGGGGGAACAGCACAAGGAGCAACAATGGCTAGCATGACAAAACGTCTAGGCAAGATAGACTTTGGGTCCTCCACAATCGGAAGCAGTACAGTGCTCCTACAGAAGCTACAGTTACCCTCCATGTGCCATCTGAGATTTGTGAGGAAAGTTAAAGAAATAATGACTTCACCAGCTCTCCATATCTAGCAGAAAGCAACAGACAACCTCCATTTCTTGTCCCTCATGCTGGAGCATATTCACAGTGGTTCTATTTTTGGGAAGCTTTTGAGTGTTGAATTCTACTACAGGGGCTGATTCTCTTCATTATTATCCCTACTGCAGTTGTGATTACTTCAAGTGACGACATTGTCCAAACTTTGAGACACTTTACTGCTGTGTCAGGGTACTGTTTGCCAGGACATATCCTGGATTTTGTTTCCCTTTTGGGACTTTATATTTGGACTTAGATTTTTTTCTTTCTGTTAATTCAATATACACTCTTGTGATGACATCTTAGACATAAGGGTATTTTTATATATATCCTTTTTTTTGCATTTGTTAGTTATAATCTACATGCTGTGACTGATTTGTTGATATTATAATATTGTATATGTAGGAGTACTTATTGTTAAAAGTGCTTCATCTTGTAGTGTAATTTTTTTCAACTTTGCATATTGCATATGTACAATACCACCTTACTAATTCTTTACCTATCTTTACCTCCTTGCAAAACCTCTAACTAATCCCTACATCTACTCTCCTTTAGTTATATACATCATAAACAGCTATACACCTCCTACCAAAGTTTCACCCCACCTCTTTATCTCTACTCCTCTTTCTTTACTACAATTTTTCTCCCTATCTCTCATTTTTTTCCCTCTCTACCATTATGCCTCTCTACACTATTACAATAATTCTAACTATATCCTTTCATCTCTATCTACTCTTCCATCTAACATCGCATGACACAAATTACATACCTCTAAAACTTACACACTCAACTTCTACCTACACATAAATCCTTCCTAGTTATTCCTCAGTAGGCTTAACCATATTTTCTACAGACACATTTCTACTAGCCAAAGTAAAAATCTTCCAACAACACAAAGTCTTCCATAACTATCCCAAACATTATTACTGCCAGAAAACCAAGACAGCCACACCACTCCACTCAAAACACCTTTTCTAATTTAATAAAATGTGGGGATATACACCCAAACCCAGGGCCTCTTTCCAAAATGCAAAACCAACCAATTCCAACCAAATCTCTAAACTTTACTACCATTAATATACAAAGCATTAGAAACAGAATTCTCCACTTCCATGCATGGTTACACCTAAACAGACCTGATTTCACAGCTATGACAGAGACATTGCTGAAGCCAATGCATAAATAATACAGAATTCCTAACCCCCAACTATTCATGCATTAGAAATGACTGACCACACAAAAAGGGCGGGGGGCGTTGCCTTAATATACCCAAGTAGCTATACCATAGTTCCCTACTCAAAACCCATTCCACATTTCTCCCCAGCTGAACTCTTAGTTACAATATTAAAACTAAATAACCACAAAACCCTATGCATCACAGTTTTATACATTCCCCCAGGCGATAACATTCCCATTCTAGAAGAGATTCTAGCCTGGTCATCCAAACATATTCAAAATGAAGCTATCATACTAGGAGATGTAAATATAAATTAGTCAAATATCACCAATCAAAACCTCCAAACAAATGTCAACCTATACAACTACACCCAACTAATTTCTGATATAACCAGGCCCAGCAATCAAATGAAACAAGGCTCAACCTTAGATTGGATCCTTTGTCTGACCCAAATAAAATCTCCACTTTTGGAACTTTACCAAACACTGTCAGTGACCACCTACCAGTCTTTGCCATCCGCAAAACTACAACGACCGGTAATCATCACTTAAAACTAATAAGAGACCTGTCCAATTTCTCTTCAGAACCTCTAAATGAAGTCTTATATCATACTAACTGGACTCCATTACATAAGATTCCCCTACATGAAGAAGTTGAATTATTCAATTCAACATTTCCCAAAATCCTAGATGAGGTAGCACCACCCAGAATAAAGAGTCAAGACTAACCATGCAACTTGGCTCACAAAACCCACAAAGCAAATCATGTCCTCTAGAGATAAAGCTTGGAGAACATGGCAAAAACACAAACCCAGCTGACCTGGTACAATACAAACAACTATGTAATCAAGCCAAAAGACAGGTTATTAAAGATAAAAAAAGACTATTACCATAAGCTATAAAACCAGCATAGACTAAACCCTTAAAAATTCGGGGGAACAATAAATTCCCTTATTTACCCAGGGTCTAACTCTAATCCCTGCCCATACCCTGATAACACCACCTCAGATATAGCCTCTTGCTCTCTTGCTTCAACACATATTTTATTGACACCATTGTGAAACTGACCACTACTTTCCCCTCTTCAAACCTAAACTCACCAGACCAATATACTACTTATTCTAAACCATACCCACCACCATCTTTTTCTTTCAGTCCCATACCCACAAGCACCATAAAGAAGCCACTTCATAAACTCAAACCCTGCTCCTGACAAACCTACCTGCTGAATTCCTAAAAATAAGTGCCGATTCCATAGCGTAACCCATTAGTATACTAATCAATAGATCAATCCAAGAATCTTATGTACCCAGTATCTGGAAAACTTACATTCTGCCCCTGCACAAAGGTGGCAAAAAGTCCGACATCTCAAACTTCCGGCCAATAGCCATTCTGTCCCCCATCTCTAAAATACTTGAAAAATGTGTCCTCAGCCAAGTAATCAACCATTTAATCAACACTCAACTACTCACCCCTACCCAACATGGCTTTAGACCAGGCCATAGCACAAATACAGCCCTCCTCTCTTTTTTGGATACAGTAAATCAAGCATGCGATTCAGGTCTGATCGTCTCTTCACTCTTCCTCGACCTTTCAAAGGCATTTGATACAATTTCTCACCCCCATTTTACTCTCTAAACTTAATAACTTAGGTGTCTCACCCCCAACCCTAAATTGGTTCTCTAGCTACCTTTCTGACAGATACCAATCAACTAAATGGCAGCAATCCTCTTCCACCTTCATAAAAATCTCCACAGGTGTCCCCCAAGGTTCAATATTGGGCCCCCTGCTATTCAACTTATTCATCAACAATTTCCATGAGTTATTAATACAGGCTGATGTAATACAATATGCAGATGACTCAACAATTATCTGCACTGCAAAAACCCCTTCTGAGCGTCAACTACTAACCCAGAATGCCTTCACATCCACTGAAAAATGGATGTCAAATAATCACCTCGCTCTCAACCCAAACAAGACCAAGCTGATTCTATTCACTCCCAAAATAAACACCCCTGAACAGGGCTGAATTCTCTATCCTCTCCCAAAATAATACCTCCATAGAAGTTGTCCCCAATAATAAACTTTTAGGAGTCACTATCGATGAAACCCTAACATTTGAACCCCACATACTCAGTAACATCAAAAAGACACACCAGAAACTAGGTACCCTCTACAGACATAGCTATTACATAAATAGCAATGCCAAAAGAACACTAGCCTCTGCCTTCCTACTTCCATCCCTCCTATATGGTGCCGCCATCCTCACTAATATACACTCTTCACTAAAAAAAAACTTGATATATGCTACAATAAAATTCCCAGATTTGCAACAAATGCTAGATCCTCATCACATCACTGTTCCTCACTGCAACAACTAAACTGGCTTGAACTTCCATTCTGTCTCAACTACCTCCACTTATTACTGCACATAAAATAATATATAAACCAACAG
Organism: Protopterus annectens; assembly: GCF_019279795.1. Lineage (NCBI taxonomy): Eukaryota > Metazoa > Chordata > Ceratodontiformes > Protopteridae > Protopterus > Protopterus annectens. Next base: position 966,222,182 of record NC_056739.1, read on the forward strand.
CTTGTCCAGCTCTCTCCTCTATATTAACTCTGTATCATCCAAACAGACACCTTAGATTTGAAAACACAATTCTACTTGAAGTCAATAAACCTCAACTTTCAGCTGGCCAAATGCTTTACTACCTCCAGCCTTTGGAATAACCTCCATCTCATACCCGGCTCTCTTTAAAAAATCCCTCAGACAACACCTCTCTACCTGCTGGTTATGCCCATGCCAAAAATAACTCTTCTTCTCTTCTCACTACTCCCACTCTCTGGGGCTACAGGTATGCACTCTTAGCAGGTCTGCAGCCATACCTATGACTGTTACTACACTGCCTAGACAGACCACTCTCTGGGGCTACAGGTATGCACTCTTAGCAGGTCTGCAGCCACACCTATGACTGTTACTACACTGCCTAGACAGACCACTCTCTGGGGCTACAGGTATGCACTCTTAGCAGGTCTGCAGCCACACTTATGACTGTTACTACACTGCCTGCACAGATTTAAATGTGTGTAAATAACTGTATACAATGTTATTTTTTTCTGGCTCCCAACCAGTAATGTCTATGGCATCTATATAACCAAAAGTACATTTTAATATCATCAATGGACTACCATAAAACTGCAATGGAATTGCTGAAAAACTGCAAATAGTGCTACATTTTTTGATATTTGTATTTTTGATATTTGTATTTCTGTAATGTTGACTTTTATGTGGAGCTTTTCTCCCTGGGCCTCCACTGAAAATGGACTCACCTAGGCCTAGTAGACTTTCCCGGTAAACAAATGCAATAAATTAATAAATAAATAAATGATCTGTCTTAGACATTTGACCATTTGCCTGTTAGTGATTTTGATCTTTTGAGTAGAATAGAAACTGATGAAGGTGTTAACAATTTCTTGTGACAGCATTCCTGTATGCTTATCTCAGCTGAATGTGTAAACATTATAAATCTGGTAAGAACTGGCTTATTATCAGTAACAGGCAGGGCTGAATGCTGCAAGTATTAAGTAAGCATAGCATCTTTAACATCTTAATGCTGATGTTCTTTGTGTTTCACTGTTGCAGTCCTAACATATGGGTTATCTGGCTCCCGGTAGCCGTCAGTTGGCCCCAATACTAGAGTCCTTGGTATATGACGTCTGTTGTAAAACAGATGTCAGAACGTCAGGTATAAAGGGAGGCGGCCAACTCCATTTCCTCTGTCTTTCTTGACATGGAGCCCGAAGCAGATGCAATTCGCACTAGTGCCGGTCGGCTGTTTGCCTTCTTTCTGCATTCGGACTTCCAAGTTGAAGACGCCCTCAGATAAGTACCCTGTTGGGGACCCTCTTTTCTTGCTTTAACGAATGTTAGATAAAGTTAATAACTGTCTTGCCTGTGGAAAACAGATTCCGCACTGTGATTTTCATTCTTATAGTATAACTTGTTTGGGCCTTGAGCACGACGTCAATAACTGTGATCTCTGTGCCTCCTTCAACCTGCATACCATACGCCGTAGAGTTGAGATTTTATATAAGCATTTCGGAGTCTGGCCTAAGTTCATCGGTATGGCGTCTTCTGGTCTCCCGACTTTGGATATACCTAGGAAACACAAGGACCACGACAGGCCTAGGGTTAAAGCTGCTGATGATGCGCCAGTGAAAATGGTCGTATGCCCAGCGGTAGTTAGTGAGGCGCTTTCTCAGCCCCTACAGTCTGCATATTTTCAGCCGCAGGCCTCTGCCGAGACCTTTATGGAGTCCTCCATCCCGCAGGCTGCTATTTTCTTCAGACCCCCCCGTCTGTCACTGCCTCAGATGGGTCCGGAGCCGCTATGCAAGCACTGGCTTCTGACGCCTCTTCTCTTCGACATGAGACCAGAGCCAGACCGACTATCTTAGCTCAGACTTCTGCAGTTGCTAGGCCTCCCGAGTCCCTCCGGATTACTAGCAAACCTTTCAGCTTCAAATCTACCCACAAGCAGGCATCGGCCTCCCCTCCTGTGCCTCAGTCCCAGTTGGTAAAGATGGCTGGTGATCTTCTTTCACTTCTTATTAAGGGCTCTTTCACCCCCCCCCTCCAAGAGGTCTAGGGAATTGTCTCCTGATGTTTTGTCTGAGTCAGATTCTGAGGTTTCCAGTATTTCTGCTTGTGAGAAAGGAAATTCTCAACTTTTTTCTGGCTTTGAGAATTCTGATGCTGAGGACTGTATCCCTTCTGCCTCCCCTCCAGAAGATTTTTCCTTTGGAGATGCTTTGAATACTCTTAGGGAGCACTTTAAATGGGAAAGTCAGGATTTTCCTCAGTCTAAGAAGAGGATACGGGAATTTTTGGATTTGCCACAGCATAAACCTCTGGCTGTACCTCCTGTTTTGGAAGTTGTGGATAATGTTTTCATGTAAAATTCTTTAAGTGCTAATTCTGTTCCTCCTGCTCCCAGAAAACTTGGTAGGTATTATAAGGTTGCTGATTCTCATCAATTTCTTTTTAAAAACCCTACTGCTGATCCTGAGATTATTTCTCAAGGTCTCAAGGGTGTTAACACTACTATTGCTACAAACCCTGTACCTTCTGATAAGGAGTCTAGGGCCTTGGAGAGGTGGAGTAAAAAGGTCTATACATCTGCAACTCTTGCAATTAGATCTGTGAATTGTATTTTTCACATGCTTAAGTATCAGCAGCATACTTTGTAGGCTATTAAGGCTAAGCTTGGGGATATTCCTTCCATGTCGGAGAACAAAGACTTACAAGATTTGCTAAATTCTGCCACTCTGGTTAATAAGCATTCACTTCATTGTGGTTTTGACACCTTGGAGGCTTCCTGCAGAGCAGCAGCCACTGGTTTTGTTATTAGAAGGCATGCTTGGCTTAGGGAACAGCCTCTTTCTGAACCTGTAAAATCTAAATTGCTGGATGTTTTTTGCACAAATACAACCTTTTTGGTAACAAGGCTGAGGAGGTACTGAAAAAGTTGGAGGATAAAATGAAATCTATGCAAGCTGTAAAAGATTTCCTTCAGGTTCAGCCTCCTCGGTTTAGTAGGCATTATCCTTCCAAGAATTGGTCTTTTCCTGATCCTGGCATGAAGGGTCGCTCTAGGCCTAGGGGTTTCAGATCTTCCAGAGGGCAGGCTTCTGCCCCCAAAGGGCTAAACAATGGCATCCTCCTCCTGCTAAATCAGGGAGTTCTAAGCCAGCTTCCCAAAGCAAGCATTCTCAATGACTCCAGTCTTCTTGTGCCTACCTCTGCGGGTCCAGGGTTTCCTCTGGGGGGAAGGTTAGCCAGGTTCGCAGAGGTATGGTCAACTATCACAGATGACAAATGGGTGCTCAATATAGTAAACTAAGGTTACACATTTTATTTTCACACCTTCCCTGTTCTACAAGGGTACCCAGACATACCCAGAACTCTCAGGGCAGAGGCAGAGATTCAAATTTCTTCTCTCCTGACTATGGGTGCTATAGAGCCAGTTCCTGCAAATCAGGCAGGCCTAGGTTTTTATTCAAGACTTTTTCTGGTACCCAAAAAAGGGGCATGTGGTGCCCTATTCTGGATCTGTCTATTCTGAACACGTTTCTGGTGATTCCCAAATTCAAGATGCTCACTCTTCAACAGTTACAATCAATGCTGGACAAGGATTCATGGCTGGTATATTTGGATCTCAAGGAGGCGTATCTGCACATCCCAACAAGGGAAAGTTGCAGGCAGTTTCTTCATTTCAGGGCTGGGGAGCAACACTTCCAATTCTCTGCGCTGCCCTTTGGCTTATCTACTGCTCCCAGAGTTTTCACAAAGTGCATGGTGCCAGCCATTGCTTTTTGCAGGCAGAGAAACATTCAAATTTATCCTTACCTGGATGACTGTCTCATTCAAGCAAACTCCCCTGAACAGTTAAAGGATTTGGACTTCGTGAAGAATATTCTAACTTCTTTGTGTTATACTCTCAACGAAAAAAATTCAAAGTTGGTTCCTACAAGGGAGATGGTTTTCCTGGGAGCGAGTCTGAATACAGCCACCCAGATGGTATTCCTCCCTCAAGACAAACAACAAGATCTATCGGCTTATTTCAAGAACTTGACAAGCATGACCCAGCTCTCTGCAAGGCAATTCCTGCAAGCACTGGGGTTCATGGCTTCATGTATTCTGATGATCCCATATGCAAGACTGCATATGAGAAAACTTCAATGGTACCTCAAGAACCTTTGGTATCAACACGCACAGGACTTAGACTTGATTCTTCCCCTTAATCCCTGTCTACAAATGGAGTTTCTCTGGTGGGCGACAGCCTGTTCTCAGAACAAGGGTTTGCCTGTCCGCCTACCAGCTGCCAGCCAGACTCACCACAGACACCTCAGATTATGCATGGGGGGCACATCTGGAAGGCAGGGGCATGCAGGGGACTTGGAGCACTCAGATTCATCTGCACATAAACTTAAAAGAATTGATGGCAGTGCAGCAGGCCTTGCTGGCTTTCAAGGACCTACTCTACCCTGGGACTCTTCTGATCAGGGCAGACAATACCACAATCATGTGGTACATCAACAAGTAGGGCGGCCTCGCTCTTTCCCTTTGTGCAGACACAGCATGAGGCTATGGTCCTTAACAGCTTCCATGGGCATACATCTCATAGCCCAGTGTCTTCCAGGGAGGCTAAACTCCTTGGCGGATCAATTGAGCAGACATGTTCTGGATCCTCACGAGTGGCAACTGAACAAGATCATTGTCCATCGCATCACTCAGCATCGGGGCACTCCTCAGGTAGATCTTTTCTCCTCTCACACCAATCATCTCCTTCCAACCTTCTGCACCAGGGAGTTTCACAACAAAGCTTGGAGAGTGGACGCTTTGTCCTTCCCATGGACACAACTCTCAATTTATACCTTCCTTCCTCTCCCTCTTTTCCCAGAGTGCTGCTAAAGATAAGGGACGAAAAACCAAAGGCTATTCTTATAGCACCAGATTGGCCCATGCAGCATTGGTATCCCCTTCTTCGCAGCCTTTCCCAAGCTCAGCCTTGGCATCTTCCCATGGTACCAGATCTGTTGGTTCAGGAAGGGGGAAAGTTTCTTCATCCTCATCTTCAAACTCTGCATTTAACTGCCTAATACTTAAAATCTTTCCCAATGGGTGGTTGAAGTTCTTCATGAGGCCAGGAGGCCTAGCACCAGGAAATGCTATGCAGATAAATGGAAAATATTTTGCTCTTGGATGCAGGCTAAAGGAGAAGAGTCTTCTCATCCTTCTCTTTCCCTCATTCTTGATTATCTAGCAGGTTTGCTTAATGGTGGACTTGCTTCAGCAGTTTCTGCTCATTGTTCTTTTGAGTAACCAATTTTTTCTTGCCCCTTGTTGAAGCAGTTCCTGAGGTGAGCTAGTAATCTTAGACCTCCCAGAAGAGCTCCTACTCCTGCGTGGGATCTTAATTTTGTCCTGGAGAAGTTTACTGTACCTCCCTTTGAACCTGCTGCCTCTGCAGAATTAAAGTTTCTTTCATGGAAGACCGCCTTTCCTTTGGCCATTACTTCCGCCAGAAGAGTTTCAGAGATGCAAGCCTTCATGGCAGTAGAACCTTTCATTATTTTTCATACAGATTGAGTTTCTGTGAGAACTAATCCCTCATTTATGCCTAAGGTGGTTTCCAGTCTGACCCTTAACCAGTCTGTTCATCTGCCTACCTTTTTCAATAACCCCCAGAATAAAGGGGAAAGGATTCTGCACTCTCTTTATGTGCACAAACATTTGAGATTTTACTTAATCAGGACTAAACCCTTTCGGAAGTCTGAGAAGTTGGTGATTTAGTTTTGCTCCTGCGACTCAGGGTAAAGCTATTTCGAAACAAACCATCTCCAAATGGATTGCTCATTGTATTCACTTTTGTTACCTGCAGCATGGGTAGGTTCCCCCGCAGGGTATTAGAACCCATTCTACTAGAACAGCCTCTACTTCTGCAGATTTTTTGAGAGGTGTGCCTACTAAGGACATTCTAGAAGCAGCTACTTGGTCTTCTGTCCATACTTTCACAAAGCATTACAATCTACCTTTGTTTTCTAAATCCAGGGCTGGTTTTGCCTCTGCAGTTTTGCAAGGCCTCCTTTCCAACCCTTAATCTGTGATTCTTCCTCCTCCCTTTTGTTTTTTTTTTCCTGGGCTTTTTGAATCAACCATATGCTAGGAGGGCAAAACTGTTCTATGTTCTTCGTGTTTCACTGTTGCAGTCCTGGTTTCCCACCCTCCATTCCCTCTTTTTTTCTTAAGGCACAGACTAGATATGTTATTTTTGGATGTCATGTTTCCAGGGTGTTTCCTTCTTGGTTTAGCCTTCTTTTGGGGGCTCCTGACAGTTGAGGCAAGAAAAACTGAGAAAATGGCGTCAGCCGCCTCCCTTTATACCTGACGTTCTGATATCAATTTTACAGCCGACAGCATATACAGTCATATACCGAGGACTCTGGTATTCGGGCCGTCTGTGGGCTATCAGGAGCCGGATAACCCATATGGTTAGGACTGCAACAGTGAATACATTCGAACATCTACATTTATGGTAAGTGTACACAACTGTACTTTCTCACTTACCCGTCTCCTAAGCTGCTGTTTGGCTCCTGTTTTATCAGTTCCTTGTTGCCATACGTCTAATAAGATGCTGAAAGAATCACTCTTCTGTTTTTGGCTTGTTAGTTCTGTTTTTGTTTAAAAAGATCACTTCCTTTGATACTGCTGGCAGGATTCTGTTGTCTTCATCCAGATGACTGACATATTTCCCCTTTTCTAACTTTTAAATATGATGCTTTTGCCAGTTTCCTTCTCCATCACCCCCTAATTGTGCAGGGCCTATATTCTGGTACTTAGCACCATGTTAAAAACCAATGCTCAAAGGCTGCCCATGTGGTATGCTTGTCTTGCCCAACCAGGCATTCACATTGTCTGTTTTGTCTTGGCAGGTGGCACAGTACAACACTTGCTCAGTCTGTTGGTGTTTCAACCTTGTTACCTGCAAGAGATGCAGGGACAAAGTCTTCACTTTTCTTAGCAAAAGGTACTGTCGTCTAGGCTACAGGAGCAGAAACCTGACCACACTTTGGACTGCGAGTTAGGACCAACCCGCATCCAGTGACTGTCTCTTTGCAGCAAAGACAATTGAGACACCTTAATACTGTAAAATTGAGACAACTTAATGCTGTAATAAAGAACTTGTCAGTCAAGCCAACAAAGAAGCTGGCCCTTCCTTGACAGTGTCAGTGCTAAAGTGGCCTGGAATGGTAGCATCTCTTATGTCAGTGCTGCAGGAACCAAGAGAGATTATAGCCTTATTGGAACCAGCTCCCTAATTACAGCAGGAAAAGTAATTAGTGAAGATGGTCTCGCATTCAACCCCAGTCCAGCTAGAAGTGGTATAAATAGCTACTCAAGGCCATGTGGGAGATTCAGTTGCTGGCTACTGATTTCTTGTCCTCAGAGCAAAGGGATGCCAGGAAAGATTTGCTGTGCTGGTCAGAGTTCACATTCTTTCTGCCATGCAGTCACTGTTATATGCACTGTCAGAGAGTTCATCACCAGTAGCAATTAAGTTGCCCAACCAAACTACCCACTCCTGGCATCTGTCCTACAGTTAGCATTGCAGTTCTACCAGCAGATCAAGCTCCAGTGCTGGTGCCACCCTAGGTCAGATACTAAACGTCAGCTGTCCCAGCACAGGTGTTGGCAACTTTGTATTACTTGGTGCCATATACCCAGGGCCTGTTTCTGAAACTGGCCTTCACCTGTCATATGATATCAGTTCCAGACCCTTCCCCTAAAAACCACCATGATTGCCATCCTGGCTTCCATTCCACTGGTGCCAGTAACCCTGTATGTTCTGCAGCTGGTCATGTCAGTGCTTGCCTTGGCAGGTCTGACATCTTGCAGTAGTTGCTGATGCAGTTAAGTCTGCCAGTACTGATATTGCTGCAGACCTCTAAACAGAGTTTGATACCTTTTAAATCTACTGATTTAGACCATATTATGCCACAGACATTCCATAAAGGGGGACATAAATTTGTATACATTCAAAGAAAATTATTCTACATGGTCTCTGTACAGAGAATTCTCTGACTCTTAAGAAGAGATTGGATGTGGTGTTTGAACCTCCAGGATCCCTACCTCTGCATAGTGATTGCCAAGGAGTCTGTCTACACTTCTAGGTAAGAAATGGGCATTACCAGTTCAGAATCTCTGGCCTCATCACAGTGCTAGTGTATTCACCATACGCATGTCAGTCATAGCTCTCCAGAGGTTACTAAGGACCATAATCTTTCTGTACTTTTAAGTTTTATCCCTTAGTTCCTTAACCACCTTGCATAATCTTTCGTCAGGCTCTTCATTCTCTTGGGTGTCACAGTCAGTGCTCCCAAGTCACAGTTTATTCCCCATAACAATTAATTGCCTTCTAGTGGTGTATTCTGAATTCCAAGGTCTGGAAAACCTTTTTATGCCAGAAGAGAAATGTTGGGGCTATTTAGACTTCCTTGCTACACTTATTCCAGTCAGAGGATGGTAAAGTGGAGCATGTTATCAGGGTCCTGGGATATAACTCGGTATTCTATGTGGAGCATCAGGCATGCATTTGTATGAGACCATTGCGGTGCAGACCACACTACAGCTAAAGTCAGAGAATTCCCATTGCAGGCTTGTACATGAAGTGGCTAGGTTGATGTTTTTTTTAACTCCTATCTTTCTATAGACAAGCCATTCCAAACTGCTCTTACTGCTGTCTCTAACACCACAGATGCCTCTCCCTTAGAGTTGGGCAGGTTTTAAGAGCAGGATAGCCTAGATTTCCTGGACTCTCAGAAATGTCTGCTTGATGTCTGTGCACTGGAACTTCATGTAGCTCTTCTTTCTCTCCAGGTCTTCTTGAATGTCTTCCTCAGGGACCCTTAGCACTTCAAATAAGCAATATGATGGTGATTTGATACATCAGCAAACAAGTAGGCCCACAGTGCTTTCCCTTGTACAGTGAGGCAGTGAAATTGTGAAGCAGGGCCATAGCCTATGACCTATTTTTGGTGGCAGTGCACATAAGGGAAATTGAAGGTACTAGCATACAGGCCGGGCAGAGAAGTCTTTCTCTACTAGTGTTTACTAGACTAGCAAACAGTAAACAAATTATTCAGATCATGAGGACAACTGGTGACTGACCTTTTCATGTCCCCATCAAGCACAAAATGCCAAGAGAGTTTACTCGCACATTCCAGCAAAGAGTAAAGAATGGTCCCAGTGTTTTTGCATGTAAACACCATCTTCTCATACTCAAAATGACTTAAATCCAGGCTGATCCTTTTGGCCACTTATTGGGCCAGACAGCTATGGTTCCCCATTACTGAAAGCCCACACTCTGGAAGGACCTTTCAGTCATTTTCCTTTCAAGTGTATAATCTTACACCCCTTCTCAGGCCTCAGTCACACATCAATGCTCTCAGATCATCAGTGTGGCTTCCTTGCTTTTGAATGCGGCCAATAACCCCAAATTCACAGCAAAAATTAAAGAAGTCTGAACCACCTTGCAGAAACTATTTGCCAGGAAACATGCAAGGAGATGTGGAAAATGCTTATCCACTGCCAGCCAGAGGAAAAAAAGAACTACAATTGGCACTCCTGGAACAAATTCTGAAATACTTGGAAAAACTCTTCATCCTAGATGTTCTTCGTGTTTCACTGTTGCAGTCATAACTGTAGGGTGTTCCTGCCGGCAGGCAGCCCGAGGTCGGCCAGAATTCCAAAGTCTGGGTCCGGCGTCGGCTGTACCAGCAAGTACCCTGACGTCAGAATGTAGAGGTATAAAGCTGACAGCCGACGCCATCTTCTCCAGTCTTTCTTGCCGTGCAGTGGAAAGCAGCTCGCAAGTTGTTGGTTGGCGCATTCAGGACAACGTGCTTTGATTGTCGTCGGTCCGAAGTTTTCTACTTCTCTTCTCAAGCTAAGTACCCCGTTGGGGAAACCTTTTTCTTGCTCCTCCGATGTCAGAAAAAGTTAATAATTGTATATTGTGTGGAAAACAAATACCTCATAAAGATTTCCACTCTTACTGTCTACCTTGCTTAGGCCCTGACCACGACGTTTCTTGCTGTCTGTTCTGTGCCAGGTTTAATTCTCGCACTATCAAGCGTAGGTACGATTGGGCCTTGAATTATTTCGGTAGACGATTCAATTCTAGGATGTCGTTGGATACTTTACCGACAACCGGAATTCAAAAGAAACGCAAGGATAAGGATAGGCCTCCGAGGTCCAAACAGGATACTTTGCAGCCGGAGCCAGCTTCGGGTTCGGCGGTCGTCAGTGAGGCGCTTTTGCAGCCCCTGTCGTCTGCCACTTCGGAACCGATGGCTGACACGGACTCCCATGGGGAGCCAACTAAGCCTAGTATTTTATCTGCTGCAGGACCTTCGGACGTCACTCCTTCAGATGGGTCCAGAACCGCTGTGCAGGTACTGGCTTCTGAGGGGTTTTTCAGGCCTTCTCATATCACTATTACTACAAAGGCAAAGTCAAAGACTCCTGTTAAACCAAGGGTTTCTTCTCAAGCTTCTTCGGATACAGCTCCCAAGACCCAGAAGCAATTATTACGGATGGCTGAGGATTTACTTACAATGATTAGGGGTTCTCACCCTCCTCCTGAAAAAAGGCCTAGACAGGATATTCCTTATGATTCCTCTGATCAGGCTTCTGTGTCTTCAGTCTCTTCCTCTGACCAGGATTATTCTTTTCCTCCTTATGAGGATTCTGATGCAGAGGACTCTATTCCCTCTGCCTCTCCCCCTGAAGATTTCTCTTTTGGGGAAACCTTACATGAGATGAGAGAGCATTTTCATTGGGAAGGTCAGGATTATTCTGCTACTAAGAAGAGACTTAGGGAATTTCTCCTTCTCCCTCAACACAGACCTTTGGCTATTCCTCCTGTTCTTGATATTGTGGATGATGCTTTCTCTGAAGCTAACCAGAATCCTGATTCCTTGCCGCCTGCTCCTTCTAAGCCTGATAGATTTTACAGAGTCTCTGATTCCCATCAATTTTTATTTAAGAACCCTTCTGCAGATCCTGAAACTATTTCTCAGGGTTCCAAGGCTGCTAAGGCCGCTTCATCTAAAAATCCTATTCCATCTGAAAAGGATTCTCGTGCCTTGGACAGGTGGGGCAAAAAGGTTTATACTTCTGCTACTCTTTCTATTAGAGCTTTAAATTGCCAGTTTCACATGTTCAAGTATCAGCAATTTCTTTTGTCTGTTTTAAAGCAAAGGCTTTCTACCTTTCCTGCATGTGCAGAGGACAAGGAATTACAGGATGTATTGCATGCAACTGAACAAGTTAGCAAACATAGTTTACATTGTGGTTTTGATGCCTTGGAGGCTTCTTGCAGGGCCGCAGCCTCTGGTACTGTTATCAGGAGACATGCTTGGCTTCGTGAGCAGAATTTACCTGAGCAAGTTAAGGCTAAATTGTTAGATGCCCCTGTTCAGCATGATGTTTTATTTGGATCCAAGGCTGAGGAGGTTATTAAAAAGATGGAAGAAAAAGCAAAATCTATGCAGACTGTTAAAGATTTCTTACAAGTTCAGCCTCCTAGATTTTCTAGAAATTGTCTCTCCAAAAATTGGTCCTTTCCCATGTCTGACAGGCCTCAAAGGGGAAGATATAGACGCTCCAGAGGTCGGGCGCAGGCTCAGGCCTCTTACAGGTCCAGACAGTGGACTGCTTCTTCACCTAGAAGGGGAGAAGACAGACCTCAATCACAAAGGAAGCAAACCCAGTGACTCTCTCTGTTGGGCTACAGGTCCTCCTTGCCTGGAAGCCCCTCTCCGAGGAAAACTTTCTCTTTTCTACCAAAATTGGACTCGTATTACCCAGGACAAATGGGTTTTAGACGTGATTTTAAGAGGCTACAAATTCCACTTTCATACTCTGCCAAGGTCGTCCGGTTGGCCAGATCTGCCAAAACATCAGTGGTCAGAGGCCTTAAATCAAGTGGACGCTTTATTGGCCATGAGAGCCATAGAACCTGTTCCACTTCCAGAGATGGGAAAAGGTTTTTACTCAAGACTATTTCTGGTCCCAAGAAAACAAAACTCATGGAGACCTATTCTGGACCTCTCAGTATTGAACACCTTTCTGGAAATTCCAGAATTCAAGATGCTTACTCTGCAACAACTTCTTCCCATGCTCTCCCAGGATGCTTGGATGGTGACATTGGACTTGAAGGAAGCCTACTTACACATTCCCATCAGACAGGAACACAGAAAATACCTCAGATTCAAGGCAGGTTCGAGACACTTTCAATTCTCTGTACTGTCCTTTGGCTTATCTACTGCGCCCAGAGCCTTTACCAAGTGTCTGGCTCCAGTAGTAGCTTATTGCAGACTCCAAGGGATTCAAATTTACCCCTATCTGGATGACTGCCTTATTCAGGCGGACAGCAAAGATCTTTTACTTCAACATCTGCAGTTTGTTCAGCGTCTTCTCCTACTACTGGGATTTTCAGTGAACACAAAAAAGTCACATTTGATCCCCTCTCAACAAATGATCTTTTTGGGAGCTCTTCTAAACACAAGCTTGCAAAGGGCCTTCCTTACTCCAGAAAAGCAAGTACAACTGGCATCAATTTTCAAGACCTTGGCTACTTTAACTCAGTTCACTGCAAGGAAATTCCTGCAGGCATTGGGCTACATGGCTTCTTGCATCCTGTTGATTCCAAATGCAAGGCTTCACATGAGAAAACTTCAATGGTACCTAAAGAGTGTATGGTCTCAGCATTACCACAGTCTGGATACAATGATTCCACTGATTCCCTGCCTCCAAAAAGAGTTCCTTTGGTGGTCCAGGACTTGTGCTTTAAACGAAGGGAATCCCTTTCGTCTGCCTCATCCTTCTCAGATCATAACCACGGATGCTTCGGATTATGCTTGGGGAGCTCATTTTCTAGACAATTGCCAGCAGGGCTCTTGGACAAAGAAACATCTTCCCTGGCACATCAACTTGAAGGAAATGTTGGCAGTCCAAAATGCTCTTCTAGCCTTCCAGAATCTTTTGCAACCAGGACATCTTCTGATTCCTACAGACAATACCACAGTCATGTGGTACATAAACAAGCAGGGGGGCTCTCACTCTTACCCCCTTTGCAGACTAGCCATGAGTTTATGGGACACAGCTCTAAATCTGAATCTGCATCTTCAAGCTCAATTCATTCCAGGAAAACAGAATCTCTTAGCAGACAGCCTAAGCAGAAATCTTTTGGATCCTCACGAATGGATGCTGGACCCCAACTTATTCAGCAGGATTACGGCAGTTTGGGGTTGTCCTCGGATAGATCTGTTTGCATCCCATCTCAATCATCAGTTGCCTCTCTTTTGCACCAGGTCCTTCCACAAAACAGCTTGGAAAGTGGATGCCCTGTCTTTCAGCTGGAGGAATCTTTCGGGATATGCCTTCCCTCTTCCTCTTCTGCCTCGGGTGTTACTGAAAATAAAACAGGACAAACCCAAGATTATCATTTTGATAGCTCCAAATTGGCCTCGGCAGTTTTGGTATCCAACTTTAAGACACCTGTTCTTGGAACCTCCATGGATTCTGCCTCTGTTTCCTTCTCTTCTGTCCCAGCATCATGGTCAGATGCTACACTCTCAAATCAAGACTCTATGCCTGGCAGCTTGGCTCTACAAGGGCCTTTGATTCCTTCTGCTCTTCCCAAACAAGTTTTGGATGTTCTTTTAGAAGCTAGGCGGCCTAGCACTAGAAAATCTTATGCTTCTAAATGGAAAAGATTTTGTATTTGGATGCGGGATCGAGGTTCTGATCCTCTTTTGCCTGATATTTCCTCCATTTTACTTTACCTCTCAGACCTTTTGCTTAAAGGCCTCTCCTTTTCTTCCATCAAAATCCATGCTTCTGCTATCTCGGCCCATTTCAACACTGATCCTCCCATCTTTTCTCACCAGTTGGTGAGACAATTCTTGAGAGAGGCTAAGAATTTAAGACCTCCCAGAACTACTCCTGTTCCTGCTTGGGATCTTAATTTTGTTTTGGAGAAACTTACTTTACCTCCTTTTGAGCCTGCTGCTGCTTCGGATATCAAGTTCTTATCCTGGAAGACAGCTATCTTATTAGCATTGACTTCTGCCAGAAGGGTGTCAGAGTTGCAAGCTCTCATGGCTGTGGAACCATACCTTATTTTCCACCAAGACAGAGTTGCCTTGAGGACCAATCCTACATTTATGCCTAAGGTGATTTCTAAAGTGGCTTTAAATCAGACTATTCACCTTCCTACTTTCTTTCCAAATCCTCAAAACAAAGGGGAAAGGATTTTACATTCATTGGACGTACACAGACAACTACGATTTTACCTGGACAAAACTAAAGATTTCAGAAAATCTGATCAGTTGCTTATCTCTTATGCCTCCAGTTCTCTAGGCAAGGCTATTTCTAAACAAACTATTTCCAAATGGATTGCTCATGGAATAAGGTTTTGTTACTCTCACTTTGGGAAACAGATTCCAGGTACTGTTAGAAGTCATTCTACTAGAGCAGCTGCCACTTCAGCAGCTTTTCTCAGAGGAGTTCCTACCAAGGACATTTTGGAAGCTGCCACTTGGAGTTCAGTGCATACTTTTTCTAAGCACTATAATCTCCCTTTGTATTCTAAGTCTAGGGCAGGCTTTGCCTCTGCTGTTTTGCAGGGTCTTCTGGCTGCCCCTTCTTCTGCATAACCTCCTCCCTCATTCACAGCTTTGGGATTCCACCCTACAGTTATGACTGCAACAGTGAAACACGAAGAACATAGTACAGTTGTGTACACCTACCATAAATGTAGATGTTCGAGTGTCTTCACTGTTGCAGTCGGTGTTTCCCTCCCACCAATTCCCTCTTATTTTTTGCTTGTTCTATCTTCCTCTTCCTTTGTGGTGTATTTGTGTTTCTTTTTGGACACCTTTCAGTTATTTTGGGGGCTTCTGACATCTGGGGCAAGAAAGGCTGGAGAAGATGGCGTCGGCTGTCAGCTTTATACCTCTACGTTCTGATGTCAGGGTACTTGCTGGTACAGCCGACGCCGGACCCAGACTTTGGAATTCTGGCTGACCTCGGGCTGCCTGCCGGCAGGAACACCCTACAGTTATGACTGCAACAGTGAAGGCACACGAACATCTACATTTATGGTAGGTGTACACAACTGTACTTTACCTCTCTCCATTAAGTTGTATTTGGCTGCTATCTGAAAGTTCCACCAAGGTTAACACTTGCCTTCCTTAGCTTGCTACTACGGTCAGCAAGGGATTCCTAAAAAGTACCCATTACTTAATGCTAACAGTCAGAGATCCTGTGCTGCTTTGAGATTTATGTTTCATTAGGGAGGATCTGTCAAAGTCTGCCTTTGGCACAGCTTACAGAGTAGACCTCCTATATTTAAATCAGATGATACCCTTCTTTCTGATATTACTACCACCAGAAAGACTATCAGAGCTGTCCACTGCCTGGATGGCAGCAAAGAAGAAATTTGAAGAAAGTAAGTGAAAATCAACCAGAAAAGAAAATTGGAGAAAATGAAAGTCAACCAGAAATGAAGAAAAACTGCATGGGAAGAGCTTTGCATCTGTTCAGCAGAAAGCAGTTTAAGTAGTATAAGAAATTGTTTCTAACAGTTTAGAGGAAAAAAATAAACCAAATGTACTCTGTGTTGATTAAAATAAGTGAGACATTGGAGGAATATATATATACGTTCAAATGGCAAAAAGGTGGAAAAGCAGAAGCTCTAAGTAGCTATTCAAATGAGCTAATAGTGCTGTAGAAATCGTCAACTGAAATGAAGGAATGGGTTGCTGAACATGACGCTATTCAGGAAGAGCTGTTTCAAAAATGTAGTATGGTTAGAAGACAGAGCGTACAGAAGAAACAAGATTTTGGCTATAGTAGAGTGATCAGAAGGAATAGACTGCATTCATTTTATGAAAGTACAAATAAGCAATTAGATTAGTGTTCCACAGCAGGATTAATTAATTGAGAATGGACACTGTGTATGTATGCTGATTAGTAAAGATGCAGTTATACCAGAAAAACAAATTGCTGTAGTCAAAACCATGGCAGAAGTAAGCCATTTCACAATCTTCTGACAATAAGCTTATAGAGAGAGACTTACAAGTGAAACATTTTCTGTTGTTCCTAATGAAAATGCTTTAGTGAAAAAAGCTCAGGAGAGCTGTATAGTATAAACCTCTGTTTATTAATAGGATGTATTTCTATAAATGTTTCCTAATGCAAATTGTGTGTTTTGTAGACTAGTATACAGATAGAGGTATTCAAAGGTGAGGGCATCAGTGGCACAGCTGATAGTGTTGTCACCTCACAGCAAGATGTTCCCTGGTTCGATTCTTGACTGAAGTGCCATCTGTGCAGAGTCTGCATGTCTGTCTTGTATTTGGGTTACCTTTCACATTACAGAGACATTGAGTTGATGGACTGGACACTCTAAACTGGCCATAAGTGTGTGTGTGTGTGTGTGTGTTTGTGTGTGTAAGAACTACCATGGCAGGGCTAGCCATCTGGCAATGTAAACTTTGGCTTTAGATAATCATCAGTGTTAGTGAGACTCAGATCCCATGTGCAAAAATGTGAAAAAGGAATTATGGATGGATGCAGTTAGAGGTATTTTTAAAATGTATTTCTATTTCTTTATATTCATCCTTTATTTGTTGACTGGGTTAATCGCACTAAGCAAGTAGCTTATTTTCTGGGGAGGCCAGAGCTAGTATTTCTACTACTAGGAGAAATTACGGCCAGGACATTGGGGAACTTCCCTCTCTCTTTTTGATAGGTGCTGTGGGATCTTTTACATCCATATGAGCTACCGGCAACTCAAGCAGATGGGACTTCGGTTTAACATCTCATCCTAAGGATGACATACTCAGAAATGCAACATCCCCTAATGCTTGCACTATGGTGTAAGCAGTCCAATTGCCAGGAGTGAGAATAGAATCCATATTCGTCTAGTCTTCCAGCTCCAGAGGCGAGTGTGTAGTCGGATGCACCATTGACACCACACTAAATTGAGGTATAAGAGTTTTATCAATGACTGCTTTATATAATAGTGGTAGTAAAGTAAGAAAGTACTTTTTCTTAGTCCTAATGTATCCAGCATTTGCACTGTTACAAGAAAAGAAGGCTGGAAATAAGCAAGTTACAAGTTATAGTTTGCTTGTGTTGGGGTATAAATGTGTATTGATCGTATATGTATATATTAATATTGTTTAGTCAATATAACAAAATCATGAATAACAACTAATCAAATCCAAAACACTAAACTAAAGGGGAAAAAAAACAAACAAAAAACAGCTTTTTTGGAAAGGTATGCCCACTGCACCCCACTCCCCATATGAGGACTGTTTCCTAACATCCCCTGCTACATATATATTCTAATTCTGAGATAGCACTATGGTACGGAAAAGGCAAATTCCCTGATCTCTACTGTTCCATGATCTTGTACAGCTGATTCCTGTTTTTTAAATAGATTGATATTTTTATGATTCTGTCTTTCCAGTGTGATCATTTGCTATTTGTGATTTCATTGAAACAGTAGGTTCACACACACATATATATATATATATATATATATATATATATATATATATATATATATATATATATATATATATATATATATATATATATATATATATATATATATATATATATATATATATATATATATATCTATATCTATATCTATCCTGAACAGCCACTTCATTGAACGTTAAAACATTGAGACAAGGTTGCCGAAAAGTTAATTTTACAAACACCCGGATCACCATAACTTCACATCGGGAAACTAACCCACTTGGCCACCATTGTGAACTTTGCCCTTTTCTTCACTATAGTGCGATCTTGAAGTTGGTATATTTAGTTAGGGGGTATGGAGGATGCAGCCCCAACATGGGGGATGTCGTGGGCAAAGTCCCCCACTTGGGTGGGTTAGATTTGCTTCAGTTTCATTTTAAGGCATTATGGTGATCCGGGTATTTTGTAAAATTAACTTTTCGGGAACCTTTTGTACTACAGGCAAAAGTGTTTCTTCCCTGTTAGGGATTGATAGAGTTTAAGGAAATAAAAAAGGGACATGGAAGTGCTAAGTGAAATACCAGGTCTGGTAGAGTTTTTTAATTTTTTTGTAGAATAGAAGAGTCTGCTAAAAGTGGATAATTAGTAGAGCATATAATATTGCATGATAGGTTTACAGATTAATTGGAGGTTTAGATAAGACTAAAAACAGGAAAATAGCAAATAAGTTTACAAAGGAATAATGGGAAGAAATCTGTACGTCTCTCAAGTATGCTGCAGCAAAGTGCAGAAGGTTTAGAGTTTTTACATGAAGGGTGTTTGCATATGTACTTTAAACCCTTAGTAAACATTTAGAGGATTTGTCTTTAGGTAGAAGGTAAATATTGGAGATGAGACGAGGAAGAGCGAGAAAACAGCATATTTTGGGGAACGTGAGTTAACAAAATTCAAAAATTGTCCAAAGATGTATATGTATGTTAGTCAGCCAACACTGTCCAAGCAAATAAGGATATCAAAAGAGTTGAGAGCAGCTGGTTTATTCAAACAAAAGGTTAGCACTTTTGTGGGGATACCACTTCTTCAGACCAAATACAAAATGCATTAAAACTACAAATATTTAAAACCCAGCATAGCCATTCAGCAAAAGCAGTAAAAGACAAACCAATCAAATAAAAAACATAATCCTAATCACCGCCTACTTAAAAAAGCAGGCTTAAGAGAAACACCACTATTAAGTCCTGGAAATTCATGAGCTCTCATGGAAATAATCCATTTCAACTCACACATTTCAACAAAATTACCTCTTCTAATATTAGGGTGTAAAACTCTAAATCTAAAATTACTGTGTCCTGGAAATAGTGAGTCAAGGTTGGCTAAAGCATTAGATAAAATGTGATTGCATATATTCCCTAGATGTTTAAGGATCCTTTCCCTATGTTGGCGTTTTGTCTTGCCAATATAAAAACCATTGCATGAGCAGCATGTTGCATAGGTATAGCAAATTGATGCTCCAGCGTGTTGCCACATAGCTAGGTGAAAAAAACATGTCCTGTAACTGGATGTACAAAACAAGGGTCAGGAGAAATAAATGAGCACGCCTTACAATTAGTTATAACAGGGAAGTGTACCCACAAGAGTAAGGGTCTTGGCCCATAGCATAGGAGGGGTCTATATTAGAACATCGAAGTCTTGAAATTTCGAATGTTCTAATATCGACCTTATTCAGGGAATGCTGAAAATAGCAAAGCTGCAGAACACCGAATTTTTTCCTAGGGAAAGAATTTGGTTGGCCATTTCTGTGGCTTCACTATTTTCAGCACTGTGGTGGAAAGTTACGGGTCGGGTTCAGGTAAGTGTGCGATTATGTGGACGTGAGGATTAGAGTGAGGGTCAGGTAATTGTGCGATTGTGACGGACGTTAGGGTTATGGTTTGGGTTAAGGTAAGTGGATAGATAGTAGTGTGTGTAGGTGAGTTAGGGTTAGGGCGCGGGTGAGGTGAGTGTGTGATAGTGACAGACCTTAGGGTTAGGGTTTGGGTTAAGGTGAGTGGATAGATAGTAGTGTATGTACAGTTTAGTGTAGGGTTAGATGTAGGATTTTAAGTGTATGTGTGTGGATTGCTGTTTTTTTTGATGTGCTTGTGTTGTGTGTGTTTTGGAACAGCAAATTTTTTCCCTGGGAAAAAATTTGCTGTTCTGCATGTTCGATATTTTAAGCTTTCACTGAATAGGGGTCTATATTTGAACATTCGAAGTTTTAAAACTTTGGTTTTCTAATATAGACCCCATAGGAGCCTCTTAATCAACATATGGTTCTTAAAAGTAAAAGAAGGCTGTTTCCCCCACAACTTGTCTTACTTTCTCATCAGCTAGAAGTACAGGCCAATTCTTTCTAATGATGTCACAGTAATGCTGAATATTACTGGAATACCTAAATAACACCTTAGGAGAGGGATTCACATTATCAAGTCGACCTCCATTGGAACTATGTCTGATAGAAGAAACGTAATGAGTGCTTCTACTATGTCGATCTAATAAAGCAGTTTGCATATTACTATCTATCTGAGTCTGTGACTATCCCTTTTCATAGAAACCATCACCCATTCTGTGTACAGTTTCCTCAAACACAGAGTCATTGGTACATAATCTAGAGGCCCTTAAACACTGGCTATTGAGCATGTTAGAAAAAAATGTGTGGGGGATGCATGCTGGAGCACTGTAGAAGACGCATGGTTTCCAATATAACTTTATCTAAGGCACCATCAGTTTTCTTAGAGAGGGTGACATCCAAAAAATCAATAGACTTGGAAGAATAATTTAAGGTGAACCTAAGAAAATCAAATGTGTGTTCAAGATATCTAACAAAATCCAAGAGCTCTTGTTCACTACCTCCCCAAAGGAAAAAAAGTCCTCCACAAACCTAACGTAATGTCTAACAAGGTGTTTAAATGCATTATTGTCGTGAATGTACTCATTCTCCCATTGCATCATAACTAAATTAGCGTAGGTGTTGGCACATGGCGTGCCCATAGCTATGCCTGACAATTGTAAGTAATGTTGACCTTCAAACAAAAAAAAAATGATTGAACAAAATTAAATCCAATAAAGCTCAAATGACAGTAACCATATTATGTGTATAATGGCCATGGTGGGAAATGAATAATCTAACAGCATCTACACCTGCTTGATTAGGGATGACAGTGAAAAGTGTTTTAACATCCAGAGTTGTTAAAAAAAAAAAAAAAACATCATTCAGTGAAAGATTGGCAATAGAAGAATATAGGCTAGACAAAAAATGCTCAGTATCCTTCAAGACCGAAGGGAATTCAGCCAGTAGTGGTTTAAGTTGCTGCTCAATGAATTTAGAGAGGTTCAGTCACCCAGCCATGTCCTGAATCAATAGGACACAGTGGGGGATTACGACAGTCTTTATGGATTTTGGGTAACCCATGGATGGTGGGAATAAGAGGGTTATCAACAGTCAAAGACTTATAAAGATCATAATCAATAACACCACAACACAGAAACAGCAAACCAGTATCCAAATAAGCCACGTTTATTAGTTACTTCTCTCTTGCGCCTTGGCCACAGTAAGCCTTCAAGGAGTAAAGCATCAGCAGCAAAACACAGTATATATAATCACATGAATTAATCAATAAAATAATTTTCCAATTAATTAATAAAATTCATGAAAGCCCATTGGTTTAAATGACATTTTTCCAACAGCATTCTGTATTCAAACCTCTGGGCAATAGAGTACCATATTTTAAAATAAAAACAGTTTCCTTTAAAAGTAATTTAACCACAATCGAAATATCAGATTCAGACATAGCTACCTGTTGTAAAATAGTGGCTTTTAAACTATCACTGTTGCCATTATGATGTTCATAAAAATGTTGAGCAAAGGGGCTCTCTATTTTATTATTTCTTATATCTCTTAAATGTTCAAGAAGTCTCACCTTGAACATTCTTTTAGTTTGCCCAATATAAAACTTGTTGCATCCCATTTAAAAGCCACTATTTTACAACAGGTAGCTATGTCTGAATCTGATATTTCGATTGTGGTTAAATTACTTTTAAAGAAGGAAACTGTTTTTATTTTAAAATATGGTACTCTATTGCCCAGAGGTTTGAATACAGAATGCTGTTGGAAAAATGTCATTTAAACCAATGGGCTTTCATGAATTTTATTAATTAATTGGAAAATTATTTTATTGATTAATTCATGTGATTATATATATTGTGTTTTGCTGCTGATACTTTACTCCTTGAAGGCTTACTGTGGCCGAGGCGCTAGAGAGAGAAGTAACTAATAAACGTGGCTGATTTGGATACTGGTTTGCTGTTTCTGTGTTGTGTTGCTGTGGTGTTCCTGATTCATCTTTGTCGTTGCTGATCATAATCAATAAACCCACACACCAAGCAATCATATAGATCATTGTTCACAGTATTAATGTACCTATCAACATCCTTCAGTGAAATCTTATGATAAGTGAAACAGTCATTAAATAATCAGCTCTATCCAGCAGAACAATTGCCCCTCCCTTGTCAGCCGGTCTAATGCTGATAGACTGTTCAGCCTATAATTGCTGCAAGGCATTGGTTTCTTCATTATTTAAATGACAGAAATGTTGTTTAGCAGTTCCAAGGGATGCAAAGATATCCCTCTCACATAAATTTACAGTGCAATGGTTTTTATATTGGCACGACAACTTGCCAACTTAGGGAAAGGATCCTTGAACATCTAGGGAATATACACAATCGGATTTTATCTAAAGCTTTAGCCAACCATGCCTTATTATTTCCAGGACACAGTTCTTTTAGATTTGGAGTTTTACAGACATTGCAACCTAATATTAGAAGAGGTAATTTTAACAATACTGTTGAAATGTGTGAGTTGAAATGGATTATTTCCATGAGAGCTCATGAATTTCCTGGGCTTAATAGTGGTGTTTCTCTTAAGCTTGCTTTAAGTAGGCAGTGATTAGGATTATGCTGGCAACTTGATACCGTAAAACTCCACTGCCAATCATGAGTGGACAGGTGATCTGCTGTGGCGACCTCTAACCGGGAAAAAGCTGAAAGAAGGTTGGTCTTTTATTGCTTTTGCTGATTGACTATCCTGGGTTTTAAATATTTGTGGTTTTAATGCAATTTGTATTTGGTCTGAGGAAGTGGTAACCCCGCAAAAGCGCTAAACTTTTGTTTGAATAAACCAGTTGCTCTTAAATCTGGTATCCTTATTAGCCTGGTCTGTGACTCGCATATATATATATATATATATATATATATATATATATATATATATATATATATGGTTTACTATCATAAATTCGAAAGTAAAAATAATGTCTTTATTTTCGAATTTATGCATCGAAAATGAACATTTTCGAATAATAGTAAACTCGAAAACAAGGGTGTATTGTCAAAAATGTCGCTTGCGACATTTACGGTGATACACAGCACACCCACCCTTCCCATAATCACCTACCTACCTAACCAAACACACAGTTATGCAGGGGGGCTGTGCCCCCCTGCACCCCCCCCAACTTAATATTCCAACATCGAGATCGCACTACAGTGAGGAAAGGGATGCATTTACCTAACCGCACTGTACCGCGATCCCCTCCCATGACCGAAAGTTAGAATTGCGAATGCGCAGTTCATTCGCAATGCAAACCTTCGCTCATGTCACCTGCCGTAATATGAAGTATTCGAACATCTGATGTTCGAATACTTCATAGCCGTGCAAATGCACGTCGACATAATTGATAGCAAACCTCTCTCTCTCTCTCTATATATATATATATATATATATATATATATATATATATATATATATATATCTTTGGATCTTTGGACATAGTGTTTTTTATTTGAGTCTCCTTTAGCAGTTTGGATAGCTTGTCTTTTTTTCTCATTTTTTTTCTCAAAATTTAAAAATTCTTAGCAGAGTTCTTTGTCAGATATGCAAGAGAAAAAATGGTAGTAGTTTAGGAACTGATTCATTTGAGATGGGGTATATAATCTGAATTGCCTAACCTAGATCTTGTAACGTTTTAATGCTGTTGGCACCCAAAAAGCAACTGCTAGAAAATGGATGTCAAAATTAAAACCAAATATAAGGAAATATTGATAACTGTAATAAACTAAGAGATTTTTGGAAAGAGAAGGAACAAATTTTCATAGAAACAAATTGATGTTTTGAGAATGACAAGTGGAATAATGCTCAGGAAGATGAGTAAGGTATAATTGAAGGCAAGAACTGAGTAATTTATGTAATGTTGATATGAATTAATTACAAAGAAAATGTGTGTATCACATGATGGTAATAATGGAAACTATTATTAAAGTTGATTTGCTTTTATGTTGTATGCATGTAAATTTTTGTTGCAATTTAAAATGTGACGATTAAAAAAAGATGTTTAAAAAAAATTTATATATACATGAGAATTGCTACGTACTCCTCAAGAAACATAAATATGGCATTATTTGTATTCTGATTGTAGTCCACCCTTCACTTTTGTATTTGTTTATCAAAATGTATTTTCCATTACAGTTTTATACTAGTGAAAGACAGTACTTTTGAGTTATGTAATACTCCTGTTTCATGTTTCATTTAGCTTCCATGCTTGTGATTAGCTATCAGCTGACTGTTTTTTTGTTTTTTATTTTTTTTTTCTAAACCAAGCTACTCAAGTTAACTTTTGATTGTGGATATATCCTTGATAGGTAGGCACTGTGGGATCAATGTTTGTGAGTGGTAAGCTTGATTGCAAAGTAGTTGAACGTCACCATTTCCAGATTAATCTTTTTCCAAAAAAAAAAAAAAATCTTTTCTTATTTTACCCAGTTCCATCTAAAAATACTTGCAAGCCTGTCCCATGTCAAACATGCAAACTAATCATAATATATAAAGAAATCGGTTAATTTCACCCAAATGTCTTCTTAACAAATGTAATGGTTAGCTCCACCATATGATGTTCAATTCTGGTTGTACATTTTTCTCTTGTTTCATTAATAATATATCACAGTTCATAAATGTTACATCTGTAAGAGAGTATATTTTTGAACTTTACAAGTACTGCCAAGTTAATTAATTCAAGAGACATTAATTTTCTGGTTGATACTCTGTCAGCTCTAGTTTAATTTGAACTTCTTCAGGTAGAAGATAGGTATTTATGTTGTTTCAGTGCTCCCAGGATCATGGCGCTATTCCCTGATGGTAGAGTGCCCCCTCCAGACTGAGCATAATTATGGACTTGTAAGTTGTGCTCTTGCATCTTGTGAAGCAATGTCAGCCACTGGAACTGCAAATGAGGCTTGATGATTTGGAGGAGGGGGACAGCAAAAGAACAGTGTTCTGTTCTGGGATCTCCATGTTGTAGACAGCCCCTCCATCAAACCTGTGCTGTTAAGAGTTCTCTGTAATTCAGGCAAGTGCATTGTTGTATATTACTAGTCAGCAGAGTAAGTGTCAACATTTCTTTTTTTCTTGATTTGTAGAACATGTGCTTTTAAGTGAATGGAAAAAACTTGCAGGTTTGGGAGTTAAGTGTACTTATATTGTCAAAGCATGACATCACTACATTCAGCAGCTCTGAACATGTGTACTCCAAGCATTAGATCTTCCAAGAAAATTCCTGCTTTTTACTGATGATGAGAATGAAATCCCATTATAGGGAATCCTTGTAAAGGAATTGTTGATGTGAAAATGTATCTGTTTGACATAGATGTTTTGGTTAGTTGGGTGATCTAGTTGATATTCTGTTATTTATATTCCATGCATTAGGTTGAAGGTGTGGCCATAATTAAAATAGTACTCAGTTTAATTTGATTTATTTAATTTATTAAAGCAGTTCATTTCATTTTTTAAAACAATAGTGCTTTTTAACTGTGACAGTTAATTTTGTTTGTCTTAGATTAGAGGCACTGGTTGTGTGTGTGAGTACATGTGTACAGAATGCCAATTGCTATTCGGCCATTGTGGTTAAATATTAGAGCACTAGAAGGATGACTGCTTCTGGGGTGGCCACGGTGGTGCAGCGGTTAGCATTGTCACCTTACACCAAGGGGTCCTCCGGTTCCATCCTCAGCTGGGGTGCCTTCTGTGCGGAGTCTGCATGTCCTCACTGTGGTTGCGTGGGTTTCCTCCGGGTGCTCCGGTTTCCTCCCACATACCAAAGACATGCTGTAGGTGGATTGGACACTCTAAATTGGCCCTAGGCGTGAGTGTGCCTTCCCTGGAAGGTTGGACGCCGGGCTGGTAACTTGACACCGTAAATCTCTACTGCCAGTCAGTAGTGGACAGGTGATCTGTTGTGGCGACCCCTAACCTGGGAAAAGCCAGAAGAAGAAGGAGGATGACTGCTTCTAGTTTCAGGGATTTGTCCCCTATAAGTATTTGTTTTTCAGTATTGTCATTGTTGTGAATACCTATTCAAAGTATCATTGCAGAGTTATTAAAGTATAGGAATGGGATATCATTTTGAAGTTTTTTCCTTCAGAATATTTTATCATAAATCCATTCCCCAGAGCTGTGTTTTCTGCCTCACTTTTAATATTACGATATTCTCCATCGTATTCTTTCACTACTTCAAAGGGTGACACAAAGTAAGATGTTACAGATGTACAGGCAATTACTATATCAGTTCATCATTTTCTTCCCCTTTCCTCTACCCCCACTTTCTTTGTTGCTACTCCTTTGTCATTATTTTGTGGGGTTTTTTAATCTTGTTAGCAAATCTTTATTGTAAGTAGACATTTGTAATCTTGTATTTTACTGCATTTTCTTGCAGTTCAAGTAGGGTCAGAACATGGCAAGTATTAAACTGTGCATGACTATTAAACTCCATGTAGTAACACTAATATATGTTGAAAGGGTGTATAGCACAGCACTTTTTGACTTTTAAATGTTTGTATGAGAGGATACAAGAAAGATGTACTCAAATGTCTATGGACTCCTGAGGATACTTTCAAAGGTCATCCATAAAAATTTGAAGATGTGACAGGGCTTAGAAAGGATGTAACCAGTTTTTGCTCACAGCAAGGATTATTTGAGATCCTGTAAAAAAGTTACAATTTGCATAGTTTTAGTGTCCCTGCTTACATTCCTATTTAAGTTGTGACTCTCATCATCAGTAGTCTGAGAGTCATTAGTCATCTGCACTTGTGGCCCTGCCCTCGTGCTCCTAGATTGTGTGATTGAGTTAAAGCTTTTTGCAGAGGTGCAGCAAATAACCAGCTTGTTTTCCTTTTCTTCACTTGCTGTGTCCTTAAAGTTCAGGTTGGATTGATACTGTCAGAATTATCCTTAAACTGGAAGTGGTTTCCTTTGTAGTGACAAAGTGAGCTGTAGGATGGGCATAAACTGACAACAGGACTGCTAATAGACTTTTCTTTTTCTTTCCTGCTGTAGAACTGCCTGTAAAGTTGCTGCTAGTAAATTTAGGACAGAAATTGAAACACAAGTAATTAGTGGTATACTAGATGGGGGAGCATGTTTCTTGTTTAATGTCAGGAGTCCTCAAGACTGTATTCTGTGTGTGTTAGATATAGTTTGTAAATTTGTAGTTAATTAGGTTTTCTGGATATTCGACAGCTTTAGGAAGTATATTTTTCATTGAGTGGAAATTGGGCTATGATAGCACAAGTTCTGGCTGGTAACCAAGAATCTCAAAACCACTTAATGTAAATGTGATGTAAAATAGACACAAACTTTACAAACCTGTGTATGCTGAGTTCTATACTGCCAAACCAACAATAATAAACATTTTGATGAAAAATGCTTGAAATAGCAATTGCAGATGTTAATAATGCTTTTAAGTTAGCTGTTTTAAAATGTTTATTTGTTGCATAAAAAGTGCAAAATGTTTAGTTTCCTTCTTGGATGACCAAGGTCCTGTTAGCACCTGCACATAGGTTGAAATGAGCAGGAAAGGTACAACTGAGAAGCTGATATTGGATCGCTGTGTTGGGGAAAGGGTATTGGCCCCATCCTGACACAGAAGCATTTTTCCTGTAGGGAAGGTCAGATGTGCTCACCATATGTACAGGGACTCAGGAGATCAAGTCCAGCCATGGAGTACTTGCACTGAGCCCAGTCAACAGAGATGTGAGGAAGAGTACACCTACACAGGGGTCAGTATAACAAGAATTGTACTGTGTTTTGCTGTCCAGTAGGGGAAGAGCTCTAGGAACATTTACAAATATGCAAATTCCTAGCTAGATAGCACCCAAGTTCACCAGCTTTGCTTTCCAGGCTTAGAATCATTTGTCCTCCAGAGGAGAAGAGAAATGAATGTGCCAGCAAGGAAGTAGAGGGCCTGATGGATGGTGGGGGAAGACAGTTGCCAAAATATAGTTTTAAAGTGAACTTTATAAGGAATGCCTATTGTATTTATAAGGCAACTTAAGAATGTATTTTTTCTTCTGAAACATTCAGTTTTAAAATTATTTTAATGGTATGATTGAATTTTATTTTTTTCAAAACAAGTTTATTGTTTTAACATACAAGAGAAATATCATAACAATTTTATACAAGTAATTAAAAATAGATATGATTATAACATTCAACAAAACAACCAAAGTATTTACAAAGACATCCACTACAATCAGATCAATTAATTAAACTAAAATACCATGCTATTGAAATTAAGATTTTTTTAACAGGTTTTGTAAATTATCCCATACAATATAATAAGATGTTTTTCTAGTTGTTCTTGACCTTATTGTGTTTATTTCCATATGGCACACTGTATTCATAACATTTTTAAATTCATTGAACGAAGGAGGTGTATCTGAAATCCAATTTCTGGTTATTATTTTCCTAGCCACTGCTAGAATAGACCATAACAAGGGAAGCTTAACCTTTTTAACACTTTGAGGTACAGGTGTGTTGAATAATATAAGAGATTTAGAAATAATGAAATTATCTGTAAAAGGAGCCTGCAAAAATTAATTATTTGACTTCCAGTATTCTTTCAATTTTATACAGTCATAAAACATATGAGCCTAGTCAGCATTAATTTCTACATTACATCTTTTACATAGATTATCTTTATTATTTATTTTATTCATCATCAAAGGTGTATAAAAAGATCTATGTAAAAATTTCCATGTAAAAAGTCTCCAGACAATGGAAGATGTAGTTTTATAGGCAGATTCCAATATATACTTTTTATCTTGTTGATTTGGTGGGTCCCCATTAATGGAAGTGAAATAATTCCAGTATGTATCTACACTGTAAAAAGTTTCTTGTCTGATAATTTTATGTATGTATGAAAGCTTACCTTTATCAGAAACTTTATGTTGTAAATTTAATATCAAGTAATCAATCAGTGTTGGAATAGATTCTTTAACTGTTATAGACATTAGATCTATTTTATTAATGAGATGTTGTCTAAAGGTCTGAACCTCTAACCAGCAAGTTTCTCTTAGATCAAATTCTTGTTTCAAGAAATCTAGATTTTTAACTTTATTATCAGATATCAACTGATACCAGTACTTTAGATCATTATCTATAGCTAAATGAGTTCCTTCAGAAGTAGATGACAAAAGCATACCCTGAGTATACATTATAGGGAATATAATAAAATTCCATTCCCTATATTTAGGGTGCATGAATATAAAGTTACGATAGCTAATAATAATATTTAATGGGTAACTAACTATATGTTTAGGTGTAATAGGTGAAGTACAAAATTCCTTTAGTAACCATAACATGGAGTTATTTACAATCATATTTTTATGTGTTAAGGAGATTTTCATGAAGTGCATACTAATTAGCTCCCAGTAATCTTTCCATTTTGCAACATTTGACTGATCTATTAATAAAGTAATAACTTTTACAATAGAAGAGATAGTATATAAATTAAAGTCTGGAAAAGAAATACCCCCTTGAGACCAGTTATTAGTATGTTTCTTTAATGCAATCCTAGGTCTGTTAGGTGCCCATAGGAAATTTAACATTAGTGTATTCAGTTTTTTGATATTATTTTTGTAGGTGGAAGTATTATTGATTGTATTAAGTATAAAATCTTGAGGAATATTATCATTTTAATAATTGTAAGTCTCTCCTCCATAGTAAAAAACATATTATTTCAGGTATTAAAAAGATTTTGTATATTAAGAAAACAGGTATTATAATTATTATATATAATAGATTTAATATCTTTAGATAATATTATACCTAAATAAGTTATTTGACCTGAATTGGGTACATATTTAGTAAAATCACTAATGAAAATATTTTTTCGTGTATATATAGGTAGTATTTTAGTTTTTTCTTCATTGAATATTAAACCAGAAATACTTTTAAAATTCATCATTTTATCAAATAGAGACTGCATTGAAGAATTAGATCCTGCTGATGTAATTAGAACATCGTCTGTAAAAAGTTGAATTTTAGATGTATTTTCATTTATTTCAAAACCCTCTATGTCAGTACTGTTTCTGATCAAATTAGCCCAAGGCTCCGTTATTAAAGTGAATAATAGTGGAGAGAGTGAACACCCTTGTTTTGTACCTTTAAAAATGGGTATTTTTTGTGAGACATATGTTCCTACCTTAATATAAGCCAATGTTCCTTTGTCTAAATGCTCAATTAGATTTACAAATGCATCTGAGAAGTTTGTGCACTTCAGTAATGTAAACAGATAGTCCCAACTTACTGAATCAAATGCTGAACTTATATCAAGACTAATAAGTGTTAAATCTTTCTTTTTCCTATTTGCAAAATCAATTAATGTTAAAGTTCTTCTTATATTATCAAAAGTATTTCTATTTACAGTGAAGCCTGTCTGATCTATATCTATAATGCCAGGGATGATTGTCTTCAATCTATCAGCAAAAATACTCTTAAACATTTTATAATCAACATTAAGTAATGAGATGGGCCGATATGAAGTACATCTAGTTGGATCTTTATTAGGTTTTAAAATTGGCGAAATAAATGTATATTGCCAAGATGGGGGGGTTATTAACTTAGTTTGGGCCAAAATAAAAACCTTATGTATTAATGAGTATGTACTTTTAGAAAGGATTTTATATATCTCTGGTATAATACCATCATTACCCGGTGCTTTGTTTGATTTAAGCTTGTTTATTTGTGTAATAACCTCTGTATATGAAATACTTTTGTCCAATAGTTTAATCTGTTGTTTATTAAGCTTTTTATTCATGTTTGTGGTTATAAACTCCTTTATTTTATCTTTAGGTTCCATGTTAATGTTATTATGGTTAATTTTGTGAAAGTGATTTCTAAATTCATCTAGTATTTCTGGTAGACTAGAAACATTCTTCTTTTTCCTTAGAGAAAAGATTTCTTTGATATGATTTTGTTTATTCAACCTTTTTGTTTTATTTTTAAGTCTATGTAAGTATTTGGGGCTTATTGAGTAAGACAAAAACTTGTATTTCTCTAAAGTTATTTTAACTTTATGAGTTAAAATGTCTTTATATTTCTCATTTAGTTTGTTTATTTCTTCAATGACTTTCTTATCCATAATATTTTCTTTATTATTATGTGTATAAGAGTCTAATTTACTTTGAATATCTAACAATTCCTTATCCCAAGATTTCCTTTTATTATTATACCATCTGATACTTTGTCCACATAGATATGATTTTAAGGCATCCCAAACATAGACAATGGAGACTTCAGGAGTATTATTTATGTCCAAAAAATGTTGTATTTCTGAAAGTATATATTCTTTATAGTCTTTTAGTTGAGTTAAGTATGCTGGTATCCTTTTGATCTGAACATTGTGAGTATTTTTTATCATGAACTCAAAAACAATTGAATTATGATCAGATATAGGACATGAAATGATTTTGGAGTTAATTAAATCTGTTACCATCTGGTTAGAAATAAAGACCCTATCTATTTTTGAATAAGTTTTGTATCTGTTAGAAAAAAAGGTGTATGGTAATGATTTTGAATCTATCTGATTATTAATATCATTCAAATGATAAGAATTAGCAAAATCATTTAAATGTTTTGCATTAGATGTAATTCTTCTTTTTCCTATAGTGGTAGTGTCACTTTCATGTAGTATACAATTAAAGTCACCAGCTAAAATAATATCTCCTATAGAGAATGATATGATCTTATCAAGATGGTGTTTCACTGTATTAATACCAATTCCAGGTATCCAATATACATTAATTAATGTGTAAGTCTTCCCATTAATTTGTATTGTAACAATACAAAACATTCCTTTATCATCCTGATAAGACTTAATGGTTTTAGGAATGGGTATACTTTTATTCCATAAAATAGCCACTTCTCTTTTTTTCTGAGTGTGCTCTGAACTAACCAATACTGTATATTTGTTTGTGGCTAGTTTATCAATATCTTTTTTCAAGAGATGAGTTTCTTGAAGGAAGACTAAGTTGGCCTTATGTAAATTAATGTATCTTATTAGGCTTGCCCTTTTACACGGATTATTCAATCCATTAATGTTTAAAGAAATTCCTTTTAAAGATGTCATTTGGCATTTTTAAAACTTAAGAATCTTATGATCAAAATAATGATTAACAAAATAAGTAATGTTACATCTCCTCCTTTAGGTGTACCTTTAAATATAGCTGTATTTATTGAATCTCTTATGGGATTTTGTATAAGATTCAATTTTGTTTGTAGTGACAATGAGTTTACAAAATGTATTGTGGATGTCAGAACTATATACATACAACAATGAACAAGTGAAAATAATGTAAGGATTAAACCTTGCATCCAGCCTGGAGTTAAAAACTCCAACTTAGAGTAGTATTTACCACTCAAGTTAACCCCCTACCCTAAGCAGCAGTACCTCAGCTACCACCTTATCAATTTAATACTGGTTATATTTAACTTAAATTAACAACTTTCAATTTGATTATCTAGCAAGACAAGACTACACATTTGATAAAACAGCATCATATAAACTAAGATAAACTTTTTTTAAAAACTATTCATACTACTATATACATCTATTTAATATAATACACTTGTATTCAAATAGCATTCAAATAAACTTGATATTAGGAACCAAGAGGAGAGAGAGAAATAAAAGACGTGAGAGAGGGAGAGAGAGTGAAAGACAGAGAGGAGAAAAAAAAAAAAAAAAAAGGAAGGCATATTTACATATTAATTTATTCAAAGTATGTAAAATAAGTTCTAATATTCATTTAAATCGACAACTTTGGCTAATATGGTTCAGACATTACATATATTAAGATGCATCTATTTCTGTCATGTAAATGCAGTTAACAGCTTCCAAAAAAAACCTTGAATTACTTATATATGAGCTTTTTTCTCATACTCATTATTGTCAGTAGAATAAAATATTATATTTATAGAAATTGTTATAAATCATACTGCATAGTTATGCAAATTCTCAGAAACACTTGCATTATTGTAAAGAAAGCCATCTGTATTTTGTATATCTATACTGCTGCTTTAAAATATATCACATGACAACTTCTTCCAGAATAGAGTTATAAAGTTATTTATGCTTGTCAATCAAATTAATTAAATGAGTTATAGTAATATATATGTTTAGATCATAAGTTTTTAACATAAATTAGTATGCTGCAGTCAAGTAAACTTTCAAAAACACTTGTATAAATGTTTCACTTTCTTTGCCTTCTAAAATAAGACATTTGCTTACTACAAGAAACTGCATCATTTAAAATCATTATAACTGACATTTTATAAATTATAACATAAATATTTAAGTAATTATATAAAATAACTCACATTTAAATGTTAAAGATTTCATTTTCCTTCACAGAGTCGCATTTGCAGCAGTTCTACTTCCTGGTAGAGTGTTCTTCCTGAATCTGCGATGTGTCAGTGTGATTTCTGGGTCAAAGGTCAAATTGACTGCTTTCAGCTTCTCTGCGTGAATTCTGAGAGTTGAAGCTTTTAAAACAACTCGAGGACACTGTTCACGAGGTAACCCACATCCCAAATTGTCTCCCTTAACATTTTGGCGGGAATCTTGTTAAAAACTAGTGACAAACATTCATTTAGCAGTATAAATACATCTAAACATGACAAAACCTTCGCAATGTATTTTACAGGTTATTACAGCCTCTATGTAAGTGAAATTAAGCCCAAAGTTATTAATAAGTAATAAAACTCAATATTTTTGCCCCAACTCAATTTTTATACAAATCTTATTATTTACTGTGCCTGTATGATCAAAAGCATTTCTATATATTAATATGAAAAAAATAAAGAGAAAGAATAAAGAAAAGAAAAAGAGAGTAGAAAATAAAAGAGTGTAAAGCAGAAATAGAAAAAATGTAAAAGGAAGCTATAAAAAGTATTTACAATGGAATATTACTTACTGCTTATATTAATAAAGATGAAAATAAAACATATTATTTACTATTATTTAGTTCTAATTATTATTAATTAAAGCATGACAGATTATTTGTAAACAAGCATAAGCAGTATAATCAAGAAAGTATAATTAGCAATAGCATTTAAACAACATATAAACTTTTTTACAAGGAATAAATAAGTTATTATTCCATTTATCATAGTTTCATTACACTTCTCTCCCTGCCCTCCCCACCCCTTACCCACTACATAATCTAAATAGAATGTCATTGTTTAAAACAAAGAAAAGAAAAAAAGGAGAAAAAAAAAAAAAGAAAAAAATGTATCAAATTACTAACCTTACTTCTCTTTTTCAGAAAGAGAAACAAATTGAATAATAGCTTGTTATTAGTTCCTCAGATATTTTGAATAATTATGAAACAAACATTTCTTTGCGCACAGAAAATAACTTTGATTAAATCTTTTTCAGAATATTTGTGGCTTTCTGGAAATGCAGGAACTATATTTAAAAAGATTAATAATGAAGAAAAATGATGAGAGAAAAAAAAAAGGAAGAAAAAAAAAACATAGAACATGTCATTTGTTTTTTAGTCTCTTCTTCTTCTCTGAAGTTTTCCACGAAGTTTCAGTTGCCAACCTCTATAATGAAGGACTAGCCCATTCCATTTCCTCTATTTTATCCAGAATCTTATTTTTTTTGATAAACAGCAATGCAGAGTCTAAGTCATCAAAAATTTTAGGATCATCAGGAAGGAAGATTTTTAGCTCGGCAGGAAACAGAAGGTAGGTTTTAAACTGTGCTTTTTTTAGCTCCCTTATTAATGGTAGAAATACTTTTCTTTTAGTTATTACCAAGGCAGAATAGTCATTATCAAAACGCACAGTTGTCTCATTAACTTTAACTTTAACAGGAGCTTTAGCCCAAGCAGATTTAAGAACCATCTCTATCAGAAGATGATAGAAATCTAACTATAACTGATCTAGGATACTTTTTGTTAGAGTTAGTATTAGCTATAGATCTATGGGCTCTTTCGATACCAAAGGAGAATGCTTCTGGTAAGTCTAAAGTTTTAGGGAGCCATGCTGTTAAAAAAGAAGTAATATTGTTACCTTCAATATTTTCTGGCATTCCAAAAAGTCCTAATGTTATTGCGCCTAGATCTATTTTCCAGGTCATCAAGCTTTGTTTGTAGATGTGTATTTTGTTTCAGCAAAAATTCAGTGTTGATTTCCTCTTCTTGGATTCTATTTTCCATGTCATTTACAGCCTCCTATATGCCTGTAATCTGGATCTTCTGTTGTTGCAAGTCTATATGTAACAAGTCTATTTGTTTTGTAGTTTTTTCTATGAAGGTATCAATTTTAGTATCCAGTTTATCCATCTTGGCAGTAAGTTGCTGGATTGTAGTTATCAGAGACTGAAGTTCTTTCTTGATGCTAGAGTCTTGAGAAATTGTCTTACTGGAACTCATTTCACACAGAGAAACTGACAGGAAAATTTCCAAAGTGATTTCTGATAGGAATATTGTTAAAATTTCCTTTCTTTTTTAGATATAGTTCAAGAAATATATAAAACAAACATATTTAGAAAGAAAATTACTTCATAAATTAATTTTTAAGTAATTAATTCCTGTCAGTGTAATGTAATTGGTGGAGCTGAAGAAATCTGCTGCTATCCTGTGTTCATCCTTGGCCACGCCCCCAGTATGATTGAATTTGACCACACTGAGTAGTTGATCTCTGTCCAGATTTGCTGGACCTGTTCATTTGTACAGGTTTGTAGTATGAGCATTATTTGGATGTTAACTGTGTTAGAACCTTTTTTTGGTTTTGTTTTGTATCTCATTTTAGATAATCCGTTTCAGTTTACTTTGCCAAAGGATGGAGATGTCATTCAGCCTTTGACCAGCACTACTCCACCATTGATTGGCCAGCTAAAACGTGCTCCAAGACATAGTACTCCAATTGGTAGGTTTGAGTTATAAATTCTGAAATACGTTTCAGTGGTTAAATCAAATGCTTTCTCCTTTTACAGAAATAAATTAAGGAGTTCTACCTACTTTATTCCTAGGTGTTTGGTAATAAAAGAAAATGTGACTTTGGAGGCTGACAGTCACTTACTCATTAAAATAAACCTAATGAAGGATGAAACTTTTCTTAATTTAGTAATTAAACAGAAATGCAGCATTGCTAACCTGTTACTCTTGCTGAGGACAATATTGCTCTGTGTTTTTATTGCATGAGCAGATCACAGTATTTTTGATTTTTTCTGAATAGCACTAGTTTTAAGCCTGTGAATGTCAGCACCTTAAAGACTGCATTCCTTTCAGGATGACCCCTCCTCCTCCCCATTCCATTTTGTAGGTGATCAAGCAATTTAAATGTTATAAATAGAAGTGCTAGAAAAGCCACATATTGACTAGAAGTCGTCTTCAGCCAGGCTTGATGGTATTCATCAGAGAAATTGTTAGTGATATTCAACATCTGTCTAACAAAGGAAGCAGGTGACAGAGTTTGCCTTAGTCTGAAGAATATACTATTCATGTGTCATGTCTGTCCTTGGCAGCATTATGTGATTGCTTGTGTTATTTGTTAAGTTGCCATCACATCATCCAGAGCTTTTGGAGACCTTGTGACTGTGATTTATTTGTTGTCCTAAACCCTGTTAGTTCAGACTTCACTTCTGACCCACCCTTCTTTTACATTTTATTTTTTGCCCTTTGTTTCTGCCATCCTGCTGACCATTAGTCCCTTTGGAGACAGTCTTTTCGTTACTCATTAATAAGACTTGATGCTGTGTGAAACTCATTGGAATACAGTTATAAATTAAATTAAAATGTATCTTTGCTTGTCTGTTTACAGCATCCTGGGAGATTCCAAGCTCCATAGTAGAGACAGAAACAGTGAAAGCTGAATGATGTGCTGGGTCTTGAGAGGTTTAACTAACTGCTGCAGATGTTCTTCAAAAAAAAAATAGAATTCTGGATGTGTTTTTGTCCAGTGTATAGTGGGAACAGATATCCTAATTCAAGAACGGTTATCCCATAGTGATTATGTCTCTGTAGTTTAGAATGCATGAAGGAATGGTAAGTCTACACACCAAAAAAAATGGTGATGATGTGGAATTTTAGGAGGGTGTTTATGAGAGAGTCCCTTAGGGGAGGATCAGGAATGACTTGAGGAGAGCTGTGGGATAAACTTAAGGAGAATATTAGCTATTGGAATGGGTCAGGGTTAGAATATTCAGTACTGTTGTCGAGAAGGATCGGATTGCTTCACACACCATCTGCTCATTTTTTTCTTCATGACAAAATGCAGCAGATGTTGGGAGTAATCTTTCATTTAAACAAGACAAATTCCTTGGCCATATTGTGTTTGTGTCTACCTTCTTTTTGATGGTTCCCATTACAACACTTCACATTAAGAAATTTCATATGGCACTTCAAAAAACTTTGAGCAAGAGACCTCAATCCCTGGATTATGTCATCTCTTTCTTAATAAAGGAATTTTCACACCTAGTGGGAGTACAAAATATTACACCCAAGGAGTTTAGGCTAGGAAGCACGTGCTGCCATGTGGTACAGCCTCACAAGCTGAAAATATTATATGCACAGAGGTACACTTCCCTAATAAGGCAGCATGCAATATAGCTTGGTGAGTTGCTGAAGCTGAGGGGGCAGACCACTCTGCAGATCCAGCAAGCTGCCCTGCTGTCCACCACCTGACTGTTGCAGTAGGAGAACAGATGGGCAGACAGGATTTGCTTGGGAGAAATGAATGGGGATACAGGGCTCTTGCCTAGGTTGGGAATGCTCAGCTGTCACCCCCTCAGAGCCTGAATGCGCTGATTGGAAGTAGTTAGAGGAATCACTGATGAGGTCCTGCATGGAAGCAAAACAAAAAAGAAAAAGAAAAAAGAACAAACCTGCCATATGCATTTCCTCCAAATGCTACATGAAGATTTGATAAAAGTAAAACAAAAAAAATATCCACTTGTGTATTTATTTATTAATTAGCATTTGTATACTGGGAAATTGCAACTGAGCTGTGCCCTTTATCAGTGGAGGCCTGGGGAGAAGAGCTCCATTGGACATCATTTGCTTTGTTTCATCATTTACACTCAGTTTCATTCATGAGCAGCAGTTCTATTATTCAGACATCCTTGACATAAGTTACATTGCTTGCAGTTTCGATTAAAAGTAAGTTACATGGATTATATATGAATATATTTTTTTAAATACAGGGAGGTTTATGCAGTGCAGCATCATCAATAAGTATAGATTGTAAGGTTTTACATAAGAATGTTTGTTGTTATAAAGACATTTTTGAAATCTAGGACATGGAAAGATAAGATGCAGCCCAAAGAAAGGAAGTGGGGTAGAAGGTGCAAGGAATATAAAGGATATGAGATTATGGAGAAGGGTATGGTTGTGATAATTGTACAAAACCGATGACGAAGCTTCTCCTAAGCCAGTCGCCGGTTCTCAGTGAGGCGATTTCGCAGCCCCTGACGCCCGCTACTTTAGAGTCACAGGCCGCTACAGACTCCCACGTGGAGTCAGCTATGCCACTGGAAACTCAAGTTATTGGAGCCTCTGACGCTATTCGTTCAGATGGGTCCAGAGCTGCTGAGCAGGCACCGGCTTCTGAGGGTGTATTCAGCCCTAAACATTTATACATTAAACCGATTTCAAAGGCAAAGACTAAAGCACCTTCAAAGGCAAAGAAGCAAACTCAAGAGCCACGTGGACAGGCCTCCATGCCCAAAAAGCAGATGCTCAAAATGGCTGAAGACTTGATTACCTTGATCAGGGGTTCCCATCCCCCTCCTAATAAGAGGC
This sequence comes from Protopterus annectens, assembly GCF_019279795.1. NCBI lineage: Eukaryota > Metazoa > Chordata > Ceratodontiformes > Protopteridae > Protopterus > Protopterus annectens. The sequence continues at coordinate 966,260,891 of NC_056739.1, forward strand.
CTAGGCAAGAGACTGACTATGAATCTTCAGATCAGGTTTCCATTTCTTCTGATCAGGAATATTCTCTTCCCCCCCCATGAGGATTCTGATGCTGAAAAATCTATACCTTCAGCTTCTCCTCCAGAGGACTATTCTTTTGGGGAAACCTTACATACCATGAGGGAGCATTTCCACTGGGAGAGCCAAGATTTTTCAGAATCTAAAAAGAGGCTCAGGGATTTCCTGTTACTACCTCAACACAAGCCACTAGCCATCCCACCTGTGTGAGACATTGTAGATGATGTGTTTTCAGAGTCTAATCTTACCTCTGACTCCTTACCTCCAGCTCCTGTTAAGCCTGACAGATATTACAGGGTTCCTGACTCACATGAATTCCTTCCCTGCTGCAGACCCAGAAACTATTTCTCAGGGTCCCAAAGGAGTTAAGGCTTTCGCTGCAAAAAAACCTACCCCCTCTGACAGAGATTCTAGGGCACTGGATAGATGGGGAAAAAAGGTTTACACATTTGCTACCTTGGCTATAAGGGCCTTAAACTGTCAGTTTCATATGCTAAAATATCAGCAACATGTCGTGGCATTGCATAAACAGAAAATGTTGTTAAACTCTGAATGTGCAGAAAACAAGGAAATGCAGGATTTATTGCATGCAGCTGAACAAGTTGGAAAGCATACTTTGCAATGTGGTTTTGATGGTTTCCGGCGTGTAGCTCGCAAGACATTTCCCTGCGAGCTACATCGCCAAAACCAAACGGCTGCAGCAGCACTTTGCCGTAGTGCAATTTGGCTGAAAAGCATAACCACTGCAGCTGTAATCTATGAACGGGCAGAGACAGCCATACTGGATGTGTAGCACATTCCTTATTTTCATTCAAGGAATGCATTTATTTAATTATTTATATATTTTGTTGTCAGACTGACAACTGGGGTTTTGATTCTTTAGAGGCCTCCTGCAGGGCTGCAGTTACAGGTTCTGTAATTAGGAGGCATGCTTGGTTAAAGTAACAAAATCTGCCTGATCATGTTAGTTTAATTATTAGATGCACCTTTACAGCATGATACTTTGTTTGGTGTTAGAAGAGGTGTTAAAGAAAATGGAGGACAAAGCTAAATCTATGCAAATGGTCAACGATTTTTTACAAGTACAGCCACCTAGGTTTAGTAGACACTGGCCAACAAAGAATTGGTCCTTTCCTGTGTCAGACAGACCTCAAAGGGGCAGACCCAGATGACCTAGAGGCAGATCCCAGGTGCAAGGTTCATTCCACTCAAAACAATGGGGGGCTTCTACCTCCAAAGTTGGAGAAGACAAATCACAACCATTCAGGAAACAGTCCCAATGACTTCCCCGTGCCTGCACCAAGCACTTATCTCCTGGCAGACCCCTTAGGGGGAAAATTAGCACTTTTTTCTCAAAATTGGTACATTATAACCCAGGACAAGTGGGTCTTAAATATCGTGTCACAAGGCTACAAGTTCCATTTCCATACCCTGCCAAAGGCAAACGGCTGGCCAGATCTGCCAAAAAATCAATGGCAGAAGCACAAAAACAAGTCTCATCCCTCATGGACATGGGGGCCATTCAACTAGTACCAGAGCAAGAGCAGGGACAAGGATTTTACTCAAGACTGTTCTTGGTACCCAGAAAGGACAAAGCCTGGAAGCCAATACTGGACCTATCTATTTTGAACACATTCCTGGATATACCAAAATTCAAGATGTTGACTTTGCAGCAGCTTCTGCCCATGCTGGGCAAGAACGCTTGTGACTTTAGACCTAAAAGAGGCATACCTGCATGTCCCAATCAGACAAATATGCAGAAGATACCACAGATTCAAGGCTGGCTCAATGCATTACCAATTCTCTACACTGCCCTTTGGCTTATTTACTGCGCCCATGGTCTTTACAAAGTGCCTGGCACCAGTAATTGCATTCTGCAGACAAAGAGGAATACAAATATATCCTTACTTGGACGACTGTCTAATTCAAGCAAAGAACAAGAACATTCTTCTACAGCATCTGGCATTTGTGAAAAGACTTCTAACATGCCTAGGGTACACAGTCAACGAAAAGAAATCAAAACTAGTACCCTCTCAAGAGATAATATTCCTGGGTGCAAGCTTAAATACAACTGCCCAGATGGCTTATCTCATGCCAGACAAACAAAGGCAACTGACTACCTAATTCAAAATGCTGGCAACAAAGGTCCAGTTATCTGCAAGAAAAATTCTGCAGGCTTTGGGCTTCATGGCATCCTGCATCCTACTAATTCCATATGAAAGACCGCATATGAGGAAACTTCAGTAGTACCTAAAAAGTGTTTGGACTCAACATTGCCACAGCCTGGAAACTATGATTACTCTCATTCCCTGCCTGCAACAGGAGTTTCGATGGTGGGCAAAGGCTTGCCACCAGAACAAGGGACAGCCATGCACATTACCCCCAGCCAGGCAAGCACCAACAACGGATGCATCAGATTATGCGGGGGGGTCCACATGGCAGGAAGATGCATTCAGGGCACATGGACCTGAAACCAAATGCATCTACATATCAATCAAAAAGAGATGCTAGCAGTTCAAAATGCCCTGTTAGCGTTCAAGGACCTACTTCATCCAGGACAACTACTGATAAAGACAGACAACACCACAGTCATGTGGTATATAAACAAGCAGGGGGGCACTCATTCTTAACCTCTTTGCAGACTAGCCATGACTTTGTGGGACACAGCATTGACTTACCAAGTATACCTGCAGGCACAATTCCTGCCAGGAAGGAAAAATACTCTGGCAGACGACCTAAGCAGAAACCTCATGGATCCCCATGAGTGGCACCTGGATCCACAAGTCTTCAGCATGATAACAAGAAAAAGGGGATGCTCGGACATAGATCTATTTGCCTCCCCTCATAACTACCAACTAAAAAGATTCTGCACAAGGATTTATCACAGACAAGCATGGAAAGTAGATGCCCCATCTTTCAGCTGGAAAAACCTATCAGTATACGCATTTCCCCCTCTGCCTCTCCTCCCCAAGGTACTCCTAAAGGTGAGACAGGAGAAGCCAATGATGATACTAATTGCCCCAGACTGGCCCCACCAGTACTGGTATCCAGTACTAAGGAGCTTGTCTCAATGCCCAGCTTGGACCTTACCTCAGATACCTCATTTACTGTCCCAGCAAAACAATCAGATCCTGCACAGCCAACTCAGGACTTTAAGCCTGGCAGCATGGCGGATAATGTAGTCATACAAAACACACCTCCCAGTAAAGCTGTGATGGATGTCATTTTGGAGGCCAGAAGGCCTAGTACTAGAAAATTTTATGCTGGAAAATGGAAGAGATTTTGCGCTTGGAACCAGGCACAAGGAACTGATACAGCTGTGCCAAATATTCCTCAGATTTTGCAATACTTAACTGAGATGCTGGACAAAGGTCTATCTTTTTCATCTATTAAAATTCATGCCTCTGCCATTTCGGCTCATTACAATACAGAGCCACCAATCTTTTCTCATCCCTTACTAAAACAATACCGCAGAGGAGCCAAAAACTCAAGGCCTCCAAAAAGATCACCAATGCCTGCATGGGACCTCAACTATGTCTTGGAAAAACTCACCCTGCCACCTTTTGAACCAGCTGCTATGGCTGATATAAAGTTTTTTATCTTGGAAAACAGCTCTGCTCCTAGCAATAACTTCTGCAAGACGAGTTTCAGAGCTTCAGGCACTCATGGCTGTGGAACCTTTTATCATTTTTTATCCAGACAGGATCTCTCTGAGGACAAACCCAACATTTATGCCTAAGGTGGTATTCAGTGTGGCTCTTAACCAAACTATTCATCTGCCAACTTTTTATCCAAATCCACAGAACAAGGGGGAGAGAATTCTGCATTCTTTGGACGTACACAGACAGCTTAGACTCTACTTGGACAGAACCAAAGTTTTCCGAAAGACAGAACAATTACAAGTGGCATATGCTGCAGGATCACAAGGAAAGGCTATCTCAAAGCAGACTATTTCAAAGTGGATAGGCCACTGTATTCGTTTCTGCTACTTGCACCATGGCAAGCCAGTGCCTAAGGGCATTAGGCCACATTCAACCAGTGCTGCAGCCACTTCAGCAGCCTTTCTCAGGGGAATACCAACCAAGGACATTTTAGAGGCAGCTACTTGGAGTTCAGTGCACACCTTTACCAAGCACTGTCATCTGCCACTCTACTCTAAATCCAGGGCAGGCTTTGCCACTGCAGTTCTGCAGGGTCTCATAGCCGCTCCTAATGCTGTTTAGCTCCAGCCTCCCATCCATAACTTTGGGACTCTACCCAAATGTAATGACTGCAACAGTGAAAGACAAAGAACAAATTAGAGCTCTGAAGTTTGGATACAGTACTATTAAGCTGAGTTAGAAAGTACAGTTGTGTACACTTACCATAAATGTAGATGTTCGAGTGTATTCACTGTTGCAGTCCAGGTTACCCACCCGCCATCCCCCTTTCTTCTGACGGAACCCATCTTTCCTTCTCTGATTTATTCAACCTATGTGGTGTATTTGCTTGTAGATGAAGGTAAAGTTTATATTGGTGCATGTATTTATATGTATATAAATTTTGGCTGCCTTTTTAGGGGGCACCTGACATCTGGGGCAAGAAAAACTAAAGAAAATGGCATCGGCCGCATCTTTTATACCTCTGACGACCTGACGTCAGGGAAGGGGCGACAGCGGCTGACGCAGGACCCAGGACTTTGGAATTCAGGCCGACTGAGGGCAACCTGCCAGCAGGATTACCCAAATGTGATGACTGCAACAGTGAATACACTCGAACATCTACATTTATGGTTAAGTGTACACAACTGTACTTTCTAACTCAGCTTAATAGTACTGTATCCAAACTTCAGAGTTCTAATTGTAATGGAACTGAAGTTCTCACACAGATTCCTTATATTCGTATTTTTTCCTCACAAGCTATTGTCTGTTTTGAAATTGAAGGGCATACTACTATAACAGTTTTAAGTGAACTAGAATAGTAAATAAAAACATTTCTCCCTTTATCTGTGGCTTTGTCAAGAATTCTTGAGCAACAAAATTAAGGTGTATGATTCTCAACTGTCTATTCTTTTTTTAGTGGCCATTGTTACCTAATCCAGATGGAAATCTTAACTATAAGCTTTATTGAGTAAGCGGCTGATCAGTGTCTTATGAAAACAGATTCCTTTAAGAAGCACCCTATGTTTATCGGTAAGCATTTGAAATGTTGGGACCAGCTACAGCAAGTCCTGAAATACAGAGACTGAATGGCCGAAAGATTAGACTGACATGTACTTAAGTCTGAGATGCCATTTCCATTAATATTCCTTTTTCTCCGGGTTATGGGTATCTTGCACTTGGTACATGTAAGTTCAGGGAATTACCCCCCCCACACACACACACACACATACATGGATAGATGCAGGAAGAGCTTGCTTCTCCTGCAAAAAGAAGTTTTAAGGAGAAGCGCAATCTTTAGATTCACTCTTCTCCTCTGTTTTCGGTCTTTCTTGTTTTACATGCCAGCATTTTGGTTTGTAACTATAGTTCCGCATCATCCAGAAAAAAATGATACTTCAGCTTATGTCTTCTGAGTTTTGCTGTTGCCAAATAAAAAAAATAATTTAGCAAACATCAGGTATTCTGCATGACTGCACAGATAACCATTACAAACTAATGGCAATTAACTCTGCTAGCTGTTTCTACCCCTATTATGGTAAAATACTTGGAAAGGAAGAAAGGGAGAACTTTAGAAATTCAAGAAATGGGCTGAACAGTTGGACGCGACTTAAAAATATTGGAACAACTTCCAATGTATGGTCTAACTTTTTCAAAGTTATTACCTTCTAATAAATACCCTTCTAGTGGACTGACTCTTAACATTTCCAATAGGTATGAAAATTACTGCAATAACTATTAAAATAACATCATTAAATGTTTGTTAAAAAATCTGACAGATTGTTGTATGCTAATAGATGATTATGTTGTAATGCATTGTTGAATTTGTGGGACACCTGGGTCTGATGTTTAAATATCCATTCAGCTTCTCTAACGAGCATGAAATGTTTGGTCATACCAAAACTTAGAAGGTCTAAGCTGAAGTGCTGTTTTGCTGGCTGATGAAGACTAAAGTGATTTAATTAATTAAGCTACAGTTTACTTCTTGTTTTCTTTTAAATTCAAAAGTTGTTTCTCATCATCTTAAGTCCTTTAGAACTAAGCCTAATTGTTCTGATAGTGGCAGTCCTATGCCTGAGATAGTCTCTGACATCATACTGATCCAGTCTTCCCAGCCGTTTTGTCTTTTTCTTAGGCAAGAGAATAAAGGAAAGGGATTTTGCTTGCAATAGGAAAATAATTTTGGGTTTGACATCTCATTCTCATCCTTTATAGCATAAGTTATCAGAAGCCTCCCCCTTCCAGAAATGAAGCAAAGTACAGGTGTATTTTGCAGAGGAGCTATGCTTCCATGTACCCATACTCATTTACTCAAATCCAACAATACCATGGATATACAACCATTGGAAAACTGGAGTCATAGTTTCTTTGCGGTGAAACTGCAATGAGATATTACGATCCCTGAAATTTTGTATGCCGTCAGTATTCGTGGGCAGCTCAGCAACTGTGTGTGTGTGTATATATATATATATATATATATATATATATATATATATATATATATATATATATATATATATATATATATACACACACACACACACACACACACACACACATATGAGAGAGAGAGCAACATTTTAGAGGTCGTCAGCTTTTTGTGTCATTCTTGAAGGCAGAATAGGACTAGCCAATCACTAAGCAGACCCTTTCAAAATTGTTGGGTAATTGAATTACTTTTTATCTCCAGCACAGAAGTCAGTGAGGTAGTCTGAGCTCATTCCATCAGGTTGACAGCTACCCTTGTAACTTTCTTCAAAAATGAGTTTTCTTAGAATATTTTGAGACTTGTTTATTTGACAGCCATTCATGCTTTTTCTAAGCTTTAGAAATTTTACAGTGTAGAAGTAGAACAGGATTTGCTTTGACTGCCTTGCAGGGCTATTGTAAATTATCTACCACTTTCTATGAGTTAAGGTTGTTTCATTTGGCAGTCTTCCCGCCACTCTGTAATTCCTGCATCTGTGATTACAATGAAGCATATAGTACATTTTGCTCACCATAACAACATTCTTTTAGTAATTGAGTCATTGCTGCTAGCTCGGTTCCAAACCTTTGTGCTCCAGTACAGCTTGCATTGTGGATGTTGTAGTCTCTGTAGGTAATTAACACTATCTAAAGCAGACTCTGTTGTGTTTACTCTAGTAACCATCTTGTACATGTGTTCAGCAGCCTACTTTTGTATTGATCAACGTGCCTTTATTACATTGTAAATGTACTAAGATGTTTTAGTGGCAGGAGCTCCAGACATGGGAACCTAGCCTGCAGCAATGACTCAATTACTAAAAGAATGCTGTTATGGTGAGAAAAATGTAGAGAAAAGTATAAGACAACTGCACACAACTGATTAAAGTAAGTGAACCACTGATGGAGTATATCATCTCAAATAACAAAAGGCTAGAAAAAAAATGGAAGCTTTAAACAGATGTTCAGATGAGGTGATAAAACTGCAAAAATCAGAGGTCAAAAATGAAGAAAAGGCTGGCTAAATATGAGACTGCTGAAGAAGAGATGTTTAAAAAAATAGAATTAGAGGACAGAGCACATGAGAAAAACAAGATTTTCTGCTGTACCAGAGGAGCTGGATGGAACAGACTGTATTAACTTTATAAAGCACAAATAAGCAACTGGACTGGAATTCCACAGCAGGAGTTCTTAACTGAAAGGGTAAATCATGTGTATGCTCCTAACCTGGCTATGAGAAAGCAACCTACAACTTTAATAGTAAAGATGCAATCCTACCCGCAGAAGGGGTTAATTCTGACAAAACTGTGGCAGAAGGACAAAGTACTAAAAGTGGGAGACATCATAGAGTTTATCGAGAATGATTATTCACTGTACACTCAGCAGAAGGAGTAAATTTATTCCACTATTCAGGGAATGTTGAGAAGCAGGCATGAGGTTCAAATGAATGTACCCAGCTATCTTCAAAATATTCTGTCCTGGAGAGACAAAATAATTTGTTGATGCAGTACATGCCAAAGAGGAAATACAAAAGTTTGTCCAACAAAAAGTGAGCTGTGAAACGGGAGGAGATTCTGCTTTTTGTTCTTCTGGTAATAAAGACAACAGATAGACAGTACAAGCAAAACACTTTCCAGTGTTTTAGTGAAAAATGTTTTGAGAGAAGGAAAAAAGCACAAGAGATGACTAGAGCAATCGAGAGTATGTTGAAAATAAAGCAGAGGCAGGATTTAGGAGATGGAGATGAACAGGAATAAAACCAGTAACTTGGAACTTAACAAATGTAGGATTACAAAACAATAGTTATATTTGTGAAACATGACAGAACAAGAAAATCTGTAAATGTTGGGCTATTTTGACTTTGTTAAAGTTGTAGGGGACTCTAAAGCTTATGCCCTACTTCATGTCATTAATGTTCGGAAAAATACGTAGGAGAGGAGAGGAGGAAGAGAAAGTTAACTGTAAGTAAAACAAATTTTTCTCAATATTAATATGTTTATAGTGCATGATTTTTTTTGCATGGTGTAAAGTTTTTCAGTTACTTTTATGAGTAATGGGGATACTAATATAAACACGTGCACCTGTTTTTTTTTCCTTCTTCTGTCTTTATCCTTATTCACTTTTAAGAAGTGTATGCACTACAGTGTGAAAAAAGAAGAAAAGCCTGGTCAAAAGAGCATGACAAAAAAAATTATGTACTTTTTCTATCGCTTGCATTTCTTGGATAAGGGAATGATTGGATTAAGGCCTTTGTAGCAAGTTTTAAGAGCAACCAAGTAAATGAAAAAGAACGTTGAATATTATAAAGCTTTTTTTATCTAGCAAATAAATATATGCATTTGGCAGTAACTTTGTATCTGGTCCTCATATCTCTGTGAAGGCAATCTGATAGAGACATGGTTAGGAGATGATGTTTTCTGAAAGCATTCAAGTTTTTTCCCATCTGAGACAGCTATAAAGATAAGACAAAACCAGACAGCACTTTATTAGACGCACAGGCTGTACCATGTGCCTTAGCATGAATAGCCTTTCTTTCAAGTTAACCCAAGTTTGTGAGTGCGACTTTTAGTTTGAGACACCTGTTCCTATTCGGAGGGTAAAATTTCAACATTTGAAGACGTTCATAGTTTTGTGTGTTAGTACTGTTAATAGGTTTTAGGGGGTATTGGGGTGCATTTTTTTAGGGCTTTCAGTAAAACAAAGTTTTGTAAGATGTGGCATAGGCTTAAATAGATATAACAAGAAACAACTGTATAAAGGATCAACCTGCCAAATAGAGTATGCATGTACCACAAAATCTGGAATTAGACACTTAATAAAAAAGCTGTCACACATAAAATGTGGGGATAACTTTTAACACAATGATGCTGCCTATAATGTCTTTAAATGTCAGTGGTCTCTCAGATAAACACAAAAAAGAGAGTAATGAGCTGTATTAAAAATGTAGAGTGCAAATAGCTATGCTACAGGAGATGCACATGGAAAGAACTGAACATGTGAATTTGATAAAGAAAGGTTTTCGGGATGGTTATTCAGTGGAATACCTGGGACAAAAGAAAAGAGGAGTACTTATAGTAATTGCTCCAATAGTGATAGAAGAGAATAAAAAAGCTTTATAGTACTAAGGATTACACTGGCATGTATTTATGTTCCACCTACAACTGCTGTAGTGGAGCTTAAGAAAATTCTGGGATAAATTATCAGCTTTCAGCAAGGAATATTACCTGTAGGCAGGGACTGGGATTTGATTTACAGCAGTGAAGATCTGTCTGGAGGGCCCAGAAGGGAGAATATATAACAAAGGAGAGTTGATTTTTGAAGAAATGTATGAAAATGTTCAGCATAGAAGATGTGAATTCAGTACTAAGGAGTTTAGAGTGAATTTATATATTATTCCCCAAGATGCAAAAACTGGGCTAGGCTAGACAGTCTTTACATTTCATAGGAATGCGTGCATTTAATTGAAACTCTTGATACATACCCAATAACTGATTTTAAGTTGTCTATCTCGCCTTTGTTCTTGCTGGTTGGGTTCGGAGCCAATCTTCGGCTCCAACTTGGCCATCTTCTATAGCTCGAGAGCTGTTTACTGGCTCGAGGCTACCCCTTATACCATGATGCCTAGCACTAGCTACCCAGATCTCTTTTGTAATAGCTAACCCCAGACATAGCCAGAGAATCAACCTGTCCAAACAGGTTGAGCATACCTGTCATACTCTCTGTCAGTAGAGGAAACAAACCAGAGAACAGTCAGCCAGTGAAATCAAAACTCCTCTCGATCCAATAGGACAGGGGAATGGAGGGTGGGATGCAAGAAAGAAGGCAAGATGAAGACAACTAACATGGAACGTTATGGTAGGTACATAACTTCTTTATGTTAAGTTGTCTATCTCGCCTTCATTCTTGCTGGTTGGGACAGCATCCCTAGCACCTACAATCCTGGGTGGCTCATTGGAACAGACTCCTCAGAACAGTGGAACCAAAGTCAGCTCTGCTCCTGGAGACCACATCTAGCTTGTAATGAGAAATAAAGGTATGAGGATTTGCCCACATAGCAGCTGCACAGATTAGAATCCATGGGCAACCTAGACTGGAAGGCTACAGAGGTGGCCAAAGCCCTAGTAGAATGACCTTTTGGTTTGATAGGCAACTCTTTGTTTCTCAATTGATAAATGAAAGTAATAATGTGAGACAACCACCTGGATAAGGTCACTTTGGAAACTGGGAGACCTTGTTTGCCTAGAGCGTAAGAAAGGAATAGTTGGTCCGACTTCCTTATATTCTTAGTCCTATGCAAGTAAAAATGCAATTGTCTATGAACGTCCAGTTGGTGTAATTTGTATTCTGCCTTGTTGGTGTGGTTAGGGAAAAACACAGGAAGGTCTACAGATTGGTTTAAATTGTTTTCTGAGCAGACTTTCGGAAGGAATGAGGGATTAGTCCTCAGAGCAACCCTGTACTTATGAAAAACCAAGTATGGAGGATGAACACATAGTGCCTGAAGTTCAGAGATGGGTCTGTCTGAAGTAATAGCTACCAGAAAAAGTGTTTTCCAAGATAGAAACTTAATGGAGCAGGATGCTGCAGGTTCAAAGGGGGGCATAATTAAGCAGGTTAGTACCAAATTAATGTCCCAAGGAGGAGTGGGATCTCTCACTGGAGGTCTAAGGAGGGTAGTCCTTCTTAAAAAGCTTATGAGATATAATGTTTGAATTAGACAACCCAACATGAAAGTTAGAAATGACCGCCAATTGAACCCTGATTGTAGCAGAAGCGGACCCAGAATGAAAAATCTGTGCTAGGAACTCCAAATTTTCGTGGACTGGGGCTGAAAAAGGATCTACGTACGACACCTCGTAGCTGAAGCGGCAAATGCGATCTGGGTAACTAGTGCTAGGCATCATGGGATAAGGGGTAGCCTCGAGCCAGTAAACAGCTCTCGAGCTATAGAAGATGGCCGAGTCGGAGCCGAGGACAACTAACATGGAACGTTATGGTAGGTACATAACTTCTTTTTTCAGATCATGCACCAATAATAACTAAAATAAAAACACAGGTTAATGAAGTAAAAAATGAGACACTGGCACATTCCCACCTATCTGCTCGAAATACAGGCATGGGTAGTGGAAATTATTCAGGAGCTATTCCAAAAGATATTAATTGCTTCTGAAAATATAGCTAGAGAATGGAATAAAATTAAAGTGGAGTTTAAAAATAGGATGGAAATAAAAGAAAATATATATGGTTAAGAAATTACCAGAATTATTCAGAGGGACTGACAAATGTTAAAGTATTGCAGAATAGGGGACTCTCTCAAAACAAGAAGAGGAGCAACAGCAGAATGCAAAACAGAAAATTAGGGATTATCTCGATAACATGCATGAGTTTAGAAAAAGTGGTTTTAGGCAGCTGTTTTTTTGTTAATAGCCATAGAGCACAAAAACTAATAACTCTGACGACAGAAAATAGAAAGGGCGGTCACCAAGGTTAGGGAGCCTATAACAAGATCCTGTAAAGGTGCTAGAAATATTTTGGAAATTGTATGAAGTATGTATAAAGTAGAGAAATATGAAAATCAAAAAAGGTACACATGGAAATGTTTATGGAAAAATTAAGTAAGCTAAGGTTAGAGGTATATGAGGGTCGGGATAGGAGGAGATGAGATAAAAATGATGTATTAGCAATCCACAGGAAGGTCCCCAGGAATAGATGTTATTCCTGTGGAAGTTTGGAAGCTAGGAGGAGAAAAACTGATAAAGATCTGGAAGGTTTTGTTTAGTAGTATTTTAAATGGAGAAGTATCAACATCCTGGAATAAAGCGGTGATGGCTGTAATATATATAGAAGGTAAAGACCCATCAAATCCAGCTTCATGTAGGCCCATTTCAATCCTAAACCATGATTATAAAGTGTTTGTCTATAATGGCTAAAAGAATGGCAAAAGCGATGCCAGAATTGATAGCTGTGGATCAGTGAGGTTCTGTGAAGAGGAGGCAAACATTTGACAACATTAACAGAACATTAAACTAAAACAAAATAACAAGATACCAGTTCACAGCCTCAGGAAAAATATTTATTAAGGAGTAAGTGCTTTCACTGTAAAATCACTTCTTCAGACTGCCATCTACTATCCCAATTAACTGAACCTAGTCCAATACCAAGCTTTTTTCGTTTGTGATTAACAGAGCATTGATGATCCAGAGGGAAGTAGAATGTAAGAAAATACCACTATTGTTAGTGGGTCTTTATGCAGACAAGGCATTTGACAGAGTAAGCTGGGACTTTGAGCAGAGCAATAGAAGCATTTGCATACCCTGAAAAATTATAAGGTTGTTTATGAGGATGTATGAGGGACTGGAGGTGGAAATTAAAGTAGGTGGGTTCCTCTCTGATGATTTCTGTTTGAACAGAGGAACCAGGCAGGAGTGTCCTCTTTCCCCTTTGTTATTTACATTATGTTAAGAAGCATTGGCAAAGAAACTAAACGACTCAGGAATTCAAGGTTATAATTGGTATGGTAGTCAAGAAAAGCTGGCTCTGTTTGCAGATGATATTATTTTATACCTGATTAAATCAGAAAAGGACATTTCAGTGTTGTGGAACATTTAAGGCAGTTTCATGTCTTTTCAGGATACAAAGTTAATGACGCTATAACAAAGACAATAGGTGTAATGTCCATGTTTATGGGGACTTGATAAAATGAAGTACTTAAGAGTATGGGCTAAAAATGATTCCAGAGTGGCAGTCAATGATATGTTGGAAGAGACTAAACAAAAGATAATGCGAAAACTGAGAAATTGGAAGCTCTGTTATATGGACAGTCCCTTTAGTCTTATACACAGGTCAAGCATACTTTTATCAACCAGAGGAGAAGTTGTGGATGGAAATTTATAAAGAGCTGAAGGATTTTATCTGGAATGGGAAGAGAGCAAGATCCAAGTGGGATAAGATGATTCTTCCAGTAGAATAAGGCAGATTGGGATTACCCCATTTTGAAAGGGTATTTCACAATTACACAATTAAGGCTCCTATACATAGCAGGAGCAGAAAACTGCAATTCAAAGTGGAAAGGGATGGTAATGAAATGGGTAAGTTCAAGAAACAAGGAGAGACTGGGATTTTGGATGCATGTATTTAAGGGGAATAACAATAATCATACAGAATATTATATTCATAAGGTAGCATAAAGTATTCTAAGAAGTAAACCAACACAGGAATGAAGAAAGGAGGTTCTGCCAAGAGGGATGACTACAGTTAGCAGTAGAGACAATAGGAAGAGGAGTCTGGAATTTATTGGGGAAAACTGGCAAAGGAACCAAGGTACTGAGAGCAAATAACTAGAGAGGGAAAGGTAATAGAATGGGAGGATGCCAAGAATATATTTAGACTGCAGGTTAGAGATTACCTTCCTTACTAAGGATTGATATCGGAGTATAGACAGAGAAATAAATGAGTCCTAAATGAAAGACCAGCACTGGCAGAGTTTTTAGTAGAGTCTAGAACAGACGTTGCTTTTAAAAAAGGAATAATTAGTAGAGCATATAAAATATTGCATGAGAACTATAAGAATCAATCCGAGATGGTTAGAAATAATTGTGGAGAGAGACTGGCGAAGCAATTAACAGAGAAACAATGGTAAGATATATGTATGTCTCCCAAATATGCAACAAAATCTAGAAGATTTAGGATTTTTGATAGGAAATGTTTATGTAGGTATTTTTATACCCCAGGCAGACTCCAAAGAATTTTATTCAGGTAGACAGCAAATGTTGGAGATGTGATGGGGAAGAAAGAGGTAATTGAGAACATATTTTCTAGGAGTGTAATGAGTTAGCAGACTTTAAAGATTCCCTACAGACTACTGCATCAGAGATACTGGGTGTATCTAGGGAATGATTTTTTGAGCTATGATACAAAATCTGAATTGCCTAAACATAGTAAGGCCTTGCTGAGTCTAATTATGGTAGGTGCCAAAAAGCAATTGCTAGAAAATGGAAATGAAAGTTTAAACCAGCTGTACTAGAAGTAGTGAATTTACTGACAGAGATAAATCATCTGGAATTGGGAATACTTTCTGCTACTTTATGAATATAATATTTCTGTATGGTTATTGTTATTCTCCTTAAGGATTTGAAGCCAAAATCCCAGTCTCTCCTTGTTTGTTGAGCTTTCCCCCTATTTCATTATCATCCCTTTCCACTTTGAATTGTAAGTTTCTGCTTGTGCTTTGCATAGGATCCATAACTGTATGGCTCTGAAATACCCCTTCAAATTGGGTAATACCGCATTGTTCTATTGGAAGCATCAGTTTATCCCAATTGACTTTTGCTGTCTTACTCTCCCAGATAAAATACTTCAGCTGTTTATTAATTGGTATCCACAACTTCTCTGGTTGATAGAAATATGCCTGACCTGTTTATAAAGCTAAATAGACTAGAAACATTTTAATTTCTTCTATCTTGCTGTCCATGTCCATATAACAGTGCTTCCAGTTTCTCAGTTTTTGTATTATCTTTTGTTTAGTCTCTTCCCAAATATCCTTAGCTGACAGTGTATTTAAATTTTTGTTTCGGGGTTTTCATTAAAACAAAAAGTCTGAAAAGTATGATATAAATTCAAATGAAGATGAGAAGAAACAGCTGTATAAAAATAAGCCTGCCAAACAGTGTGCACGTGTAACATAAAAGTTAGAAATGTACATTCAGAAAAAGCTGACATGTATAATGGGTGGGAACAGTAGCTTGTTATCATACTGGCTATACTATCCACATTAACTTGGAACGTGAGTGCCCTTACAGGTAACAGCAAAAAGGAAATTGAATTATATTAAGAAATGCAGAGTGCACATAGCAATGCAGCAAGACACATTTGGAAAGAAATGAGCGTGTGAATTTGATAAAGAAAGGATTTCAGGATGGATATTCAGCAGCATTTCAGGGACAAAGGAAAATGGGAGTAGTTTTACCTGTTGATAGAGCAGATTCAATAGTGATGGAAGAGGAAAAAAGGACAATAATGGTAGCCTTGTAGTAAGGGGTCACCAGAAAGGGAGTAGAATTACACTGGCATGTGTTTCTGTTCCACAGAAATTGCTATTATGTTGTCTAAGAACTTTTTGGGAGAAATAATCAGCTTTCAGCAGGGAATATTACTTTTAGGTGGGGACTGGAACAGTTGCTCAGTAGTAAGGAAGTATTAAGGGGACATAGAAGGGGAATATAACAAAAGAGGGTAGAATTCTGAAGAAATGTATAAAAATATTTGGTATGCAAGATGTGAATTAAGTAGTAGGAACTCGGGACAGAATTTACATACAATTCCAGGGGGCAGCTTGTGGTACTGGCTTCTGAGTTGTGTGCACCCCCACAGTAGGAAAAACAGAAACAAAATTGTGTTACAGTAATTCTGAAAGTCAATAATAAATAATAGTTGACTCTCTGATTTTATGTTTAGTTTTCGGTCCTCAGAATTGCTTAACAAAACACCCCCGAAAATCCTCAAAAAGTCAGTTTGATTACTGGCCTGTTTTGAAAACAGCCCAGTATTAAGTTTTCCAACCATAATTCAAATTTCTTCGGCGCTATGTGGCACACTGCTCAGTGAGCGTCTCACTGGGCTGCAGCAAGAAGTAACATGGTGCCCTTCCTGTTGACTTAGGCTGCCTCAGGTGGCTGAAACAGTCTGAGCCACGAAGAAACTTGCAAGAGGACGCACAAGCGCAGTAACATATATATTTTTTTCAGTCATTCTGCCTGCATGTGCCAGCATGTATGAAGAATGTAAATACTGTGTGTGTGTGTGTGTGTGTGTGTGTGTGTGTGTGTGTAAACCTCTCAACTGTTCAGATCTTTGCCTCATATTTTTGGTCTGTTCCTCATAAAATTTGTAGTTTTCTGGAAAATCATGTAGGATTGTAAAAGTTGTGGTTTTCTGGAAGTTATTGTGGATTGAAATCGTTAAATAATGCAAGACATTTGAGTGTCAAACTTCATATCCTTCAGAAAATGCATGCTAATGCTAAACCTGCAGTTATTGCAACTCAGGCGTGTTAAGTTCTTAACTGTCCCTGATTTTACATCATATTTTGGTCTTTTCCTCGTAAGTTTGTATTTTTCCTGGCTAATCAGTGGAGACTGCAGACTTAATAGACTTCAAAAAATAAATGAATGCTAATGCAAAGCATGTTATTCTGTCAAGTTTCTAAGTATGTAAAGGGAGTAGCTGTCCCAATTTTTGTCCTTTGTCCACAATTATTTTAGCTTTTTCCTTGATTCTTGAGATAAAAGGTTGAGATGTATGTGGTATTTGCATATTATTATGACTGCTATGAACTGAGAAAATAAATTCCTGTGCGTCAGTTTTTATGTATGTATTTATTCATTTGATGGAGACTGTACCTGAGGTATATAGCCATGGTCCTCCAAGTGGCTGTAATTGAAGGGTGTGTGTGTGTGTGTGTGTGTGTGTGTGTGTGTGTGTGTGTGTGTGTGTGTGTGTGTGTGTGTGTGTGTGTGTGTGTGTGTGTGTGTGTCCGTCCGTGCATGCCCTTGTGTGCATCTGTGTATGTGTAAGAAGTTGAAATAAATTACTGTTTCCAGTAGCTATGATTTTTATTTTATTACATTCTGATATCTGAGGTATATACTGTCAATAAAGTTGGCTTTAATTGCAGGATACAGGGATTGTCTGCAGGTAAAAGTGATTGACACTTACCATTCATTCAAGTTAAGCAGTCTTTTGTTTTAACTTTGTAGAGGTAGTGTGGATTTGTACTGCGGTGGTGGTGCTGCGGTAGCATTGTCGCCTCTCAGTAAGACGTTGGGATGTTCGATTCTCAGCTAGAGCATCTTCTGTGTGGAGACATGCGTGAATGGGCGTACCTTCATTGAAGGTTGTGCGTCAGAGCTGGCAACTCGGCACGTCAAAATCTACTACCAATCATTAGCGGACAGGAGTTCCGCTGTGGCGACCCCTAACCGGGAAAAGCCGAAAAACACAACAACAACAAGAGGTAATGTGGATTTGTATGAAGCAAGCTAGTGGGTATTTTGAGACCATCAGATATCTGAAATGTGCACATTCAGGAAAGTGGCTGTAAGTGAATATGGGGATTGTCTGTGATGAAAATGACGAGTGTATGAAAGAGAAGGGTTGCAGTATATGTAAAGATATCAAGTTGGTCATAACCTTTTTCACTTTCCATCACAGTCAAACATCAGTATTGTATTCTGTAAGTGGCTGCCTGTGGCAGTTTGTACAGGATGCACATGATGAATATTGTGTTGCATTGACTGTCATCACCATTTAACAATGCTTTGTTCTTTGGTTGAGTTTTTGATTATTATTCTTTCTGTGTGGAGTATGAATTTACTGCCTGTCTCTGTGTAGGTTTTATCCATGTGCTTTGATTTCTTCCCCCAGACCATTTGTTAGTTGTATAATATATGTATCTAGCCATTTGTACTTTTATTTTCATTCTAATATAACTGTCATTATGTAAGGAGCAGGAAAACTGACCCTGTTCACAGGTAGGATTTATATATCCTTACACTTGTCTTCCCAGTCTGTTGAAGAACTAATGTTTTTTTAGATATGAGCATTTTTTAAACACTTTTATTATATTATCACTCGAGACAGGTGAGCATACATTAACAGAAAACAAACGATTTTAACATTTTTCCATTTAAATATAATATACATTATATATATTTTCTTTGCTGCTATCATCAGTCCAGCATTACAAAAAATGTGAGTTCCTGCCTTCCCTTAAACCTCACTTCTCCTCCTCCTTTTGAACATTAACCATGTATTGTTCCCACAGTTTCCATTTACTTCTATGTATTTGCTCCTTCCCTTTTCTAAAGATCCTTCTTCAAGTTATTTTATCTCTTTTATAATATTCAGTACCTCAGATACAATTGGTGTAGATTTTGATTTCCATTTTCTAGTAATTTCTTTTCTGGCAGCCAAGAGAATTAAAGTCAATAAGGCCATATGTCTAGGCAATTCAGATCCTATATCCCAGCTCAAAGAATAATTTTCTTACTTACGAGTCATTTGCTCAGTCAATATTTTTGATTGAATACTGTGAGGGGAATTTTTAAAATCTAACAACTCATTACACCTCCAAAACATCTTACTTTTTTCTTCAACACATATCCAACATTTGCGATTTCTCTGAGGAAAATTCTTTCTAGTCTACTTAGTGTATAAAACACCTATACAAACACTTGTAAGCAAAAATCCTAAATGTTCTGGACTTGGTTGCATACTTTGGAGCCATACAAATGTCTTCCCATTGTTTTCTTGCAAATTGATTTTCCAGTCTCTTTCTTCCCAATCTGTTCTAACCTCCTCTGATTGATTCTTTTGGTTATGCAGTATTTTGTATGCCCTTCCAATTATCCCTTTTTAATAACTCCATCTGTTCTAGATTCAACCATAAATTCCAGCAGTGCAGGTTTCAACTAAAAATTCCACCAGAGTAGATCTTTCACTTAAAATTCCCATCTCCCTTGCTCTTTGCTTGTACTGTGAGATCAAGCCCTGGTAGGGAAGGCAGGCTGTTGTCTAGCCCTCAATCCAACTGTCTTCTTTGCTTATCCCACTCTGTTATCTTTCCTACTTGGGTTATTTGTTCGCAATATCTTGGTTCTTTTGCTATGTTTGTCTAATAAATTCCAGCCCCCCTATTCATACCTCTCAACTTCTTAGAGCAAGGAATCTGGACAAAGCTGTAAATAAAAGTGGGACAAAGGCGCAAAAATAGGGACACTTTTTAAATATTGCTCTTACAAATTTAGAAAGTTGATAGAATGACAGGTTTTGAATTAGCATGAATTTTTCTGAAGGATATGAAGTCTGAAACTCAAATGTCTGTCATTATTTTCTAACTTCTAATCTTTAATGATTTGCCACTAATTTGCCAGAAAACCACAGATTTGTGAAAACGGACCAAAGATATGAGTAAAAAATCTATACAGGTGAGAGGTATGCCCCTCTTTCCTATTTTCTGTACCCTCTACTTGCACTCATCCCTATTCGTAAAATTTCCTTTCTCCACTCACGTATTGGCTTAGTTCTTGGAATACTTTCTGCTACTTTATGAATATAATACCCTGTATGGTTGTTATTATTCTCCTTAAGGGTCTACAACCAAAATCCCCCTCTCCCTCTCTTTTTCTTGAACTTCCCCCTCGTTTCATCATTGTCACTTTCTAGTTTAAATTATAACCTTCTGCTCATGTTATGTATATGAGCTTAACTGTGTAGCTCTAAAATATCCCTTCAAATCAGGTAAACTTAAATCAACAATCACCTTGTTCTATTGGAAGGATCAACTTATACCACTTAACTCTTGCTAGCTTTCCTTCCCAGATAAATTCCTTCAGTTGTTTATTATTGTCCACAACTTCTCCTTGGGTTGATAAAAGTATGCCTTACGTTTATAGAAGACTTAAGGGACTAAAAATATTTCCACTGCATGTGTCTTGCTAGCCATATCGATAAGTAAGAGTTTCCAGGTTCTCAATTTTTGCATTATTTTTATTAGTCTCTTCCCACATATCCTTAGCTGCCATAAGAGAAACCTTTTTAATCCATACTCCTAAATACTTAAGGTTCATAGGTGTGTACTAGTCTAATGGCCCTGGAGCCTTTAGAGGCGTAGCCCATAGGATTATCCTGGCATTGTGCCACCCGACCTTAGTTCCCAGTGCCTCTGTCGAGTAGAGCCACTGGAGTGATCCTGAGGTGAATTTTCTATTTCCCATTCACTCATCAATATTTCTCTTGAAGAGGTCCAGTGAGGTGCTCTGTTTGAAATGTATGGAAAGTCTATTCCATAGCATGGGCAGTCTCTGGGTTATGAGCCTGTCCCTCCAGCACGTTCTGTTGATTGTTGTAATGAGGTTGAGGTCTCTGGAGCATGCGGTGTGGAGGGATTGGGATTTCTTTAAATGTAGCATTTCTAACAGAGCTTGGTCAGACATAGCTTTGTAAGTCAAGCAGAGATCGCCTCTAAGTAGGCGATATGAGACAGAGAATAGTTGGAGTGTTTTGAGTCTCTCCATATAGGACAAGTAAGGCCTAGGATCCTCTTTGTGAGGTAGTTTTGCGGCCTTTCCAGTTGTTGCAGTTGTCTAGTGAGGTACATACCAGATGGGGCATTTTACTCTGATTGGCCTAATGAGGGAAGAGTAGAGGAAGACAATGACCTCTTTCTTCTTGGATGCAAAACCCTTGGTAATGCCACACAGAAGGACTTTCTGACCACAGTGGCAGTGTGGTGGTCAAAAGAAAGATTGCTGTCAACCTACGTTCCCAGATCTCTTTTATAACGCCTTCTGTGTTCAGTGGACTACCATCGATGTGGTAATTCATGGGAACTGGGTTTTTCCCAAAGGGGATGAAGACACATTTTTTGGCATTGAGCTTAAGGCCATGGTTCTGACACCAGTTGTTGGTCTCAGTGAGGCCTTTCTGTAGGATGTCATCACTTGGGGAGTTAATAATGGCTCCCAACTTGCAACTGTCTGCGAATTTTGTCAGCCAGAGTCCCTTCGTGGTGGCCTGGACTTCTGAGAAGTAGATACCAAACAGGAGAGGACCCAAGACTGATCCCTGTGGGACTCCACTCGTGACTGCTCAGCAGTCTGACTTTGAGTCAGCTACTTTCACACTGTGGGTTTTGTCTGTGAGCCGGTTTGCAACCCACCTAGTGATATAGAGGTTGATGCCTAGCTTAGTGAGTTTTTCTATGATTCCTGAGTGGTGAATGGTATCAAAGGCCTTGGCCAGCTGAAGGTAGGCTGTATGAACCACCTTGCCTTCATCCACAGCTCTGGTGACTGACTCAAAGAAGTCAACCAAGTTGAGCAGGCATGAGCTACCCTTCACAAAACCAAACTGTGTGGGATCCAGAGTTTGAAGATTCCCTATATCCTTGTTTATTAGGTCCATGATGATGCCTTCCATAGCTTTGCATATCAGACTTGTCAGGCTAATGGGGTGATAGTTCCCAAGGTCTGTAGTCGCTCCTCCTTTGTGGAGAGGGATGACTATAGTAGCATTGTGCCATTCAGTAGGGACAAAGCCTGAGGTAAGGCTGTGATTGAACAGCACACACAGGTGAGGTGCCAGTTCACTCTGTAGTTCATATAGAACACAGCCAGATATATTGTTGGGTCCCATAGAAGCTGTATTCTTGGCCTTGGACAGTGCTGTTTTAACCTGTGCAGCAGTAATACTGGGTGCCTGGCAATCTACTGGTATTTTGATTGGTCCTTTGGGGGGAGGGTAAAGTTGGCACTGAATCTGTCAGCCAGTATATTGGCAATATCTGTTGGCTCGGTATAGGAGGTACCATTGTGCAGTAGCTCAGAGCAAATCTGGGTATTGCCGTGGAGTTTTTTTACATAACTATAGAAGGACTTGTGGTTGTCTTTACTATTTGCTGCAATTCTGTTTTCATAGCTAGCTTTAAAGGATTTGATGAGGGATCTCAACTTTTTGTTGAGGCTGATAAGGGAGTTTTTCCAGTCTTGGGACTTCACCTTATTCAACATCAGTTTCCTCCTTCTGTTGTAGAGTTTGTTTATAGCAGAGGACCACCAGATTAGCTTCCTTTTTTTTGAAGGAGATCATCTTAGCTCTATCGGGTATGGTGAGATACGCATTTGTGTACGTGTTCGTACAGTGCATTGGTGTATGATTCAGCGGTCATGCAACTATTCTCCATTTGCATGGGTGCTGTGAAGTTAGCCACCTCTGTTTTTAGGAGCCCAAAGTTAGCTTTAGAGAAGTTTTTCATGGTGGTTACCTTTGCGGGATTTCCAAGGTGATTCATTTGTGGTCGGATCTACCCAGGCAGGAGTTTACTAGTGGTGTAGAGCAGCAGTCGCCCATGTTAGTAATGACCAGGTCAAGGATATTGCTACCTCTAGTAGGGGGTAAGAATGAGCTGGTCCAGGGCATTGGAATTTATGAATTCCAGGAAACGTTGGGCAAGTGTATTGGTACATGAGTAGTTTTCACAGTTAATGGAGGGGTAGTTGAAGTCGCCCAGTATTAGTGTGTTAGGATGGACCTTAATATTCTCTAGGATGCTTAGGAACGTGGAGTTTAAGTCTTGGGACATGGTTGGGGATGTATAGCAGGCTATGACCTGAATTGCTGTCTTACCCAATGTTAGCTGCACCTGAAATATCTCAGATGCGTTATTTTGGGCTACCAGTCCGGAGGTGTGTGCATCCTTTATGAATATGGAAACACCACCGCCTTTGGAGCTTCTGTCCAAGTTCTGGGGCTGAAAGGTGTGGAATGAGTTATAGCCTGGCAATGCAGGGGTGCTTTCTGCTGCCTTGAACCAGGTCTCTGTTACAGCACAAATGTCGATGTTATCCATTTTAGGGAGTGCTTCGAGCAAGTGCATTTTGAGATTCAGACATCTAGCATTGAGCAGCATGACCTCAGATTGCATTTGTTTGTAGCTGTTATGGTGATAATTTGGTATTTGGAACAACGCCTAAAAAAGGCACTATATGGGTGGCAAGAGCCTTGGCCATTGTCCAGAAGCCCAGGGGTGACAGATGCAGGCCATCTTTGGCAAAGCATTGAGGTCTGTCAATCATGTCATCCCAGGCAGACAGATACTAGATCCCCTTAGAATGACACCAGAAACTTAGCCAGTTGTTGAAATCAGTCATTTTCTGCTTGTACTGTGGTATCATTCTGGATGATGGTAGGATGCTGCTCAGGGCTAGGGTCATACTTGCCTGGGCTACATAATCCGAGAGCTCCTCCATATCTCTTTTCATGTAGTCCAGGGAGGTATGTCTCAGGTCATTCATTCACACCCACATGTCCAATGACAGAGTCATATTTGTACCTGTTGTTGAGGGACCTAAGTGTGTGCATTATGTGGCGGATCCTGGAACCTGACAGGCAACTGACTGTTACTTTCTCCTTATTCAACCTAGTGAATGGGACATCAGTGTGCCTCACTATCGAGTCACCTATGACTAGTGTACTGAGCATGCTGTTTTGCGTTAGGGACTTTGGTTGAGTGGCACACTGTTTAGGAGAGTTATGTGTCTCGTGATTCATCTCATCGTGTCCCCCTAAAAATGGGTATTGCTGAACCAATCAGTGTGTGGGTACATAATTTATGGCTATAGCTTTTGTTTTTATCTTTAATTTTATATCCTGAAAAGCACTGAAACTGTCTAAAAATGTTTGGATTTTTCAGGTACAAAATGATGTCATCTGCAAATAAAGCCAGCTTTTCTTGTTTACCATACCAGTTGTATCTTTGTATTTCAGAGTCCCTTATTTTATTTGAGAGTGCTGTAAATATAAATCAAATAAAAGAGTAAGGAAGACACCCCTGCCTTGTTTCTTTGTTCCAACTCAGTGTATGTGAGTCAGTCAGTTTTACCTCCAATCCTTTGTGCAGCCTTCTAATTAACCTTATTATTGTATCCAAGAATGAAAATGCTTCCAATGTTATACTCCTAAAACCCCAGCTTAGTCTGTTCTCAGCATCAAGACCCACCAACTGCAGAGTTTTTTTTCTTACATTCCACTTTCCTCTGGATCATCATTGTTCTATTAATGTTAAATGTTTGCCTCCCCTTCACAAAATCACACTGATCCATATCTATCAATTTTGGCAATAACTTTGTCATTCATTTAGCTAGTGTAGATATAAACACTTTATAATAATGGTTTAAAATTGAAACGGGTCTATATGATGCTGAGTCTGAAGAGTCTTTGTCATCTTTAGATAACATAGCGACCATAGCTTTCTTCCAATATGTTGGTGCTTCCCCTCACTTTCTTCTCTCCTAATTTCCAAATTTCCACAGGAATACTATCTGTTCCTGGTGATGTTCTTGAAGATTCATTATACATCACTATTTTTAGTTTACCTCCTGTTTTCTGTTACTTTTTGAGCCTTGTCTACCTCTAACCTTGGCATAATTAAGTCTTCCATAAATATTTCCATTTGTACTCTACTTTTTCTTGATTTCCACATTTTTCTGTTTGATACAAATTTTCATGAAATTTCCTGAATATGTCTAAAATCTCTGTTTACTTTTCTTGTTATAAATTCCCTAAGTTTGGTGGCAATCCTTTCAGTGCTCTGTTGCCTAAGTTGCTGTGCAAAATGTTTTTGTGTTATGGACTTGTTATAAAAAAAATAGTTACTTAACTGCAATCTTTCAAAAATGCACATTCTCCAGATACTCCCTTATTTTCTCTTTAGCATCCTGCATTTACTCCTCTTGTTCTGTGAGATTCACCTTATTCTGTAATACTTTAACCTTTGGTAATCCCTGTAATTTCTGTTAATTCTTAACCATATCTTTCTCTTTTATTTCAACCTTATTTTTAAACTCCATTTTCATTTTGTCCCAGTCACTAGCTATAACTTCTCAAGATATTTCTATCTTCCCTATTAACTCATGATAATTTCCACTGCCCATTCCTTAAATTTCTCTCTTTTTAACAGGTAGGGGGAAAACACCAGTGTATTATTTTCACTTCATTACCCTGCATTTTTATCACCGTTTTTATTGGTGTATGATCAGAAATATTTCTTGGATGTTTCAAAGCTTTCAATTAAATGCACATGTTCATCTGAAATATAATTTTATCTAGTCTAGCCCAGTTATTGTACCATGGGGAATAATATGCAAATTCAGTTTCAGTTCGTACTACTGAATTTGCATTTTCCACACCAAATATTTTCATAAATTTTCTCAGAAATCTTTTCCACACCAAATATTTTCATAAATTTTCTCAGAAATCTACCTTCTTTTGTTATATTGTCCCTTCTAAGTCCTCCTGATACATCTTTACTACAGTAAATCAAATTCTGTTTTCCACCTATAACTAATAATCTGAAGTAGTTAACTTCATTTGTCAGCAACCTGTGGGTTTCGGATCCGCTACGGATCCGAGGCGGCAGCATACCAAGCAAAAGATCCGAGCTCCAAGCTCCTTCCCCTTACCCCATACTACACTGCAACCTCCTTCCAATCCTCTGATCTCATTCGCCACGGCTTCGCCAGCACGGGATTTTTGAGCTCCAGGCAAGTTTGTCAGGGTTTTTCGAAAATTTTGGTCCGTGTGTACCCCTTCTGATATTTCTAGTAATAATTATTAGTTTATCCCTCACTATGGGTTTCCATCATCACTAGCTATTGTTTTTTGTAGTTTGAAAGTTGTTAACTTTGTGTTAGTGTAGGCCCCCCTTCTCTCACACAGAGTGTGTGTGTGTGTGTGTTCCCTTAATATGTCGGAAAGTCAGAAAGTGACTTTCTCTAAGTGCACAGAGTGTGGCCACAAGCTGTCACAAGCCGACGGTCACACTCTGTGTGTAGTTTGCTTGGGGGTGTCCCATTTGTCATCCGGCTGCAAAATCTGTGCGGCCTTCTACTCCCGAGCCCTGTGGGATCGCAGGAACATGTTAATTCTGGCGGGTCTTCTACACGTAGAATCAATTTCTGCCTCTTCACCAGCCGCGGCTGTGGCTGTCCATTCTTCAGGCCCTCCTCCCCTGTCTGAGACTCACCCTCCCTCCTTACCACAGGGAGAGAGCGAGGCCAAGAAAGAGAGAATAAAAGAAAAACACAGGGAGACAGAGACATTCAGAGAAAGGAAAAGATAGATAGAGAGAAGGGCCGCAAGTGGCAGGCCAAGTTGGATCCAACGGCCCCTCCCGCTAAGGTGATTTTTGTTTCCTGTTAGTTACCAGGCCATCCTCTCCTCGGCTCCGTTCACCATGTTTTTCTCCATAGCTGGAGGAGGAGGCTAGACCACCCTCGAGGTCGTCTTCACGTCGGCACTCCCGGCTGGCACCGGTGGCGTCCTCTAGATCGATTCGGAGCATCTCTGAAGCAGACATGGATCGGATGATGCGAAGGTTTCTACAAACTCAACTGCAGATGGGGGTGTTGCTGGCTCCCTCCCCCTTCCAGTGCAGGGAGTTTGGCTCCGTTTTTTTGCCCCGATAGCTCTTTCTCCGATCCACCATCGGATATCAAAGTCTATGGATGCGAGGAGCCCCGGAGTCAGGAGGTCGGCGCCGATGGTACCTTCGGCCTCGACACTGGCCATGCCCTTGAGTCTGTCAGATCCGCTTTCGGACCTGAGCTCTCTGAGCCAAGAGTTGGGCGTCTGATCCGAGGGGATGAGTGTGCCATCAGCTCCGTTGTGGTCGGGGCATACCGTCCCTTTGGGTCTGGCCATTCCAACTTCAGCTCCGATCCCTTTGTCACTCTGTCCTCTGGGTCCATCCCTGCTCCCTCGCAGCTGGGCTTGTCTTCCGTCATCCAATCCCCCCAGGGACAGCCTGTATCTATTGCGCCCCAGCCAGTTCTCTTGGAGGAACAAGAAACCATTTGTGAGCCCTCCCTGGAGAGTCCACCCGAGGAGGTCCCTCACAAACACCAGTGTAAAAGGAGGCACTTAGACCCCCCCCCCCAAGTTCTTCACTGAGGATACCAACTTCGAGGAAGGGGAAGGTTCCCCCAAATCACCCCCCAATGACATCTCCTTTGGAGACATTATGGAAATCCTTCGCCAGAGGGAGGGGTGGTCTGCCTAAAAACCTTCCTCTAATGAATCTGTATTCCTGGAGGCTTCAACACAAGGCCATCTACCTCTTGGGTGTCCCCCCCTGCCGACCCTCTGGTGAACCTTATCACCACCAGAGCTTGGAAGGAACCAGACACTGTGGACTCAATACCCAAAAGGCCTGAAAAAATATTGAGCCCACCGGCAGATAGATCTTTTTGGAACAAAGGTTCCCTGGTTGATGCCATGGTGGTGGCAGCGGCCACAAAAAAGGAACTCGCCCAAGAAAGTTCCTTGGTCCATCCCCCCCAGACGAGGAGTCCAGGGCTATGGACCATCTTTGAAAGTGGACTTTTGTTTCAGCTACCTTTACTATAAGGGCACTGAATTACTTGGCCCACGTAATTCGACTGCAGCGGGACCTCATGAAAGAGTACGCTGAGTCTTCCTCAGAGTCCATGTCGGCCGAGGATAAACGGACCTTCTTGGCTCGTATGGTCACTCTCAAGTCTGTGCCCAATACGTCCATGCATTTACTCTCTCATGCCACCGAGGGAGCCGCTAGGGCTAGCTGGTCCAGCATCGCCTTAAGGCATCATGCCTGGATCCATCTTTGCGGTTTCTTGGAACCCTTCAAGACGTCCTTCACTAATGCACCCTTTGACGGTTCAACACTGTTTGGGAAGACAGTCCGCGATATGCTTGTCCAGAGTGAGAAAGACGGGAAAACACTTGTCAGCAGTCGGGATCCGCTTCTCTAACCCTCAAAGGTCCTTTTCCAGGAACCAGTGAGGGCAAAAGAAGCTGTGGTTCCGGAAAACTCAGCAGTCCCGGAACACTCAGGACTCCTCCCACAGCGGCAGAGGGGACAAGGTGGACGCTGGCCTAGAGGCAGGGGGGGGCGAAGAACTTCGGGTCACGGGAACCTTTTTCAGATTGACCCACGCATCAACCCTGAGGGGTTGCCCAACTGCTCCTCTCTGGAGGCAGTCGGGGGGTGTTTTTCGATGCACATAGCCCAATGGGAGGCCATCACGATGGATCGCTGGGTGCTTCGAATAATATCCTGAGGCTATTCTATTCCCTTCATAAACAAGCCCTCCCTTACACAAGGTGCCTCCTGGACGTCTCACCTGCTCAGAAGGAGGCTGCAGCCTTGAAAATACAAAAGCTGCTAGAAAAAAGAACCATCCAGCAGGTGCCCCCAGACCTGTCCGGATCAGGCATCTATTCCAGGTTTTTTTTGGTGCCAAAAAAAGACTGGGACCTAAGGCCGATTTTTGACCTATCAACAATGAACCTGTTTGTTGCCAAGGAAACATTCCGGATGGTCACACTTCAATCCATCCTGCCCTTCCTGCAGGAGGAAGACTGGTTGCGCTCGACAGACCTCAAGAATGCATGCTACCATATTCTGATGGACAGACGATCCAGGAGGTTGCTCCGCTTTCGGCTAGGGGCCAGTCATTATCAATTCAGGGTCCTACCCTTCGGTCTCACCACAGCCCACAGGGTGTTCACCAAGGTCATGGCAGTTGTAGCGGCCCACCTGAGACTTGGGCATTCAGGTCTTCCCGTACCTGGACAACTGGCTCCTCACCACCCCCACCAGGCATCTACTCTTACTAGCCAGAGATTTCTTTCTCCGGATATCACCCCGGATAGGGATTACCATAAATCTCTGGAAGTCTTCCCTTCAACCTGTTCAAATGTTAGACTTCATAGGGACGAGAATAGAGTCTCTTCAGGCCAGGGCATTCTTAACCCCAGACAGACTACACAGCCTGGCACTTCATGTGTTAGCGCTTCTGCAGTCCCCTGCACCCCCTGCAGAATTAGTCCTGAGATCCTTAGGGTCCATGGCAGCAGCTCTCAACCTGATCCCTTATGCTTGTCTGCATATGAGAATTCTACAGTGGACGTTGCAAGTTCAGTGGTCGATTCTTCATCAACCTCTAGATTTTTCGATCCCTCTGAGCAGAGTGTGCAGAAATTCTCTTGCGTGGTGGCTCCAATCCTGGAATTTGCAGGAGGGACATCCCTTTATTGCGCTCCAACACCAAGGCACAGTGACCACGGATGCCTCCTGCCTAGGGTGAGGGGCACTTTTTGGGCAGGACTGTTCAAGGCACATGGGCTCAAAGCGAGACCGTTCTGCATATAAATGTTCTAGAGATGAGAGCGGTCCATTTAGCATTACAGGCCCTTCATGCTTATCTTCCTCTGGGAACTATTGCAATCCAGTCAGACATTATTTTGGTGGTCTGGTGGTCTGGTATATCAACAAACAGGGGGGAACCAAGTCTTATCCCCTTTGTCGAGAAGCCATGAGAGTCTGGGAATGGGCGATTTCCACCAACCGCTTTCTGATAGCAACGCACATTCTGGGTCAGTCCAACATCTTGGCGGACAAATTGAGCAGAACTACCCTACGAGTGGTCTCTGAACCCTTGTGTAGCAGAACAGATCTTTCTCAAGTGGTGTCAGCCTTGCTGCGATCTCTTCGCATCGCCATCCAACGTGAAGTGTAGTGAGTTTTTTTCTCTAATCCCCCCAATGGGGGAAGCCCCCAGTGACGCTCTTGTTCATGCTTGGCCACCCAGTCTTCTTTATGCATATCCCCCGCTCACGCTCATGATAAAATTCTTATAGAAAGCTCACCAGTTGGGGAGTAGATTGATCCTCATAGCCCCATTCTGGCCTCATCAAAGTCCGGTTCCCCTGCCTACGGTCTCATCTCATAGCTCCTCTTTGGATCCCATTCCGGATCTGATTCATCATCTCGCGGGAATGCTTCCTCCGAATCTGGACAGCCTGAAGCTCATAGCTTGGCTGTTCTAGTTCTACTAGTTGCTAGGACTCCCGGTATCTCTTCTCCTGTTAAATCTATCTTGGTTGCAGCACATAAATCCTCTACCAGGAAAATTTACTGTAGCAAATGGAGACGCTTTTTCATTTGGTTTTCACAGAGAAATCTAGATCCTTTTACCACTCTGAACCCAGCGGTATTAGACTTTTTGTCTCATATCTTCCAGCAAGGAGCCAGCTCTTCCACAGTGAAAGTCCAGCTGGCGGCTATTTCTCATTTCCATGTAGGGGACAATTTAGGCTCTCTCGCTGCTGCCAGAATTTGTAAGACCTTTTTGAAAGTCACTTTTCTTCTGCGACCTCCTATTAACAATCCGTCCCCATTGTGGTATCTGACTGCAGTTCTTCAGGCCTTAGTTGCGCCTACTTTCGAGCCCTTGGCATCATTTGACTTAAAATTCTTGTCATGGATGGCCTTTCTGGTAGCTGTATAGCTATATGGAGAGTGTAGGAGCTTCAGTCTCTTTGTATGAAACCCCCATATCTTGTGTTTCATAAGGACAGGGTGTTTCTCAGGACTAGTCCGTCTTTTCTCCCTAAAGTTGCTTCAGAGACAAACATTAGTCAATCTGTTAATTTGCCTATCTTCTTCCCTAATTTTCAGAACAAAGGGGAATACAAACTTCATTTGCTGGATGTTCACAGGCAGTTACGTTTTTATTTGCACAGGACGGCGATCTTTCTTAAATCTGATCAACTTTTTGTTTCCTTTGCTAAGCCTTCTTTAGGGAAACCAATTTCAAAGGTGACTCTTGCTAGGTGGAGTTCCCTTTGTATCCTACAAGCATACAGAGAGCTTGGCTTACCAAAACCAGTAGGAGTTCATGCTCATTCTACACATTCTATGGCAACATCTGCAGCATTCTGCTCTAGAGTTTCCCTGGATGACATTTGCTCAGCAGCTACCTGGGTGTCCTCTCACACCTTTATTACTCATTATAAACTGGATTTGGTGTCTAGAGGAGGGGCTTCCTTTGGCTCTGCAGTGCTCCAGAATATCCTTCCTTAAGGGTCTCCCAAGATTTTGGGTAGCTGGGTACTCTGTCCCACAGGTTGCTGATCAAATGAAGTTAACTACTTCAGATAAAGAAGTTATGTACTCACCATAACGTTCCATCTCAGTAGGTAAACTTCATTTGTCAGCAACCTTCCCTCCCTCCTTCCCCCTTACCTTGGCATATATTTTTGCTGAGCTTGATGTTCAGAGTTCACGAGCTGGAGGTTTTTGTCCGTGGTTCAGGGGTCTCAAGTCAGTTTGTTGGTGTCATGTGTGGAGTGGCAAACTCGATCTGAGGATTGGAAGGAGGTTGCAGTGTAGTATGAGTAGGGGGGAGGAGCTTGGAGCTCGGATCTTTTGCTTGGTATGCTGCCGGCTCGGATTTGTATCAGATACAAAACCCACAGGTTGCTGACAAATGAAGTTTACCTACTCAGATGGAACGTTATGGTGAGTACATAACTTTTTTCCTTACTGAAAGCTGAGTATTTATCCCAAAATTTTCTTAAGCTCCATAATGGCAGTTTTCTGTAGAATATGAATACCATAATACATGTAACCATCCTGCCTTCCCAGTAACCCCTTACTACCAGAAATCAACCATTTTTGTCTTTTTTTTTTTCTCATCTATTATTATTATTATTGGAGCCCTCTAGAATAATTGTAGTCATTCCCTTCTTCCTCTGTTCCTGATTTTCTGCTGGATAGCCATTCTGAAATCCTCTGTCAAATTCACATGCTCATTTTTTTCCAAATGTCTCTTGCACCATTGCTATTTGCACTGTGCATTTTGTAATATAATTCAATACTCTTTCCTTTTCATCCATACCTGTAAGGCCATTCACATTCCAGGATAATATGGACAGCATAGCCATCATGATTAAAAGCTGTTGTTTCCACCTACTATAAATGACAGCTTTTTTGGGTGTGTATTTACAGCTTTTGTGTTACTTGCACATACTAATATGTGGCAGGCTGATCTTTTGTACAGTTGATCTGATGTTGTCATTTTCATTCATTCATCAATGAAGATACCGCAAGGGCGTCTGGTTCAGGTATAGTCATGAGAAGACATGCCTGGATGCGGTTATGCGATTTTGCCGAACCCTTCAAGGCATCATTCATTAATGCTGCCCTTGGTGAATCATCCCTGTTTAGCTTAACACTGAAAGAGACTCTCTCCCATAGTGAACAAGAGAGAAAGACCTCATCTGCCATTGGAATTCACTTCTCTACCCCATAGAGATGCTTTTCTGGGAATCAGGGCGGTGGTAAGAAAATGTCGTTCAAGTTCTTTCCAGGAGTTGCATGGAGAATCCCCCCCCCCCCCGAGGCAGAGGGGGAAATAGTTATAATGGTAGACATCACTCGTATGGCAAAGGGGGTCAGCAGAATCAAAGATCTCAAGATTCTTTTTTGGACAGGTCCTTCTGCGTTCCTCAAAGGTTGCCCGAGTGTCCCTCTCTGGAAGCAGTCGGGGGAGCTTATCCTTCCACCAAGTCTCCTGGCTAGCCATCACAAATGACTTTTAGGTGCAAAGTGTCATATCCAGGGGATATGTCATTCCCTTTTTACAAATTCCATTAAAACCAAAGAAAATTCTCCCTGATGTTCCACCCAATCAGAGGGAGCTAGCAGCTACAAAAATTGCAGTCAGAGGATACAGAATTTACTCAAAGTTCTTTTTAGTGCCAAAAAAAAAAAGACAGTGGACCTGAGACCAGTTTTTGAATCTAAGTTATCTGAACCAATTCTTAAAGAACTCTAAATTCCAGATAGTCACGGTCCATTCCATTTTGCTCCTTCAGAAGGATGCCTGGATGTGTGCTCAATCAACCTTCAAGATGTGTACTATCATGTCAAAATGAACAGGCACTCTTGAAGGCATCTGCACTTCTGGTTGGGAACCAGTCATTTCCAGTTCAGAGCCCTACCCTTTGGTCTCACCCCAGTACCCAGGGTGTTCACAAAATGCATGGCAGTGATGGAAGCTCAGCTGAGACTGCTTCCCTGTTTAGACTACTGGCTCCTTACTGGACCAACCAGGCATCTACTAATTAAAGCTAGAGATTATTTGCTTCACCTTTCTCTCTGGGAATCACCATCAATGTGCACGAATCTCATCTTCATAGGGGCTTGTTTGGACACAGTCAGTTGTCTAACTTTTTTGCCTCAGAACAGAATTCTTACATTGAGGACACACATCAGGCTTGTTCTTTCTATTCCAGCTCCCTCGGCAAGACTGATCCTCAAAGCATTAGGTTCGATGACTGCCACTATAACTTTGATTCCCAATACCTGCTTACACATGGGTATTCTCCAATGGACTCTAATGGTGCAATGGTCGTTCCATCGCTATCCCTTGAGTGACCCCATAAAATTGTATCGAGTGTGCAGAAATTCTCTTCTTTGGTGGGTTCACTCCAAGGAGATTGAGCTTGTCATTCACTTATCCTTCCTCCTCCCATTGCCACATTGACCTTGGATGCCTCCCAGTTTGGGTGGGGGGCACTGTTCAGAATGGACCGTTCAAGGCACATGGTCAGTACAAGAGGCCAATCTGCATAACAGTATGCTAGAGATGAGACTGGTACTTCGTGTTGCAGGCCTTGCAGATCTTTTTCTTATAAGGACTGTTACAGGCCTTGCAGAGCTTTTTCTTATACGGACTGTTACAGTATAAGTGGACAACATGTTGGTAGTGTGGTACATCAACAAACAGGGGAGAACCAGATCCTATCCCCTTTGTTGAGAAACAGTGATGGTGTGGCAGTTGGCAATCTCTTAAAACCGCTTTCTAGTAGCAATGCACATACTGGAGGAGTCCAGCAATCTAGCAGACAGGTTCAGCAGGACCATCCCCATGCCTCACAAGTGGTCTCAAAGTCATTGGCAAACATGATCTTCCACAAGTGGGGTCAGCCTTGCTGTGTGACTGGTTGCATCGTCTTCAATGACAAATGCATCAGGTTCTTTGCCCTTATCCCTCCTCAGAGACAGTCACTGAGAGATGCTCTAGTCCATGTTTGGCCCTCTGGTCTCCTTTACGCTTTCCCTCCATTGCCTCCCATCCCCAAATTTCTTCAGAAAGCACTTGGTTGAAGAGCAGAGTGATCCTCATTGTTCCCTTCTGGCTTCTAGCTTCTACATGTATGGTTTCCCTTCCTTTGGTTTCACTTAATACTTCCCCCTTGGATGCTGGATATCAGTCCAGACCTCCTGTCTCACCCATCTGGACAAATTCACCCAGATATTGTAGGTCTCAAGTTGACTGGATGGTTTCTCTAATTCCACAAGACATTCCAGGCATTTCTCTCCATTTCAAAAAAATGTTGCTTTCTTCCCTTAAAGCTTCTACTAGAAAAGTTTACAAGAGTAAATGGAGAAGATTCACTATTTGGGCTCATCAGAAACAACTAGATCCCTTCACTGCCCCGATTCCAGCAGTTTTAGATTTCTTTGCTTTGATTTTCATGACAGAGCAAATTTTTCCACTATTAAAGTTAAACTGGCAGCAGTCTCAGACTGTTATTTAGGGGATAATGCTCCCTCTTTAGCATAATCTAAATTGTGCAACACATTCCTTAGGGGTACTTTATTACTTTCACCTCAAGTAAAGGACCCTACTCCACCTTCGGGCCTCCCCATGGTTTTACAACCCTTAGTACCCTCCCCTTTTGAACCATCAGCTAAGGTGGATTTCAAGTTTCTTTTGTGGAAAACTGTTTTTAGTAGCTATAGCTTCTGCAAGATTAATGTCAGAACTCCAAGCACGGTCTTCTAACCACCTTACTTGATTTTTCAACAAAGATAGAGTTACTTTACACACACATCTTTCCTTTTTACCAAAAATTGCCTCTGAAAACAATATCAGTCAGGTCATCAGTTTGCCAGTTTTTTCCCTAAATTTGAAAATAAAGGAGAGTGCACCCTTCATCTTCTTGATGTACATAGACAATTGCTTTTTTACCTTGACAGAATCAAAGCATTCAGAAAATCTGATCAACTGTGTGTTTCCTTTTCTAACATAAGAATGGGAATACAGTGTCTAGAACTACCCCGGCTAAATCGATCCCAGATTGCATTTCCTATGTCTATTCCTTGGAAGGTATTGCATTACCTAAACAACTGAAGGCACATTCAGCCAGGTCAGTGTCTACTTCAGCAGCCTTTTGGACAAGAGCCTCTACTGACAATATTTGTATAGCTGCCTCTTGGTCAAATACTCGTACCTTTATTGTACCTTACAGTTTAGACATCTGTTCCAGGAATAGAGCTGCCTTTGGTTCAGCGGTGCTCTGGAACATCCTTCCTTGAGGGCCACCCAAGGTTACTGTAGCTGGGACCTCTGTCCCTTGAGGAATGAATGAAAATGACATCATCAGATAAAGAAGTTATGTACTCACCATAACGTTCCATCTGTGTTGTCCATTTTCATGCTTCCTCAACTTCTCTCCCACCTTCTCCCTGTCCTTAACCCTGGGAGAGGCCTAATGGATGAGTGGTTAGGAACCATGGTTCCTGTTTGAGCTCCTGATCTTTCATCTGTCATTTTCCTGTCATAGTATAGCAGCAAACTCAGTCTGAGGTATTGTGATGGTCAGGGGCATTATGGGTAAGAGAGTAGCTTGAGATTTGGATCCTAGAATCTGTAGAAAGTGGCTGAGTCTGATCCAATGGTCGGATCTGAACCCATTCATTGAGGAAGAATGAAAATGGACAACACAGATGGAAGGTTATGATGAGTATATAACTTTTTTTCTTTTCATCTCCATTTGAACCCATTTCACATTTTTCAAGACTTTTTTTGTTTTAGTGAATACCGTCAAACAAAAAAATTAAATGCAAAACACTCCATCCCCTATTAACTTGGAACAAACATACAAAACTATAAGCATCTTTAAAAACATGAAGTTTAACCCTGCTGAAGAGAACAGTTGCCACTGTCATGGCTGTATACACTCAAACTGTTTAAAACAAAAACCAAAACAAAACTGGAAAGCAGAACCAAGCTGGATAAAAACGGCACGGACTGTTTTATTCAAGGTAAGCGCTTTCAGCTAAGCAAATGCCCAGCCTTCATCAGACAAAAGTCACTCCACACAGCTCTATTTTTATATAAAAAAGTTGTTCACATTCATTAATCGTTAATAAACCAATCACTGTCATGAATCAATTTAAAATGGTTACACCTATAATCATCATATTATAAAACCTTCCTTTCTTAATCTTTTTAGTCAGTGTCAAACAAATGTTTACTCAAGAATCACCTATTCATACAAAAAAAACAAATATAAAGTGTATATAATACAACAAAGTTGCAAGGTACATTAAAAAACACTCAATAGCATAAAAAACTGAATGCTTAAGGATAGTAAAATAATTAAATATATTATTCAAAGAGAAACTGTCTCACATTAAAGTTGCTATAAACTGCTATACAAATTGACAAATAGCATTTACATAAGAAGAGCTTTAAGTTTAAGCACACACTTTATGGATGCAAAATCATTTAACCCTGGGGGGAGATGAGCACATGTTCTAATTTGCCAAAATAACTCTTGCTCTTCCAGATACAACTGCTAGGGTCCTCCTCTTATATCATTTCTAACCTGGTACAACACACAAAATGCAAAACAATGATCAGGGAAATCTAAAATGTACCTAGCAAGTGCATTTGTGAGGCATACATGTGTTCATAAATTCTTTTCTTTATTTTTCTCTCTGTTTTGGCTATATAGAAGGAAGGACATTTCTCACATAAAGCTACATATATTACTCCCTGTGTATCACAGTTGTAATTACCCTTGATAAAATAACTTTTCCTGTTAATGTACACTTTCTTATCATTGTGAATAAATTTACATTGTGGGCACATACCACATTTTCGCATACCCTTTATTTTATCTTTTGGTTTGTCTACGACCATTTCAACAAGGTTTTTGAGGTTAATACCCCTTCGATATGTGTATTTTGGAAATGTACCCAAAACCTTAACTAGAGCTCTATCTTCTAGTATGATGCTCCAATTCTTAGCCACTACTTCCCTTATAAATTTAAAGTCCACACTGTATGTGAACAAAAAGTTAATTCTAGGGTGAACAGGGGAATCAGTTTTTTATGCTATTGAGTGGTTTTTTAATGTAGCTTGTAACTTTGTTGTATTATATACACTTTATATTTGTTTTTTTGTATGAATAGGTGCTTCTTGAGTAAACATTTGTTTGACACTGACTAAAAAGATTAAGAAAGGAAGGTTTTATAATATGATGATTATAGGTGTAACCATTTTAAATTGATTCATGACAGTGATTGGTTTATTAACGATTAATGAATGTGAACAACTTTTTAATATAAAAATAGAGCTGTGTGGAGTGACTTTTGTCTGATGAAGGCTGGGCATTTGCTTAGCTGAAAGCGCTTACCTTGAATAAAACAGTCCGTACTGTCACGGCTGTACTTAAAGGCATTATTCAACCTAAAATTAAGGTTACCCATGCTAGTGTGCATGCTGCAGCCTGTGCTCCCAATTACTATGCTATAATGATTGCTATCTGTTCTGTTCTTTTCTTCTCTCCCTCTCTTTCCCTCACTGTCTGTCTCTCTCTTCCCCTCCCAGATAAGAAAAACAACTTGTAGACTTTCAGAAAACATTAACTTGTAGCCGTAACAAAAAGGACTAGCCATCTTTAAATAAAAGTAAAATGTACACTGATCTGTTAACTGCATTAAAGTATTAATGCTGCTAGGGAGATTGCCTCTTTTCCATTTCCCATAATTTCAAACTTAATTTTGTTACTGAACTGCTTGCCATTGTACCTTTAAAATGTATACTTCCCTCAGCAAATAATAGGTACTCAGAATTCTGAAGATTAACTGCTTGAACCTGCAGACAGCTCATCTTCATGGAAATATATTCAGCAGTGAGTCTTTATAAATTTCATTCAAAAAAGAAAGCACAGCTGCCATCAGTTGCAGACATCTTGACTCCACTGAACAGTTGCCAGTGGAAAACAAAGAAACTAACATTTACGGTTGTAAGACGCTTAGTCTTTTCTTGGCTTTCAACATTTTGTCTTGTTTTTAAAACCTACTTGCTTAGAAAAACATCTGTTTACAGCTTAAGCCAGAAGTAGTAATCTAGACATTCCCCTTCTAAAAATACAGAGAGAGAAAATATTCTAATTCTACATATAATATGATCAGTGCACTTCTACACTGCACTCCCACCCCAGCAGACCAAAATCACAGCATATAAAAATTAAATGTTCTTTTGTCCAGCATTTTTTCTCTTGATATAGAGTAAAACCTATATTTCTTACAACTAAAAATGTAGTTGTTTACTTTAATATCTTTAACACATACAACAGTCCTTGAAAAGTCTCCCCCACATTTAAAGTATCCCTGATTGCACACTACACAAAACTGTTTTACTATATATACTATGCAGTTTATATATTGAATTGTTTTATGCAAATACTACTAAGAACAAAGTGTTTTACTTAGTTTTCCCCTGTTTACTGTCCTTCTAAACATTAATGATTTAAAGTGGGATATATGCTTTACAGTCCATCCACAAGTTTAACAAAGTCAACAAAAGTCCAGTGTTTTTTAGCCACTTTTTCTTGCAAAACCATATTTCACAAAAGCAATAAGATACCCTTCCATTTATTTAGTGATTTCAGAGTTGCTGGTTGTGTTCCTGGTCATTTCCATCTCCCAACACTAGACTCTTTGTTCATGTCCAAGGTGCTGCTGATTCTTGTAGTCAGCACCACTGTCTTTTTTTTGTCAAGCAATTTCCTTTGGAACATTGGAAAAGGTTTCACTGGTAAAGTCTCTGTATGAATCTTACCTTCAGAAGAATGAGAAACGGAGTTTCCTTCTGCTTGCTGCCTCCCCTTTTATAGGACAAACTTTTTTATTTCTTCTTAGCCTGTTTTGCATCACAAAATTACTTTAATACTCCAGGGAAAAAAACTCTTTGAAGACGGTTGGATACAGATTATTGAATTTTACGGCTGCATTTTAACATTCCCTGATTGCTGGGGTGAAGTTGCTTCTCTTCTGCCTAGTGTGCAGTGAATAATCATTTTATCCAAATACTTTGCTGCCTCCAGTTTTTAGTACTTTGCTCTTTTGCCAGGATCAAGTCTTTCTGCCAGTATAATTGCATCTGTACTAATCTAGGTCTTGGCTACTTTCTCATGACCAGGTTTAGAGCACACACTTGATGTGCCCTTTCAATTAACAGATTTGGTGCAACACCAGTCCAGTTGCTTATATTTGCCTTCATAAAATTAATACAGTCTGTTCTTCCAGTTTCTGTGATACAGCAGAAAATCTCATGTTTTTTTCTGCATGCTGTGTCCTCTTAACTACATTTTTTAAACAGTTCTTCTTGAGAAACCTCCTATTCATCTAGCTTTTTCATTTCAACCTCTGATTTTGCAGTTTTATCTATTCATCTGAATAGCTAGTTAAAGTTTTTCCAACCTTTTGTTGTTTGAACTGATATATTTTTTTCAGTGTTTTTTACTCAGCTCTGAGTACATTTAATTTATTTTTTCTTCTAAGTTGCTGGAAGCCATCTCTTCAATGAAAGCTAAAGCTTGAACTGCTTTTTGCTGAACAACTGCAGAATCCTTCCCAGACAGTGTTTTGTCTTCACCTTTTCTGGTTGTTTTCTTTCAGGTTTTCCAAATTTCTTCTTTGGTGACATACAGGCAGTGTATTTATTGACCATAAATTTAATTTTACCAAAAAACATTGTCAGTTTAACTCATTTTTCTCAGTTTAT
Source organism: Protopterus annectens (assembly GCF_019279795.1). Classification (NCBI taxonomy): domain Eukaryota; kingdom Metazoa; phylum Chordata; order Ceratodontiformes; family Protopteridae; genus Protopterus; species Protopterus annectens. Next base: position 966,300,798 of record NC_056739.1, read on the forward strand.
TTTCACACTGGGAGAGCTAAAATAATGCTGTTGATCAGTGTGCAACCATCTTGGAAGTCTCCTAGATTTGAACATTAAGCTTTACACACAACCTGTTTTTATTTGAAAGAAAAATAAAACCAAACTGTTCTCCTTGATCACTATTTCTTATTTTACAGTCATTCATTATACTCCAGAGCATTTAGAATCCAATGACTTCTTGGTGCCTAGCACAACCAAATCCTCAAATTACTTCAGATGCGTCCTCCAGAAGTATTGCAATAGAATCTTAGCCAGCTAGGGAATGTTCATTTTTAGCTTGCCTCAATGCTTTTAAGACAACATGTGAAAAAACCCAAATAAATATTCTATCTGAATCCTGGGGAGCTGGAATGAGAAAAAAAGCAGGGGAAGGGCTCATGGAAACTGCTTGTGGGACTAGTGTGCAACCAGGGGACCCCATTGTAGTAATTTTCTAGTGCTCCATTTTATCCAAGGCAGTCCTTTCTTGATTGTAGACATGTGCGATATACATGGTCAGTAAAGTGGCTGTAATGAGTGGGTATATACTAGGACAGCCTGTGGATGATTCTTAATCACATTTGTTTGATCACAGGTGGTGTTGACTGACCTGCTGTAATAGAGCCCCAGCCATTCAGCTACTTTCTGCAGTCCCTCCCCCCTTGCTTTGAGGTCACCAGCCACCACTGTACTATTCTCCTAGGTACAATAACTGGACTAGACTAGATATAAATTATATTTCACAGGAACATTTGCATTGAATTGAAAGCTTCGATAGGCATCCAATAACTATTTCAGATCATGCACCAATGAAAACTATTGTAAAAAATGCAGGATACTGAATTAAAAATGAAAAACTGGCACTTCCCAACATACATGTCAGAAAGAGAGAAGTTTAAGGAATGGATATTGGAAATTATTTGGGAGTTATTAGGGATGATAGAAATATCTTCAGACGTTATAGCTACTGGCTGGGATAAAGTGAAAATGGAGTTTAAAAACAGGGTAGATATAAGAGAAAGGGATATGGTTAAGAAGTAATGGGAATTAATTATAGGGACTGACAAAGGTCAAAGTACTGCAGTATAAGGGGAATCTCACAGAACAAGAACAGGAACAAATGCAAAGTGCTGAAAAATAAATGAGAGTATATGGATAATGTGTACGAGTTTAGAAACATTGCTGTTAAGCAACTATTTTTTTGATAACTTAGTACAATGACTTGGCAGAAAGTATTGTTGCCAAACTTAGGGAGCCCGTAATATGAAAAATAACCAGAGATCCTATAGAGATGTTAGTGATATTTTAGAAATTTTAAGAAATTTTGCATAAAGCAGAGAAATGTGGAAATTAAGAAAGAGCACAAATAGAAATATAAATAGGAAGACTTAATTATGCCAAGGCTCTCAACAACTGGTAGTTAAGATAGTGTGGGATGAGATAAAAATGGTGCTGTATTATCAGTCTTTAGGAAAGTGTCCAGGAGTAGATGGCATTTCTGTGGAAGTTAGGAGGGAAGAAGATAATGAAGATCTGGAAGATTTTGCTTAACAGTAAAAGGAGGGAGGGAAAGCACCAATGTATTGGAAGAAAGCTGTGGTTGCTGTATTACCCAAGGATGGAAAAAAAACATCAGACCCAGCTTCATACAGACCAATTTCAAGTCATGATTCCAAAGTATTTATTTGTAAGCTAAAATAATTGAAAATGTGTTGCCAAAATTGATAGAGATGGATCAGTGTGGTTTTGTGGAGGGGAGGCAAATGTTTGACAACATTAATAGAACAATGATGATCCAGAGGGAAGGAGAATGTAAGAAAAATACTGCTATTGTTTGTGGGTCTTGATACAGAATAAGCTGGGATTTTATGAGTAGGACCTTGGAAGCTTTTGTATTTCCTTATAAAATAATAGGGTTAATTAGGGGATATATGACGAATTGGAGGCAAGAATTAAAGTGGGAGGGTTCCTCTTTGATGAGTTCTGTTTGAAAAGAGGAACCAGGTAGAGGGTGACCTATTTCCCCTTGCTTGCTTTATATTTAGAGCCATTGGCAGATAAACTAAGGGACTCAGAAATGTATGGATATAATTGGTATGGTAATCGAGAAAAGTTGGCTTTATTTGCAGATGATAATACTGCATACCTGATAAATCTGGAAAGGGGTGTTTCTGTGTTGTGGAACATTTTCAGACAGTTTCAGGTCTTTTTGGGATATAAAATGAATGAAGATAAGACACAGACTATAGCCACAAATTAGGTACCCACACACAACTTGGTTTAGCAGTACCCAAATTTATGGGGTTCATGATAAGATGAAGTATTTAGGAGTATGGATTAAAAAGGCTACTGTTATTGCAGCTAGGGATCTGTGTGAAAAGACAGAGCAAAAGCTGGTGCAAAAACTGAGAAACTGGAAGCTCTCGTTTATGGATAGTACAATACAAGTGGTGAAAACATGTTTAGTCCATTTAATTTTACATACTGGTCAGGTATATTTTTATCAACCTGAGGAGAAATTGTGGGCATTAATTAATAGAGCTGAAGGAATTTATCTGGGCTGGGAAGAGGGCAAGAATTAATTGAGAAGTTGATCTTTCCATTAGAACAAGTTAGTTTAGGATTCCCTTTTTGAACTGAAATTTTAGAGCTACACAGTTAAGGCTGATGCACATTACCCAAGCAGAAGTTTATAATTTATATTGAAAGGAGTGCTGATGAAGTAAGGGGAAAGCTCAAGAAATAAAAAGTGGGATTTTGGATTCAGATCATTAAGGAGAACAATAAAGAACCTTGCAGTATGTTATTTTAATAAAGGTAGCAGAAATTCTTTTAAGAACTAAAACCAAAAAAAGTGTAGCGAACTGGTGAAAATAAGAAACTAAAAACCAGTAAGTTCACCAGCAGGACTAGTAGACCCAAAATGTATTTCCAGGTTAAGCGCTTTCATCAAAGTAAAATTGACTTCATCAGAACAATACACAGTCATGTGGATTTAAATATGTTACAGTAACACAGGATAGGTTAAAATCTCACCAATCAAACAAAAATCCCTTGAATAAATTAATACCCTAAAAGGCATACACTATAAAAACTAAACAATCCAATAAAAACATTTCTATGAGAAAGTCACATGTTTAAAATTAAACCCTTTCTGCTCTTTCTTTTAAAGCAGGCAAGATAGATATAAAATCATTTAATCCTGGACACAGATTAGCTGCCAAACGAAGCTGCCACATCAGTTCCCTTTTGTTTAAAGTGTTTTTCCAATTACCACCCCGGGGTTTATTTCTATTGTGTCCAATATCCCAAACTTAAATCCAGAAAAATTACACATATTTTACTATGTCTGAATAGTTTTCAAAGTCATCACCCACTACACCAGAAAAAAATATTGTTAAGGGACAGGCGATTAGAATTTCTAGAATGTGACTTTCACATAGAAATGTTTTTATTGGATTGTTTAGTTTTTATAGTGTATGCCTTTTAGGGTATTAATTTATTCAAGGGACGTTTGTCAGGTGCAATACCCCAAACATCAAGGCAGTTGGATCCACCTGTCAGACCTTGAACTCCCTCCCCTTGAGCTACTTTTTCTTTGGAGCCGATGAGCCTTCAGGTCCATTCACCAATACTTCAAGACAAACATCCTTCCAGGCTATCACTGGTAGAATCATCATCAAGTTCGATCCGATCCACCAGAAGTATCATGGAAATGGATGTTGGTCAAATGATGAGGAAATTTTTAAGGACACAGATCCAACTGGCAGTCCTGCTGGTACCATCCCTGAGAGGAGGTCCAGGTACACGTCCATCGACCCTGTCACATTTTTTCAGATTCTGGTTCAATATTCAGAACCAGTTCCCTTGGGTCCCCTACCCTTCCAGTGCACCTTATTCGGATCCAGTGGTCCAAGGAACTTCGTTTTCATCTACAGTCCTTAATGTCCAGACTCAGATGCTGTTGGATTGGGGTGGATCTACAGAGCTGAAGCATCTTTGTCGGGGTACAGGTGGAGTGACCCTGAGGTTCACAAAGCTGTTCCTTCCCTTGGTGCATGGGCACTCGACAGCTCAGATCTGAGGTCTTCCTCAGAGATGGGGTTTGTTGTAGTGGGGAGACTTCCTAAGTTAGTTGACAGGAGGAGTGATTCCTTGGCCCCATTCATTATGTTAATTTTTGAGGCTGTGACAAAGACTTCGGATGGACCAAGAAGACAGGTGCATGCACAGAGTTCAGATCTGTCCTGATACTCAGTGGAACCTCTTCTTTATGCATCTCATTCAGATCGACATTGACAGTCAGAATCCATAAGCTTCAAGACTACTCGACACTTGAGTTCCCAGTCTGATTCTGACTTGTCTCCACCAGAACTCCAAAGTCATGTTCCAAAGAAACACACATGCAAACAAAAGCACATAGTCTCCTTTCCTGAGTCCGTAACTGAGCACAGATTTGGATGAGGGAGGGTAGAGGATCCCTGAGATTCCCCTGGAAGACATCACATTTCTGGGCGACCTGGAATTGATGAAACAGAAAGGGGTTTGATCCACTGAAACTCCTTCTCCAGATGAATGTGTTTCTCAAGGATTTTTGGGTCTGGCTCATCTGTTTCCTGAGTGTTCCTTACACAGAGGACCTGAAAGGGCCCTAATATTATAGAACCAATCCCCAAAAATACTGACAATTTTAGTAACCTCAAAAGATAGGAAGCATTGTATGGAAGGACCCCCAGTAGATGCCTTGATAATAGCAGCCACAAAAAGAACTGTCTGGAAAGTTCTTCTGTCCATCCCCCTAACAGAGACTCAAGAGCAATGGACAGATTAGAGAAATGGGCTTATGCTTTAGCAACCTTTTTTCTCAGAGCACTGAACTACCTTGCACACTTGATATGTTTTCAGAGGGAATTGATCAAGGAGATTTCCAAGCCTCTCTCAGGTGACTTAATTTTGGATGTCCAAAAAAACAGTGGACACCCATATGTCTACTCTGCAGTCCAACTTTAATGTAGCCATGCACCTGCTGTCCAGTGCAGCAGTGGTACAGCAAGAGCAGCTGGAACAGGTATTATCATGCATCCCCATGCCCGGATGTGGTAATGGGAATTTGCAGAAAGACTCACAGCATCCTTTATTAATGCTCCATTTGGTTCCACTCTTTTTGGATCAAAAGTTAGAGATGTTTACCAAGAATGAGCAAAAATAGTAAGACCCCGTCTGCTATAGCAGTCTGTTTCTCCACCCCACAGAAAACCTATTTCAGGAATCAAAGGGGAGGTAAGAAAACGTGGTTCAGGAAATCACAGGGTTTTCCCTACGGCACTCTTGGGGACAGACACCCCTCCCTGCAGAGGGAAGGCAATTTAAGTGGACTTTGCTCTTGAGGCACTGGCAGAACACAGATTGATATCAGTGGCCCCTTCATCAAGAAACCCTACCATTACTCCTGAAGGGTTATCCAGCTGACATATTCTGGATTCTGTTGGGGGGCATTTAACCTTGCACCTAAAAGCCTGGCAAAACATTACTTCAGTTTTTTGGTTGTTAAGGATAATCACCAGAGGCTATACCATTCCCATGTTGTATTTTCCAAAGAAAAGATGAAAGATTCCCAATATTTCACCCAATAAGTTGGAATCTGCAGCAACAGAAGTTACTAGAAAAAGAGTCATCCAACATGTCCCCCAGACCTATTAGAATTTAGTCTATTTCAGTTCATCTTTATTTCCAAAGAAGACAGGGCACTTCTGGCCAATATTGAACCTCTGCCACCTCAATCAATTTGTCAAACAAAGTTTTGGAATGTCATGGTATGGTCGGTACTACCTCTGTCAGAAGGATGATTGGATGTGCTGTATACATCACCAAGATGACTACTTCCACATAAAACTTCAGAGGCAGTCCTGGGGTTTTCTTCATTTCCATCTGGTAACCAATCATTACCTGTTCTCAGAGCAAGGGAATCCAAGTCTTTCCATAGCTAGATGATTGGCTTCTAGCTGTTATTTCCAGGGATTTACTGCTACAAGATCAAGCATTACTACTCTGCCTTGCAGACTGGTTAGGGATAACGGTAATCGTATGAACAGCCAGCTGCCACCTACTCGGCAAGTAGAACTCATAGGATGTCGTATCAACACAGTTTGACAACTTGCCAAATTCTCAACAGTAAGGGTGCTGTCATTAAGACTGCTGGCTTCTCAGGTAATTAACTGATTCTTTGTTTATTAGGTCTGATGGACTTTACCATGACTTTAGGTCTACTGGTAAGATATCACGAGCATTGTAGTGGCCTTCTCAGTCCAGTGGTCACAGAGCTTTCATTCCCTCCATGCCAGTATTTATCTCATTTAAGTATGCAGAAACCATATAAGGTGGATATTCTCTCAATCAGTTATAGAAGGGAGATCCTTTTGTCCACCAACACCCCAGGCCACAGTAACCATGAGTGCATCCCTTCTAGGGTGGGGATCATTCCAAGGGGAAGATGGTTCAAGGTACTTCGTCACCTGCAGAGGCCAAACTTCACAGCAATATCTTGGAGATGAGAGCAGTCCTCCTAGCTTTGCAGACTTGACTCTGCAGAAGAACCAAGGGTATGATATCCATCTAAACAGACATATCCACTTTGCTGGAAGTCTGTGAGTCTGGCAGTGGAAGATGGCTTCCCATTGTTTTCTGGTAGCAATGCACATTTCCAGGATGTCGTATGTGCTTGCAGACAAATTGATCATGCCAGTTCTGTTGCCTCATGAGTTGTCTCTCAGATAGTGGCAATGGCGATTTTCAGCCACCTGGTCCAACCTTGCTGTGGCCCCTTTGTCTCTTACTGGAACAAAAAGTGCAACAGGTACTTTGCCCTCATCCTCCCACAGGGACAGTCCCTGAGAGATGCACTAGTCCACATTTGGCCCCTGGGTCTCCTCTGTGCATTCCCACCAGTATCTGTCTTGGCAAAATTCATACAAAAAGCCATGAAGTGCAAGACCAAGGTGATCCTCATTGCCTTGTTCTGGCCCTGGCCCTGGCTGGTTTGTTTCCTCTTCCTGTTGCCTCACTTGCTACACCCACCCTGGGTGCTGGATTTCCCGAGTCATCCATCGGGGATGCCTCTCCTGGATCTACAAGCCCTAAAGTTAACCATATCGTTTTTCCAATTTTAATAATAGCCAGAGATGCCAGGTTGTCTTCTCTAGTAGTTCACATAATTTCTTCTCCTCAAAAATAATCAACAGAAAGGACTTATGAAAGTAAGTAGAGGAGATTTTCTGTTTGGGCCACATAAAAAAGGACTGGGCCCCCTTTTCTGCCCCTTTCTCATAGGTAATTGGAATTTCTTTCAGAAGTTTTTCACCAAGGATCTAGTTTTTCTACCGTCAGAATTCAAATGGCTGCCATGTTAAATTTTTACTTAGGCCATAATGGCGCTTCATTGCTTCTCTTACAATATCTAAAGCTGTCCTCAAAGGAGATTTTTTACTGAGGTCTCCATTTTGGGACCCAGTCCCCCCATGGATGTCACAATCTTACTTCAGTTATTGACCCAGAAACCCTTTGCACCAGTAGCATCAGCTGATCTTAAATACTTTTAGTTGCTACTACATCCGCTAATTGAATTTCTGAATTACAAGTGCTCTCATGCAAGCCATCTTTTCTCATTTTCCACAAAGGCAGAGTGTCATTGAGAACATATCCTACCTTTCTCCTAAAGCTGTCATCTGAAGCAAATTTGAATCAGTCCATTTATTTGCCACTCTTTTTTCCCAATTTCTTTAACAAAGGTGAACATAGGCTTCATACCAGAGATGTTCACAGACAGATCAGATCAAATTCTACTTACACCATACCAAAGATATTAGAAAATGAGATCAGCTCTTTTGTAAAGCAAAATTGTGAAATCAAAAGTTGCAGTTTCTAAGTGACTTTCAGGCAGTGTTTCTTTTGTATATAAAACTAGAGGTTTGTCTCTGCACTCAAAACCAAAAGCTCATTCCACTAAAGTAGTTGTTACCTCTACAGCATTCTTGAAAAGCGCTCCCATTGAATATGTTTGTGCAACAGCAACTTGATCAGTGGCTCATGTGTTTATATCTCATTACAAACTGGATATGCAGCCTAGAGCTTGCATGTCCTTTGGTTCTACTATTCCCTTCCTTGTTACTACCCAGGTCCTTTTAGGCAGCTTGGGAATCTCGTTGAATTGAACCAAAGTAGACAACACTGGATATGAAAGTTATGTACTTAACCATAACTGTAGATCCACATTGTCTCATTTTCATCCAGTTCAACATCCCTCCCTCCTTCCCCCTTCCAAACTGCCATTGCATACTCAGACAGGCCTCGACCAAAACTCTGTCTGCTTTACATTCGGAGACATTTCCCAGACTGGCATATTTAGTAAGCTGTTGCTTTTATTCTATATGAGTTTTTATACCTCTGAAGCTGTTTTCGTGTCTGTGCTTAGAAAGGGTCATCAGACTCAATCTGAGGTAATTTAGGTCTAAGGAAGGAATTGTGGGTAGGGGAAGAGTCAGAGCCTTTGATCCAAAGCTGTGAAAGAAGGTGCCGAGATCGGATCCAACAACCAAAATGCTGAACGAGATGAAAATGCGACAACATGGATCTGTTGTGGTAAGTACATTACTTTCATTTTAGGGAGTGTAATGAGCTGGCAGATTTTAAACATTCCCTACAGAATGCTCTCAGAAATATTAGGTGAGCAAATGGTTGTAACTAAATATATGAATTTTTTGAGCTGGGACACTGGATCTAAATGACATAGTAAGGCCTTATAAAGTTTAATTTTTTTGGCTGCCAAAAAAAAAATTGCTAGAAAATGTAAATCAGAGTCTAAACCAAATGTAGTTGAAGTATTGAATATTATAAATGAGATAAAAGAACTGAAAGAGGGATATTTAGAAAAAAGTAAAGAAGCAATTACATAGAAATAAATGGAACTTTTGGGAACAATACATGCAGAATAATGTTATGGAGGAGAGGAGTGAGGTTTAATTGAAAGCAGGAATTGAACAATTTATGTAATGTTATATTGATGATAATTACAAAGAAAGAAAAGATATGCAGGGTATAATTTATGTAAATGGAAACAAGTGTTAGTATAGTTTTTCTTTTCTGTTTAAAATTTGCCTATGTTTTAAGTGATAATTTGATAAAGGTGTTAAAAATGTTTTCTATTTATGTTGCAGAAGAGATTAAGATCTAGTGCACAAGTGTTTATGGCACTATTGGACTTGCAGATGTACAGTATGTCTGAGAGGATAGGAACTGCTGAGGCTTTGTACGTGAGGCAGAGATCGTGCTTCACCAACCTGTATGATACCAAGAATAGGAATAAAGTTTTGAGATGATCAGTGTAGTTCTTATGATTGAGGTCCTTGTTTTTCTTGATGAGAAAACTCTGTGAGCATTCAAATTTTGTCAGTCGTTTGGACAGGTACATGCCAAAGAAGGCATTCTATTCAGTGATCAGCCTAAGTGCCAAATACAATGGAATGATCACATCCCTGGATCTGGACGCAATACCGTTACTAATGAGCTCACTATGAAAAGGGCTTTCTTACAGTAGTGGATACATGGTGATCGAATAACAGTTCCCAAGTCTCTAAGTACTGGATCAGTTTTCAGGGGTGTGTTATCATTGTGACAGTTGTTGGGGACATCATGCTTGCCACAGAGTACTGTTATGTAGTTTTTTTGTCCTGTAGTTTTAGTCCATGTTTTTTTATATCAGCTATTTTTTGGAAAGGCCATGTTGGAAGATCTTGTTGTTCTCTGAAGAGTTAATAACAGCACCTAGTTTATAATCATTTGCAAACTTGTTCAGCCATAAGCTCTTAATATTGGCTTTGAAATTTAAGAAGCAAGTGCAAAAGAGGAGTGAACCAGGGACAGAGCCTTGGGATACACTTGTGGTGTCAGGTGTTTGAAAATATTTATTTGGTTCTGTTTGTGAGCCAATTTATTATCCACAGATTTTACATAGGGATTGCCATTTAGTTGGCAGGGTCTTTCAGCAATACCTGAGTGTGTGTTGGTATAAAATGCTTTACTGAGATCCTTACTGAGGTCTAGATGTGTGGTGTATACTGATGTTTCCCTTATGTATTTCTTCAGTACCCTTCAGGTTGAGTAGGCAGGATCTGCCCTTGACAAAAGCTGGCTTGGAGCAAAGTTTTATAGATTACCTATATCTTTGTGTATTAATTCCATTATGATCCATTCCATAGACTTACAAATGAGGCTTGTCAGCCTTTTGCATTTGTAATTCTCTGGTTCAGTTGTAGCCCCGCCCTTTTGCAGGGTGGATGACTGTTGCTGTCCTCCATTCATCTGGCACTTAACCTGTTTGGAGGCTGATATTGAACAATTTCTGTAGGTGCTTTGACCGAGCCTGTTTCAAGCTAGCCAGTAAGCATCCTGGTATGTTCCTGTCTTTGGATAGTGCCTTGTGGATTTTATTTGGGGGGTGGGGGAGTGGGTGCAGATTGCAAGCATGTGGTCTGGGAATGCTGGATGGGGAAAAGTTAGTGAAGTTTGAGTTAAATTTATCTGCTAGTAGATTGGCTATGTCCTCTGGGTCTAAGTAGGTGGTATCATTTACTATTAGCTCCGCACAATGCTGGGTATTGTTTCTGAGGTTTCTGCTATAGTTAAAGAAGGCTTTGTGGTTATTGTTCACCTGTGTGGCTATTCTTACCTCATTTCTGGTTTGGTTGATTTGATCAGGGTGTGACGTTCCTTGTTTAGTTTAGCAAGAGTGTTTGTGACTTATTGAGAGTTAGGTTTATTTTTCCATGCAATTATTTTTTTTTCTTTTGTTATGTAGCTTGTGGTTCCACCCTAGGGGTCTATTATTGAATTTGGCATTGTATTTATTTCTGAGTAGGGCGCATGCCTCTTTGCAGCTATTTACGTGTGTCTAGAATTTAGCAATAAAGGATTCTGCATAAACATTGGGGTCGTCATGGTGGTGGGGGCTTTTGAATTTAGCCAGATTATCACTCAGGTTTTGTAACTTCACCTTCACATAATCTGAATGTTAAGGTTATTGGAGGGTGCATCAGGCTTTAGCCTTACTGCGAGTGTGATTGACTTGTGTTTTCGATATGACCAGGGAGGAGGAGGTTGCATTTGGTGGGGAGTAGAGCTTCCTCATATTAGGAAGAACCAAATCTAGGATTTTATTCCCTGTTATTGGGGTACAGACTACCTAGTCCAGAGAGTTTATATTGATGAAGTGCAGAAATCTCTTGTGCATACATGTTTGAAGTTGTACAAGTCTCCCAATTTATGAAGGGATAATTGAAGTCTCCCAGGAGAATGGTGTTTGGTTTAATACATATGGACTCTATACTGGTTAGGTAGGAGGTGGACATTGAGGGGGTCCTGTAGTTGCCTATTATGTGATAACGGGTTTTGTTCATAGTAAGTTGGACATGAAAGAGTTCTAAGTCATTATCTTGTGTTAATGACTCTAGTCTCTCAGTTTAACTTCAAGATGCTTTGGCTGCAGGGCATAATAGATTTTCTACTCGAGAGTTAGAACTGTTTGCCTACTGTTTTTACTAGAGTCTGCTAGCAATTTCTCTTAGGCTGTCCCTCATGTCCTGACACGATTGGAGTAGAGATCAACATTTAACTTTTATCTTCCTTGTGTGAAGCCGAGCTTAAACATTTGCATCCAACATCTAATCATTTCAAAGCTTGTAATAATTTGGGTTTCTGTTTGTTGTAGTCCTGGTGTCAAAACCTGAAAAGTGCTTGTATAGCAACAAGTTCCTGTACTTCAAACCCTCCACTAGTGTATCCCCACAATTGGTTTACTTAGTTTGGACTCACCTTGAGCTCATCATTCCCAAGAGACATTTGTATTCTCAGAGATGCCTGCTACCATAGGTATGCCCACAACAGCATTCTCCTCTTCCAGCACTTTCTAATTCAGCATTGTCAATTAAGAGTGGAGTAGTCGCTGGTCTCCCTGGTGTAAATCAGTGTATTAGGCTTACCTGATTTTCGTACTTTAATCTTTTAGGTAGCCAGACTGTGGTGGTGGTGCTGCAGTAGCGTTGGCACCTCACAGTAAGATGTCCTGTTCGATTCTCAGCTAGAGACGTCCTCTTCGATTCTCAGCTAGAGCGTCTTCTGTGTGGAGACATGCGTGAATGGGCGTAGCTTCGTTGAAGGTTGTGCGTCAGAGCTGGCAACTCGGCACGTAAAAATCTACTGCCAATCATTAGCGGACCGGAGTTCCGCTGTGGTGACCCCTAACTGGGAAAAAGCTGAAAGACGCAACAAATCTTTTAGGTAGCCACACTGAGCTTGATTATTTAGCTGACATCTCTGACTAACTCAGCTCTGTCTTCTCTGCAGGGTGGACTACAGTTTGATATTTCCCTGTTCAGGTTGCCATTTGCCAGTTATGTAAGTGTGCAGTATGTGGCCTGTTCTGTTCTGCATCCCCAGAATTGGTGGGTGAGGGTGGAGTATGGAGTTGCAGGCCACTGTTCCCTCTGTAAGAAGTAGGTCTTAGTGTACTACTTTGCCTCAGAGAAACCAGTGAAGAATAAGCTAAAGCAGTCACATCTGTCTTAACCTACTTTTCCACTGCACATTCCTACTGTCAATGTTAATAGATACTATTAAAATGAAAGCACAGGCCTGGAGGACCACATAATCTAATATCATGGGTGTTCTGCACTAACTAAATTTTGGGATTTTCCTTTCAGCTGTCATCTTCCTAGCTGTTTTTGTTGTCCTTGTGCAGGTCTGGGGTGGGTACACCTGCCATTTGGCAGTGTAGTATATAACTAGGAGTGTGGACTCTGGCCTTGCTGTACTACCGTCTTCTTTCTGCAGCTTGCACAGTCCAAATGTTGAAATGTGTGTTTGTTGTGGAAAACGTTCCCATGTTCAATGGAAAAAGTTTGACTTTCGAGCATTCTAGTGGCGACGAGATCATATTCCAGGATCCACACCAGCACTTTTGTTTGTTGCAGTGGGAGGAAGCACAGTGTCAAACCCTACCATTAAGTGTCAACATTTAAAAGTCTATTGCTTATAGATGGCAAAGAGAAAAGTTTGAAACATACATCACTTTGGTTAAAATGGTGGCATTTGAGGCGTGCCCAGTGAAGGGACTGGCAATAGGGTCCATTAATTGATCCATGACTGGTTAAGGAGCATTGAGAGGTGTCAAACCGAAAGGTTAAACATTTATACATATTCTCCTTAAGGAGAGTCCACCTTTAAGTGAAACCTTGAATATGTAGTCTTTGCAATACATGCACTGGAGTGGAGTCTACCTTTATTCAAATAGATACCATCCACAATCCAAAAACATGTTTTTCTTCTGAGGGAGAAACCACATGTGCTCTCTGGGAGTGTCCTAAGCTTCCTAAATAAATACTCATGTCCTCCTGAAACTACTGCTTTATCATTGCTTGAGTAAGTGTGATAAAAGTAAGAAAAACAGTTATGTCTGCTTCCTTCTGTGTTGCTTTACCTGCAGTACCTATCACTCCACAGTAAGTGCTTAAAAAAATATAGAGTCTAAGCAGTCAAACTATCCTTGGTCAACCCTGTACCACCTCCCACAGGATAGTCACCCACCGTCATGACGGTTCCTTCTTTGAAGGCCATTAGTACCACCTATCTTTGTCTCTTATCACCACATTCACCCTGCAGCATATTATAGGCTTTGGCTGTAGTGGTTAACCCCAGACTTCAGAGAACTTTCTTTTTCACAAATCATGTGTAGCTGTCTGAGCCTTGAGAAGAGCACTCCCTGCCCACATAGAGTTTGACTACTGGGAAGCCATGGCTTAACATCTGTTGCTCTTGGGGGGGGGGGTGTAAGTGGGACGTCTGAATGTGAACATCATGTGGGGCATGCTGCTTTATCAGTGCAAGCTCATGAATCCTCTTCATCAGAATTGTTGATCCAAATTTTCATACAGCATCAGAGAAGGTTTCACATTTGGCAATCAAATCCAATCTACATTAGTTACTCTGTAAATGAGTAGCTGTTGTTCTTCCTCCACTGCATCTCTAATTGGGCTAACAGATGAGGATGCACCAGCCAAAAAAAATCGAGTAACTACTTTGTTACAGTATTTTCTATGTTCTGTCTATGTACTTCCATGGTACCAGTTATTTAACCATCAGAGTAGAGCTCATGTACGCATCCACAATAGTGCTGTTTTAACTAACTGGGGATTCAGATAAATAAACAGTGCACATCTGGGATGCTGTTAATCAGCCCAATCGTATTCCTCATAAGAACATAACCTAAATGCCTCGCCTTTCACACAAACTTGAAGACATAGATATCTTAAATAGTTACAAAATATTCATTAGAACATTCAGTTGTTTATTAGAAAACAAATGACACCATGTAGTAATGCATTTCTACTACATAATCATACCTTCCAAGTAAGGCTGAATTTTAAGGAATAAAGTACACAGTCAGACAATTCTCCATCTAGAGAAATTAAATAAACAGCTCCTACTCTTCTTACTACCTTCTGGCGAGGTTGAGTGGTTACCCATAAACCCATCTCTGAAGAATAAACAGAAAAACTGACCGGCTGCCCATGGTGCTGCAACAGCTCAGGTGTACACGGACTTGCTCTTTAAGTACAGATGTTTAGGCAGGCCAAAAATTATTACATGCTAAACACCCCATTTTGCTTTTTCCTTCTTTAATCTTCTTTTCGTAGATGATTTAAAACTGTATAGTTCATGAGATGAGAACCTGAAAGTGGTCAATACTTTCTCAGATGATATAAGAGAACCTGAAAGTGGTCAATACTTTCTCAGATATATAAGAGAACCTGAAAGTGGTCAATACTTTCTCAGATGATATAAGAGTGTCATTTGGTCTTGATAAATGTGCAAAAACAACCTTTAAAGCAGGAAAGCTGCAGCATCAAGAAAATATCAGTCTGGAACAGGAATGTGATATAAAAGAACTTGAGCAATAGGGAGTGTATAAATATTTGGGAATTTATGAAGGATCAGCAATAATGCATGAATAAAATGCAAATAAAACTTGGTAAGGAATATTTTACAAGACTAAAATTAATACTGAAAACAGCGTTGACATCTAGGAACAAAGTTCAAGCTATAAACCAAGTTGCTCTTCCTGTTCTAACCTACATTTTTGGGGTGATTGGCTCCAAAAGGAATTGGATCAGTTGGACAGGAAAACAAGAGAAACGCTTCATGCTTATCGCCGTTTTAAAGGAAGTATGGGCCTCTCTGAAATGTATTACGTGTATAAATCTGCAATTGTAGGACTGCATACTTATCTGCTGACCTCACAATATCCAAACATAGTGAAAGTTTTAAAATATGAGAACAAGTCTAAGATGACTTCCCTGCTGACTTTAGCAGAAGCATATTGGTGTCAATCGGGAATGGAAATCAAATCAGAAGTAGATAAAAATCAGGCAGCAACTGAATGTGCCAAAAAAACAAAAGAAATACTATAAAGTGAAGGATCAGATGAGGAGGCAAGAAATGTGGAAAATGCATAAATATAGTTGCAAGTACGGAAAACTCCTGGAACAATCTGTCACTTGGTATCTAATGTAAGAATGGTTAAGGACAGTGGAATTTAACCCAAAAGACGAAAGTTTAATATTTGCAGCCCAGGACAGTGAACTGCATACATATTGAACATGTCAGAGAAACAGACAGATGCAGGTTTTGAAAAACAGAATTGGAAATGGTCACACATCTTGTTATTGGGTGTGATGCAGTAATGGTAGAATGCCTGTGTACTGAAAGGCAAAGTAATGTAGCAAGTCTAAAAATATATATTCACCATTCTTAAACACAAATAAAAATAAAAAAATAGTTCACCATTCTTAAACACAAATAAAAATAAAAAATAGTTCACCATTCTTAAACACACACAAAAATAAAAAATAGTAAGGAGTACCCAAAAGAGCGTTTATTCAACAACACATTAAAACAGTAAGCGCTTTCGTCATCTGCTATGACTTCCTCAGACTGAATAATGTTACATCCCAAAGTCCAGAGGTTATCCTGCAGAAGTAGTAATTTCTTCGCTTAATGAAGTGGAGAAAATAAGATACAACTAAGGAAGGCCAAATAGTGTAGATAGTAATGCTATTAAGAGTATAATTAGGAATAACTGGAAAATAATACAAAGTTCCAATGATTTAAAAGACAAGGTTGGGAGGGTGGCCTAATGGTTAAGGTGTTTGCCTTACAAACACAAGGTGCAAGGTTTGAGTCTCACAAAGCGTAATTGGCTAGGCTTACAATGGCTCACAAGGGGCAGTTAGATTAGTATGAACCTATGAAGGTAGGTGATCATCCTAAATTTATATATGAGAGGTAAAAGTTTTAAAAAATATTGTCAAGGGAAACTTAATAAGCCTATTTTGGCTAACAAAAATAAAATAGGGATGTTTGAATGTTTTAATTGTAGATTATCTAACTATTTATTGACTGATGTGCAGGAAATTAATATAAATAGTTTTACATACAGATTCAAAAATTATTTTACGTGTAAAAGCAAATTTGTTGTTTATTTAGTGATGTGCCAATCTTGCCCTTCTTTTTATGTCGGGCATACAAGTAGAGAGTTCTACAAACTTGTCTATGAGCATGAACATGCTGTT
The DNA here is from genome assembly GCF_019279795.1 of Protopterus annectens. Classification (NCBI taxonomy): domain Eukaryota; kingdom Metazoa; phylum Chordata; order Ceratodontiformes; family Protopteridae; genus Protopterus; species Protopterus annectens. The sequence goes on from NC_056739.1 coordinate 966,317,474, forward strand.
TTGATGGGTGATGTTAAAAATGCTATAGCAAAGCACTATAAAACTATTAAGTGCTCTGTGCAGTTTGTTTTTGGTTTTGGAAGAAATACCAAATTATGATAGAATTTTTGATGCTGAGGATGAGTTAAGTTGGCGAGAGTATATCTGGCAAGTTAGGCTGAATGCCTGCTTTTATACCGGGACTTAACAACAAAGATGACTTTGTAGCCTATTTAAAAAGAAAAGGGCTTAAGCATTAATGTAGTTTGCTCACATGAGCAATGGTCTATATGTGATTGGTGTACACATTGTTTAAAATGTTTGTTGGGATGCAACATTATTCAGTCTGAGGAAGTCCTAGCAGATGACGAAAATGTAGCAAGTCTGTTGCACTGGGGATTATGCAAACATTATAATACTGAAGCAGCTGAAAAGCATTAGAAACATGAGCCACAAAGCATTGTAGAAAATGATAAAGTTTATATCTCATGGGATCACCCATTACCAACAGTTCATAAAATAGATGCAAAAAAAAAAACAGATATAGTAGCCCATGAAAAGAACATAAGTAGCATTGTTCATTGAAATTGCTGCACTCAGTGATTATAGTGCCTTACGTACAGAAAGACACAAAGTCATAAAGTACCAGGATTTGCAGGCAGAAATGAGGGGCAATGTCGATAAATGATACCCAGACAGTTCCAGTAGTAGTAGGAGCAATGGGTCTCATAAAAAAGAATTTACAGTCATAATTAGATATGTTACCAATACATGCAACTCCATGTGAATTGCAGGAGTCAGTTCTGGGCACATTGTGGATGCTGGAAAGAAGATTTTTGGCTAACATCAAAGATTGAAAAATCGAAACAATACTAATTTCATGAACTTTAATCATACTTTGACTTAGGAATGGGGTCCATTCCTGTCATGGTATTAGAAACCCAAAGGTCTTGGAGAAATTAAAGAGTATTGTTCATAATGGTGATGGATTACATTAGCAAACAAGCTGGAGTGGGCAGATCAACATAGTTGCTGTATGCAGACAATGTGGCAGTACAGGCAGACTGTGCAAAAACTTAAGCAAAGAATAGGGGAATAGAATGCAGAACTGAAGGCACATGGGTTGAAATTGAGTACATATAACACAGTTGTAATGGTAGCAAATGGGAGAAATCAAATGAAGCTAAGAATTGCGAAAGAAGGAGAAAATAGTGAAACAGATTAACAGCTTCAAGTATTTGGGGTGGGTGATTGAGGAGAAGGGAAGTCTGCATGAGGAGGTCAAATGTAGAATCAGAGGGGCTAAAGCCAATTGGGAAAGTGTGCCAGGGGTAGTGGATGACAAAAAAGGCCAAAGAATCTGAAAAGTAAGATGTACAAAACAGTGGTGCAACCAGTACTACTGTATGGTAAAGAACCCCGGACAGTAAAGGCATAGCAGTTGAGGAAGATGGAAGTGATGGAGATGAAGTGCTTGAGACATGTGGTAGGATGCACACTGTGAGACAAAGAAATGAGGACATCAGAGCAGAAGACAAAGATGCTTCACTTGCAGACAAGGTCAAAGAAGATTTGGAACAGGCAGGAAGATGGCAAGAGGAAACGGACATCCAGCAATGAGATGGATGGATTTTGTGATAGAAAACCTGTGATAGTCTGGCATTACTGTCAAGGAAGGTAAAAGAGCGGCAGCTGACACGACACCTGACCCAATGTTGAAAATGGGGAAAGGGGGGATCAGTGATGGGGATATATACATAATTCAGTTGCTAAAGCAGCAGGAAACAAATGCAGGGGGTACCTAACAATACTGATGGTATTACCAATGGTATCTGACAGGGTTTTGTACTGGTGCTATATGGGAAATTAGCTAAAGGCAGCCACACTGTTTATGGCAAATTGGGTAGCATAATTAATTAAAGTTCTCCAAGATAGTCTACAGAAAATGGTCTCCTGGTGCAGTAGATGTTCTTCGTGTTTCGCTGTTGCAGTCATTACATTTGGGTAATCTGCTGGCAGGTTGCCCTCAGTCTGCCTGATTAACAAAGTCTTGGGTCCTGCGTCGGATGCTGTCCCTTCTTCCATGACGTCAGGTCGTCAGGGGTATAAAATATGCAGCCGACATCATTACATCAGTCTTTCTTGCCGTGCGGTGCCCGAAGCAGAAGCAGTTCGCGAGTGCTGGTCGGCCGACTCCTGAAATTTCGGTTTTCGAGTTTCAGAATCGAAGTCTTCAACTTAAAGCTAAGTACCCCGTTGGGGAAACTTTTTCTTGCTCCTTGCCGATGTCAGTAAAAGTTAATAATTGCATCACTTGTGGAAAGCAAATACCTCATAAAGATTTTCATTCGTACTGTATTCCTTGCCTAGGCCCTGACCACGATGTACCTTGCTGTCAGTTTTGTGCTTTATTTAATCAGCGCACTGTTGTCGGTACATTTTTGCCTCTAATTATTTTGGTTCTCGGTTTAATTATCCAGAAATGTCGTTGGTTAGCCTTCTGACTACTGGAATTCTGAAAAAACGCAAAGATAAAGACAGAGATAGGCCGCCGAGGTCCAAAACTTCCGACAACGCTTCTCCTAAGCCAGTCGATAGATCACCGGTACTCAGTGAGGTGCTTTCGCAACCCCTGATACCCGCTACTTCTGATTCGCAGGCCTCTACTGAGACCCATTTGAGTCCGGTATGCCGCGAGATGCTTCACCTATGGAAGCCGCGGATGTCTCTACCTTGGATGGGTCCGGAGCCGCTGTGCAGGCACCAGCTTCTGAGGGTGTATTCAGGCCTACAGACTTTCATATTAAATCAACACCACCTTCATTACTAAGGCCTAAATCTCGATCCATGTCTAAAAAAAACGATGCTCGGGCCACATGTTCAGGCTCCTATGCCTAAAAAACAAATGATAAAAATGGCTGAAGATTTAATTACTCTAATCAGGGGTAGTCAACCCCCCCCTCTCTAAGAGGCCTAGGGCTGAACTTGAGCACGAATCTTCTGATCAGGATTATGTTTCTTCTGACTCTTCCAATGACCTGGATTTGTCCATGCCTACTTATGATGATTTTGATGCAGAGGACTCCATTCCCTCTGCTTCCCCTCCTGAGGACTTTTCTTTTGGTGAAACTTTACATGCTTTGAGGGAGCATTTCCACTGGGAAAGCTAGGAATTTTCTGATTCAGAAAAGAGGCTTAGGGATTTCCTGCTTCTACCTCAGCATAGGCCTTTGGTTATATCTCCTGTACTAGACATTGTTGATGTTTTCTTGGAATCCAGTTTGGCCCCTGATTCCCTGCCTCTGACTCCTAGTAAGCCTGACAGATACTACATGGTTCCTGAGTCCCACAAGTTCCTTTTCAAAAATCCTGTTTCAGATCCAGAAACCATTTCTCAGGGGCCCAAGGGCATTAAGGCTTCTACTGCTAAAAATCCTACCCCTTCTGATAGAGATTCCAGGGCGCTGGATAGATGGGATAAAAAAGTTTATACTTCTGTGACTTTGGCGATCAGAGCATTAAACTGCCAATTTCATATGTTAAAATATCAACAGCATATTATTGGACTGCTTAAACAGAAAATAATGTTAATTCCTGACTGTGTGGAAAATAAAGATTTACAGGATTTAATGCATTCTGCTGAACAAGTTGGAAAACATACTTTGTAATGTGGTTTTGATTCTTTAGAAGCCTCTTGCAGGGCTGCTGTTACTGGGACTGTGCTTAGAAGGCATGCTTGACTTAAGGAGCAATCTTTGCCTGATCATGTTAAAGCTAAATTGTTGGATGCTCCTTTAAATCAGGACCGCCTGTTTGGCAATAAGGCTGAAGAAGTTCTAAAAAGATGGAAGATAAAGCTAAATCTATGCAAACTGTTAAAGATTTCTTACAAGTGCAACCTCCAAGATTTAGTAGGCATTGGCCTACTAAGAATTGGCCCTTTCCAGCCCCTTCCTCTCAAGCCAAACCCAGACACAGCAAAACCCCCAGGTTTCAGTCCCAGGGTACTCTCAGAGCTAAGCAGTGGGGGGGGGCTCCAATTCCAAATCTGGAAATAACAAGACACCCCCCCCACAGTAAACAGTCTCAGTGACTTCCTTTTAAACTTACCAAGCACTTATCTTTCAACTGCCCCTTTGGGGGGGGGGGTGGATTGCTCTTCATGCAAATAACTGGGAACTCATAACCCAGGACAAATGGGTTTTAAATATAGTGTCCCAGGGATACAGATTTCATTTCCACACATTGCCAACACCAAACGGATGGCCAGACCTGCTCCCGAATCAGTGGGCAGAGGCTCAAAAACAAGTACTTTCTCTCTTAAGCATGGGGGCTACTCAACTGGCGCCAAAGGAGGAAAAGGGACAAGGTTTCTATTCAAGGCTTTTCCTAGTACCCAAAAAAGACAAATCATGGCATCCAATCCTGGACCTATCTACTCTAAACACCATTCTGGAGATTTCAAAATTCAAGATGCTGACTCTTCACCAGTTACTTCCTATGCTAGGCAAAGACGCCTGGTTGGCAACTCCAGATTTAAAAGAAGAATATCTGCACATCCCAATCAGGGAATCTTGCAGAAGATACCTACACTTCAAAGCAGGCTACTTGCATTATCAGATGTTCTTCGTGTTTCACTGTTGCAGTCATTATATTTGGGTTATCCTGCTGGCAGGTTGCCCTCAGTCAGCCTGAGTTCCAAAGTTTTGGGTCCTGCATCAGTTGCTGTCGCCTCTTCCCTGACGTTAGGTCGTCAGGGGTATAAAGATGCAGCCGACGCCATTTTATTCAGTCTTTCTTGCCGCGCGGTGCCCAAAGCAGAAGCAGTTCGCAAGTGCCGGTCGGTCGACTCCTGAGATTTTCATGTTCGAAATTCAGATCCGAAGTCTTCATTAAAAGCTAAGTACCCCGTTGGGGAAACTTTTTTTTTTTTGCTCCAGACCGATGTCAGAAAAAGTTAATGTATTTCTTGTGGGAAGCAAATACCTCATAAGGACTTTCATTCTTACTGTATTCCTTGCCTAGGCCCTGACCACGACGTTGCTAGTTGTCGGTTTTGTGCTAGATTTAACCAACGCACTATTAAGCGTCGGTATGATTTTGCATTAAGCTATTTTGGGTGAAGATTTAAATTATACAATGTCGTCGGATAGTGATCCGACTACCGGAGTTCACAAAAAACACAAAGAAAAAGACAGGCAACTGAGGTCCAAATCTGACAACGAAGCTTCTCCTAAGCAAGTCGCAGGTTTGCCGGTTCTCAGTGAGGTGCTTTTGCAGCCCCTGACGCCTGCTACTTTAGAGTCACAAGCCACTATTGACTCCCACGTGGAGTAAGACAGGCCACTGGAAACTCAAGGTATTGGAACCTCGGAGATTGTTCCCCTCAGATGGGTTCGGAGCCGCTGAGCAGGCATCGGCTTCTGAGGGTGTATTCAGACCTAAGCAATTATATATTAAACCGACTTCAAAGACTAAAACACCTTCAAAGGCAAAGAAACAAGTTCACCAGCCACAAGGACAGGCCTCCATGCCCAGAAAACAGATACTCAAAATGGCTGAAGACGTAATTACCTTGATCAGGGGTTCCCATCCCCCTCCTAATAAGAGGCCTAGGCAAGAGACAGACTATGAATCTTCAGATCAGGTTTCCATTTCTTCTGATCAGGAATATTCTCTTCCCCCCTATTAGGATTCTGATGCTGAAGAATCAATTCCTTCAGCTTCTCCTCCTGAAGGCTACTCTTATGGGGAAATCTTGCATACCATGAGGGAACACTTCCTCTGAGAGACCAAGATTTTTCAGAATCTAAGAAAAGGCTGAGACTTTCTTTTACTACCTCAATACAGGCCTCTAGCTATTCCACCTGTGTTGGACATTGTAGATGATGTGATCACAGATTCTAGTCTGACCCCTGACTACCTCCAGCTCCTGTTAAGCCAGATAGATACTACAGGGTTCCTGACTATCCTAAATTCCTTTTCAAAAACCCTTCTGCAGACCCAGAAACTATTTCTCAGGGTCCAAAAGGGGTCAAGGCTTCTACTGCTAAAAACCCTACCCTCTGACAGGGATTCTAGGGCACTGGATAGATGGGGAAAAAAGATTTACACATCTTCTACTTTGGCTATAAGGGCCTTAAATTGCCAGTTTCATATGCTCAAATATCAGCAATATATCATGACACTGCTTAAACAGAAAATGATTGCAAATTCTGATTGTGCAGAAAACAAAGAAATGCAGGATTTATTGCATGCAGCTGAACAAGTTGGAAAGCATACTTTGCAATGTGGGTTTGATTCTCTGGAGGCCTCCTGCAGGGCCGCTGTTATGGGTTCTGTCATTAGGAGGCATGCTTGGTTAAAGGAACAAAATCTGCCTGACCATGTTAAAGCAACATTATTAGATGCTCCTTTACAACATGAATACCTTGTTTGGTGTTACGGCAGAAGAGGTGTTAAAGAAAATGGAGGACAAAGCTAAATCTATGCAAATGGTCAAGGATTTCTTACAGGTACAGCCACCTAGATTTAGCAGACACTGTTCTACAAAGAATTGGTCCTTTCCAGTCTCCAACAGACCTCAAAGTGGCAGATCTAGACACCCTAGAGGCAGATCACAGCTGCAAGGGTCCTACAGGTCTAAGCAGTGGAGTACTTCTACCTCCAAAGGTGGAGAAGACAAAGCACAATCATACAGGAAACAGTCCCAATGACTTCCCCCTGCCTGCACCAAGCACTTATCTTTTGGCAGCACCCTTAGGGGGAAAACTAGCACTTTTTTCACAAAATTGGCACATTATAACCCAGGACAAATGAGTTCTAGACATAGTGTCACAAGGCTACAAGTTTCATTTCCATACCCTGCCAAGGGCAAACGGTTGGCCAGACCTGCCAAAAAATCAATGGACAGAGGCTCAAAAACAAGTTGCAGCTCTCATGGACATGAGGGCTATTCAACAAGTGCCACAGCAAGAACAGGGACAAGGATTTTACTCAAGACTGTTCTTGGTACCCAGAAAGGACAAAACATGGAGACCAATACTGGGCCTGTCTATTCTAAACACTTTCCTGGATATATCAAAATTCAAGATGTTGACCTTACAGCAGCTTCTGCTCATGCTGGGCAGCAAGGCTTGGCTCATGACTTTAGACCTAAAAGAGGCATACCTGCATGTCCCAATCATGCAGAAGATACCTCAGATTCAAGGCTGGCTCAAAACATTACCAATTCTCTGCACTGCCCTTTGGCTTATCTACTGCGCCCAGGGTCTTCACAAAGTGCCTAGCACCAGTAATTGCTTACTGCAGACAAAGAGGAATACAAATATGTCCTTACTTGGACGACTTCCTCATACAAGCAGAGAACAAGGACATTCTATTACAGCATCTGACATTTGTGATAAGACTTTTAACATGCCTGGGGTACACCGTCAACAAAAAGAAATCAAAATTAGTACCCTCTCAAGAGATAATATTCCTGGGTGCAAGCTTAAATACAACTGCCCAGATGGCTTATCTCACTCCAGACAAACAAAGGCAACTGACTATCTGCTTCAAGGAAATGGCAACAAAGGCCCAGTTATCTGCAAGACAAATTCTGCAGGCTTTGGGCTTCATGGCATCCTGCATCTTACTAATTCCATATGCAAGACTGCATGTGAGGAAAATTCAATGGTACCTAAAAAGTGTCTGGACACAACATTGCCCCAGTCTGGAAACAATGATTACTCTCATTCCCTGCCTACAACAGGAGTTTCGATGGTGGACAAAGGCTTGTCACCAAAACAAGGAACAGCCATTCTCATTACCCCCTCTCCTCCCCAAGGTACTCCTAAAGGTTAGGCAGGAGAAACCAAAAATGATTCTGATTGCCCCAGACTGGCCACGCCAGTACTGCTATCCAGTCTTAAGGAACTTGTCCCAATGCCCAGCCTGGACCTTACCTCAAATACCTCATCTACTGTCCCAGCAAACAATCAGATTCTGCACAGCCAACTCAGGACTCTAAACCTGGCAGCATGGCGGATAATCTAGCCATACAAACAACACCTCTCAGTAAAGCTGTGATGGATGTCATTTTAGAAGCCAGAAGGCCTAGTACTAGAAAATGCTATGCTGGGAAATGGAAGAGATTTTGCGCTTGGAACCAAGCTCAAGGAGCTGATACAGCTGTCCCAAATATTCCTCAGATTTTGCAATACTTAACTGAGATGCTGGACAAAGGCCTATCTTTTTCATCAATTAAAATCCATGCCTCTGCCATTTCAGCTCATTACAATACAGAGCCACCACTCTTTTCTCATCCTTTATTAAGACAGTACCTCAGAGGAGCCAAAAACTTAAGGCCTCCAAGGAGAATATCCATCTTTACTAACTGGTATCACTAATGAATTTTTATACCATTACCTACTGTTTTATTTTGCATATAAATGTTAGCTGTCTCAATTACCCTAAGTTTTGTCACTATATTTGTTTATGTACCTCTGTTCTTTGGAGCTTTTCTCCCCGGGTCTCCACTGAAAATGGATATGTATCCAGTTGGACCAACCCGGTCAACAAATGTAAAATAAATAAAATAAATAAATAATAAAATACCTGCATGGGACCTCAATTATGTCTTGGAAAAACTCACCTTACCTCCTTTTGAGCCAGCTGCTACTGCGGATGCAAAGTTCTTATCTTGGAAGACAGCTCTGCTCCTAGCAATAACTTCTGCAAGATGAGTTTCAGAGCTACAGGCTCTCATGGCTGTGGAACCCTTTATCATTTTTTATCCAGACAGGGTCTCTCTGAGAACAAACCCTACATTTATGCCTAAGGTGGTATCCAGTGTAGCCCTTAACCAAACAATTAATTTGCCAACTTTTTATCCAAATCCACAGAACAAGGGAGAGAAAATTCTGCATTCTTTGGACGTACACAGACAACTTAGATTCTACTTGGACAAAACTAAAGTTTTCAGAAAGACAGAACAGTTACTAGTGGCATATGCCACAGCATCGGATATGCCACAGCATCACAAGGAAAGGCTATCTCCAAGCAGATGATTTCAAAGTGGATAGGTCACTGCATTCGATTCTGCTACTCACAGCATGGCAAACCAGTGCCTAAGGGCATTAGGCCACATTCAACCAGAGCTGCAGCCACCTCTGCAGCCTTTCTCATAGGAGGACCAGCCAAAGACATCTTAGAGGCTGCTACTTGGAGTTCAGTGCATACCTTTACAAAACATTACAATCTGCCTCTCTACTCTAAATCCAGGGCAGGCTTTGCCACTGCAGTTCTGCAGGGCATCATAGCCGCTCCTAATGCTGTTTAACTCCAGCCCCCCCCAACCATAGCTTTGGGACTCAACCCAAAAGTAATGACTGCAACAGTGAAACACGAAGAACCTAGTACAGTTGTGTACACTTACCATAAATGTAGATGTTCGAGTGTATTTACTGTTGCAGTCCAGGTTACCCACCCGACATCCCCCTTATTTTTGCTGGAACTTATCTTTGCTTCTCTAATCTATACAACCTAGGTGGTGTATTTGCTTATAGATGAAGGTAAAGCTTATTTTGGGGCATTTATGTTTTACTTACATAATGTTAGCCTACCCTTTTGGGGGCACCTGACATCTGGGGCAAGAAAAACTGAATAAAATGGCGTTGGCTGCATCTTTATACCCCTGACGACCTGACAGCAACCGATGCAGGACCCAAGACTTTTGAATTCAGGCTGACTGAGGGCAACCTGCCAGCAGGATAACCCAAATGTAATGACTGCAACAGTGAATACACTCTAACATCTAGTCCTTTGGCTTGTCTATTGTGCCCAGAGTATTCACAAAGTGCCTGGATCCAGTTATTGCATTTTGCAAGCAAAGAAATATTCAGATATATCCATACCTGGACGATTGTCCAATTCAGGCAGAAAACCAGGGAATACTTTTAAATCATCTGGCATTTGTAAAAAGGGTTTTGACTTGTCTAGGGTACACCATAAATGAAAATAAATCACAACTGATAACGTGTCAGCAGATTACATTCCTGGGTGCAAGCTTGAATACAACTGCCCAGATGGCTTTCCTCATGCCAGAGAAGCAAATTCATTTGGTAACTTACTTCAAACAAGTGACCACAAAAACCCTGCTATCTGCAAGACAAATACTGCAAGCCTTGGGGTTCATGGCCTCCTGCATTCTTCTAATTCCATATGCAAGACTGCATATGAGGAAACTACAGTGGTATCTAAAAAGTCTATGGAGTCGACATTGTCACAGTCTGGAAACAGTGATTCCTATCATACCTTGCCTACTCATGGAGTTCCTATGGTGGGCAGAAGCCTGCCACCAAAACAAGGGATTACCATTCACACTACCCCCTGCCACCCAAACCCTAACTACAGATGCGTCAGACTATGCATGGGGGGATCACCTGGCAGGGAAGTGCATTCAGGGCAGATGGAACCCAAATCAAATGCACCTGTATATCAATCAAAAAGAAATGTTAGCTGTACAGAATGCTTTGACAGCCTTCAAGGACTACATTCTTCCAGGACAATTAATGGTAAAGACGGACAACATCTTGATTATGTGCTACATAAACAAGCAGGGGGGTACACATTCCTACCACCTCTGCAGACTAGCCATGGCATTGTGGAACACAGCCCTGAGCTACCAAGTGCATCTACAAGCTCAATTCCTGCCAGGAAAATGGAATGCACTGGCAGACTGACTAAGCAGAAACCGCATGGGCCCACACGAGTGGAAATTGGAATCACGGATTTTCAACATGTTGACAAACAAATGGGGGAGCTCAGACATAGACCTATTTGCCTCCCCCTAGAACTACCAGTTGGACAAGTTTTGCACAAGGACTCCCCACAAACAAGCCTGGAAAGTGGATGCTCTGTCCTTCTGCTGGAAAAATCTATTAGTCTACGCTTTTCCCCCTCTGCCTCTGCTCTCCAAAGTTCTACTAAAAGTCAAACAGGACAAACCAAGGATGATTTTGATTGCTCCAGACTGGCCGTGCCAACACTGGTACCCCCTCCTGCGCAGTGTGTCGCAAATATCTCCATGGCACCTGCACCCTCAGCTTCCAACATTAAACCTTGCAGCCTGGCTAATCACTTAAATTCACCCTTATCATCCCTCAGCAAACATGTGATGGATGTCATCTTGGAAGCGAGGAAACCTAGTACTAGAAAATCTTATGCTGACAAATGGAAACGATTCTGTGCCTGGAACCAATCTTTAGGGATGAGCACAGCAGCGCCCAATTTACCTCAGATTTTGCAATGCTTAACTGAGATGCTTCACAAGGGCCTGTCTTTTTCTGCCATTAAAATCCATGCCTCAGCTATTTCAGCTCACTATAACACGGAACCACCCCTCTTCTCTCATCCTCTGCTCAAGCAGTATCTCAGAGGGGAAAAAACTTGAGACCACCCAGGAGAGCTCCAACCCTGCCTGGGACCTTAACTTTGTTTTGGAGAAACTCACTCTACCTTCTGTCGAGCCAGCTGCTACTGCAGACTTAAAATTTCTTTCTTGGAAAACAGCCTTCCTTTTAGCAAGCACATCAGGATATCTGAATTACAGGCCCTTATGGCAGTGGAGCCTTTCATCATCTTTCATGCGGACAGTGTATCTCTTGGGACCAATCCATCCTTCATGCCCAAGGTGGTTTCCAATGTGGCTCTTAATCAGTCCATTCATTTGCCAACTTTCTTTCCCAATCCACAGAACAAAGGGGAACGGATTCTGCATTCTTTGGATGTGCGCAGACAACTAAGATTCTACTTGGACAGGACTAAATCTCGAAGAAACTCTGAACAAATGCTGGTAGCATTTGCTGCAGGGGCAGAGGGGAAGGCTATTTCAAAACAAACAATTTTAAATGGATAAGCCATTGCATTCATTTCTGCTGTAAGCACCATGGAAAACCTATTCCCCAGTGGATCGGATCTCACTCCACCAGGGCTGCATCTACTTCTGCAGCCTTTCTTAGAGGTGTCCCTACCAGGGATATCCTAGAAGCTGCTACCTGGAGTTCTGTGCATACTTTCACCAAGCATTATCATTTACCAATGTTCTCTAAATCCAGAGCTGGGTTTGCCACTGCTGTCTTGCAGGGTCTTATAGCTGGCCCTAATGCTGTATAAACTCCTCCTCCCAACCATAGCTTTGGGAATCTACCCAAGTGTAATGACTGCAAAAGTGAAACACGAAGAACATAGTACAGTTGTGTACTTACCATAAATGTAGATGTTCGAGTGTATTCATTGTTGCAGTCCTGGTTACCCTCCCTCCAGCACCCTAGATTTTCTGACTGTACCTCTACTTTACTTTACTATGCTTAAAAGCCTTTTTGGTTGGAGGTATACTTTTGTGTTTTTGTGTTTATTTGCTCCCATTAGGGGGGCACCTGACATCTGGGGCAAGAAAAACTGATGTAATGACATCGGCTGGATGTTTTATACCCCTGACGACCTGACGTAATGGAAGAAGGGACAGCATTCGACACAGGACCCAAGACTTTGTTAATCAGGCCGACTGAGGGCAACCTGCCTGCAGATTACCCAAATGTAATGACTGCAACAGTGAATACACTCAAACATCTATATTTATGGTAAGTACACACCTGTACTTTATTATCTCACCTTTAATGTTAGCAGATGTAGCATAGCTACATGAGTCTTGGCAGAAAGGACATGAATTATGGTTATAAAGTAAACAGATCATAAAAAAAACACAGCATCATTAAAGATTTAGGGATAGTTATTGAGAACAGTTGAAACATGTTTGACCAGTTTGTATCTGCCAGCCAGAAAATTATATTCTGTAACCTAATTAAAAGTGACATGCTTGTTTATGTGTATTCAATAACTGCACTGGTAAATTTAAGGGAGATAATTTTTACCACTTTATTCTCCACTGACCCAGTCCATTATTGAATGCAGTGTTTCATTTTGTAGACTTTGAGCAAGATACAAAAAAACAACTTAAAAAGCTACAAGGCCTTACTGATTAATCTTAGGGTTGAAGCTTTTGAACTATTCAGAAAGGCTTAAGAAATTCTCATATTCTGTTTCTTACAGAATGGATGCATATAATCTCTACCTGATTTATAAGGTAATGCATCCAGTTTATTGCTATGAGAACAATGGGTATGAAGCCATGTGGCAAATGTTCTATCTGTCCCTTTGTTGCACCATATTTTGATAAGATAAATGGGATTACTTTTACTCGTAGATTAAGTGTTAGCTGTAGTACTAACGGGGGTAGTATATGCATTAAAGTGCTCCTGTAACCTGTTCTATATTGGTGAAAATAAAAGGTTATTTAGGACAAGGTTGCAGGTGCACTTAAGAGATATAAAAAATAGGAAAGTGGAAAGTCCCATAGCACAACATTATATGTTATGCCATAATGGAAACAATGAGTGTTTAAGGGCTACAATATTGGAAGTTGTGCAAGGATGGGATGATATAGAAGTCAAAAATAGACTTCTGTATAAAGAAACTGTCTGTATATTAAAATATGAAACATGGTCACCTAATGGGTAAACACAGAGTGCAATTGGAGGGTGTTCCTCTAATTAGAATTTTGAATTGGTGTTAATTTGTGTTTTATATAAGCATAATGCTGGGTGTAATGTTTTATCTCTTGAAGGCTTGTTAGCCGAGGGGCTAAGATCGATTAAAGTATTTTTCTGTTGTGGTCTGCTGTTCCTTCTCGTTTGTGGTATTGCTTTTTACTTGCCTATACTTGGTTGCTTATATAATGTATCCAGTTCTTTTTGACATCTGTGTCTGAAATGTACAAGTGGGAGTGCCAACACAAGACTGGTAGAAGTTAATACTAAAAATAAACAGCAAATGTAGAAAGAAATGTGGCCGATAACATTACACAGTACCTTCAAAGATTATGTAATAGCTTATGCATAGAATTAGAAGTCAGTGATTAAGTTCCTTCAGTTATAAAAATCATGTATTTAAAGCACAGAAAATAGGAACCTAGTGTTACAGCAGTCAAGTATTTTGAAGGCCAGTAGGTTGGAAGCTTAACAATCAAGTCTGTGAATTCTGCTTTCCCTGTATTAGTACCGTCACAGGCATGAGCCCACCATTACCCTTCATAAGGATGAAGACAGCACTGGAAAAAATGCCAGGACCATGTGACGAGTCAACCTGAATGTAGTAGTGACTTACTGTTTCATTGCCATTTCTTTTAAGATTTGGTGTTGAGTCTGTGACAAACCTGTACTTTATACCGAGTTTCTTGCAAATCTGTGTTTTATGAACTTCAGCATGGAGCTTGGTGGTGTAATAAAACCTCTAGCATGGTGTGTGTGTGTGTGTGTGTGTGTGTGTGTGTGTGTGTGTGTGTGTGTGTGTGTGTGTGTATGTACTTTTTACTATCCCTTAGAATATCTTCATGTCATCTTTTGGTTTCACTTTGTCTGAAATACTTCCATTTTTAAATACTTGGAGTTCGTTTTATTCATGTTTGATATGTGACCTTAAAGTAACTTGAGCCATGTTTACTGCTCATCTTTATTATGTTATGCTTGTATGTATTGTAATTATTATTTTCTAATGTATTGTCTGCTAACAGGCCTTTTCACCCAAGTCCTAATCTGACTAAACTGATGCAATTCCAGTGTTTAACAGCAATTTGCAATTTATGCACAATCTTGGAGGAAGGATAGACCATTAATTTTAGTATAGCTGGCTACATAGAGTCCTTAGATATCTATAACACAGCAAATAGCCATTAAATTTATGCTGACCACTTAAATCTTTACTGGAATGCAAAGATATTCACCATACTTCATCAAAGAAGCTGCCTGAAATTTAGGTTGCTAATGACAGAGATCCTGAAGTTTAATTTCTGAGCCAGCTGTGTTTTCTTAGAAATTGATGGAAATTCATTTCAACATACAGGTACATTATCTGGTCCAGTGGTAGAGAAGGAAGAGTGAGACTATGTATCTTGCCTTCTACCTCACTAGCATCCTGGATGTGGAGGATAGTATTGAATAGATGAAAACTGAGACATCATAATGCAGGTTATCTTTTGTACATGAGGAAGGTTGCTGATATTGGTAACTGACTGCCTCTCATATTTACCCTGTGGTGCTAAGGATAACACTCTGACTATGATTCAGAGATTGAGTAACAGCTCAGGAAGGTGGAAGAGCTGGGTGGTGGCGTGGGCAAGAGATATGACTTGTGTGGATAAGTTTACCTGGGAGGAAGAGTTGTGGTGTCCCCAACCCCACCCCATGGTGGCCTGGTGCTCAAGGAAAGTGATGCAGGCCTCAGGGAGGAAGGGAACTACCCAGTCCATTGTTGTAAGCCTTGCTGAAGTGTCAATGAGCTGTCTCACCTCTGTATCAAAGGCACAGGTAGTCCCTCTAATATGACAAGAGCCTATGTCACTCCTGTTCAGAATATACTTCCCTGAAGTCAAGGCAAATGCAGAAGGCCTCTGGATGACAAAATTTGCCCATGACTACATGCTGGGGGCAATCATTGAAACCCCCAGTGATGTTGATATCCTTCAGGAGGGTCTAGATCAGACAAATGATTGGTGCCAGAACCATGTTCTAAAACTAAATGCAATAAATGCATTAACATACCATTTGGGAAGTGAAATACCCCTGCAAATTACAGCATCAATGGCAAGCCTCTTAGAGTGGACATAGAGGTGAAAGATCTAGGTACACAGATAGTAGCCTGAACTTTGACCACCATGTGTCCACAGTGGTGAGGAAATTCTTTTGTGTGGCGCAACTTATAAGTAAAGGTATGGCATCCACATTCCAAGGAAATTATAGTCCCGCTGTACTCGGCCCTCATTAGACCAGTATTCGAGTATAGTGCACCATTTGGCACGTACATGACTAGGCACTTACAGCATCTGGAGCAACCTCAGAGGTTCCTCCCAAAGAAAATACAAGGTGTAAACAACTTGAACTATGGGGATAGACTAAAAGCCGTATCCCTTTACTGTGTCACATACCAACTATTAAGGGGTGACCTATGCCTGACCTACAGGGCACTCACAAATCCAGCCCTGATGGAGGTGCTACACATCCACAAGTCAAACAGCACAAGTGTCACCCGATCTAGGGATCTAAACTTGGTCAGCAACTCAAAACATGCTGGAGAGATAGATATGTGTCTCAGAGATTGCCTCTCCTTTGGAACAGGCTTACTTTTCACATTTAGCAAAGCCCTTCCCTGGCTGTCTTCAAACGCAGTTTGGATTAAATGATGATGAATCGCAAATTCACACCTGCAGTAGTGTCAGTGTCCCTTATAGATAAGGGCAATCTGTAAGATACTCAATGGACAGGCACAAATTCATACCATCCCCTTACCCCTAGGGGCCACATATATTTGGTAAAATTGGATTATATTGGCTAGGCTTATGAGGGCCTTTAAGCCTTTAGCCTAGTAATCTCCTGTGAATGTGAGGTTTGGCCACATCCATAAAAATGCCCTAATGGCTGTCTGGATGACTGCTCTGTGACTGGGTTTTGCCTTAACTCATGAAACCCAGGATCTAGAGGTAAATATTTGAAGTGATCTCAAATGATGGAAGCAGTAGACAGTATGGCAGTTGTGGACTGGACAGATGTGGGTTGTCTTTCTCCCTATAGTCAAAAAATTGATGTGTTTAGATGGAGATAAGTAGATCAGATTTTATCATTTCAGTTCTGAGCCATTAGTTTTGCTTCCTGGTTGTTCTTGATCCTTTTTTTTAATTTAAGGAAGAGATTTGGCTACCCATTGCCATTTTTTTAAATATCCTTCTTTGATTTGACAGGTGTGAGTGCATATACTGTTATGATTTGTGAGTGCACATGTTATGATATAGCATTTTGTGACTTACTTAAAGGAGTGGTATTTTGCACTGTATACACTTTCTAACTGTAGAGAACAGTAACTATGTCAGTTTTGTTCTAATTATATTTCCTCTCATATAGAACTTGGTGGTTGTCCAGAAACAGCAATAGTTACTAGTTCTGTTACAGCCGAGAACAGTGAAGTTGTATGCGAGGAAAGTGCAAAGGGGCATTCAAGGACACCATCTGAAGCAGATGAGAAACTCAGCCTGGGGATGAGGATTGTGACCCCACAGAGTGAATCACAAGAAGAATCTCTCCGATTCAGCCTAGAAAGTAAAACATGTTACTTGATGAAAATCTGTAATGAATGTTCAACATTGCCCCTTAATTCTGTAGGGGTAGATCCACTTACCATCTTTCCCTTATCCTTTGCTCCTCTTGTTTCTTTTTCAGAGCCTGCAGTCACGGGGACTACTGAGGGTGTGCCTACTTTGCCCATCACTAGGTAATCTTTACTATACTTTTTATTTTGTGGATCTAAATGATTGACTGACTTAAAGTGCCAGGTGGTGTGTACATCTTTGATGCCACATCAGTGGATAGCATATCTGTAACCTTTAAGATCAGATAACCGTCATTGTGTGAGATCTTAAAATAATGTCCTTTTACCTGTTTTTTTTTTTAATTGAAAAAACAAAATAAAAGGTTTTTCTTCACTCTCATATTTAAGATTTCAATATTTTGTTATTAAAGTTCATGTACTAACAAAGCATTGCACTAAACTTACAAAAAAATTATCATAAACTGATCTTAGATGGGATACTATACATAGTGGCATGCATTCTGTTTTTTTTCCCCTGCCGCACAATAATGGGTCATAGCTACCCAGTGCAGTGCTGTTACTCTGTGTTGAAACATTGACATCAGTTGCTTAGATAAGGCTGAATCAAGTGCTTACCCCATAAGTAATGTATCATCATTTATAGACAGATTACTGCAAGAAGTGGGCACTTCTGTATGTGTGTCTGTTGCACATATGTACACATGTATCTAATATCTGTATGTGTGTGTGTGTGTGTGTATATATATATATATATATATATATATATATATATATATATATATATATAGATGGCTAGATATACATACATACATACATACATACACACACACACACACACACACACACACACACACACGCTTCTGTATGTTTGAACAGTTTAGTGCAGCCACTCAAACCAGCATGTTTTTGGAATATGTAATAAAACCAGAGTAAAATCCCTCACAGAGAATGTACACTGTCTCCACACAGACAGTGGCTGGAGGTTATTAAATCGCAGACATCCTGTCACTGTGATTTGACCGTGGAGGCCAGCTGCTAGCACATTAAAGCATGCTGTATTTACTTATTTATTTCACATTTGTATACTGGGTTGGTCCAGCTGAGCACAGGCCTATTTTCAGTGGAGACCCGAGGAGAAAAGCTCCAGACAATAATGTACAAATAATTATTCAGATTTACAGTTGTCACACAGTTGATTAACAATAGAGATGGGTACAATATTCACAAGATTGAGGAATAAATAAGCAGAGAAAAGTAACACGTAAGACTTGTAGTAGAGTTGAGATGCTGTTTACAGTATATACATAGTTGGCGTGTAATAACTAATATGATTGTTAGATTAAGTATAAAGAGTGGTAGGTCCAATTAAGTGGGGTCCTGAACAGTTTAGTGCAGCCACTCAAACCAGCATGTTTTTGGAATATGTAATAAAACCAGAGTAAAATCCCTCACAGAGAATGTACACTCTCTCCACGCAGACAGTGGCTGGAGGTTATTAAATCGCAGACATCCTGTCACTGTGATTTGACCGTGGAGGCCAGCTGCTAGCACATTAAAGCATGCTGTATTTACTTATTTACTTCACATTTGTATACTGGGTTGGTCCAGCTGAGCACAGGCCCATTTTCAGTGGAGACCCGAGGAGAAAAGCTCCAGACAATAATGTACAAATAATTATTCAGATTTACAATTGTCACACAGTTGATTAACAATAGAGATGGGTACAATATTCACAAGATTGAGGAATAAATAATCAGAGAAAAGTAACACGGTAGACTTGTAATAGAGTTGAGATGCTATTTACAGTATATACATAGTTGGCGTGTAATAACTAATATGATTGTTAGATTAAGTATAAAGAGTGGTAGGTCCAATTAAGTGGGGTCCTGACAGGGGCATATCCATGGTTTACAGAGGGTACTTTTTAATTCTTGTTTAAAGCTGTTTGTGTTTGGTATGCTATATAGGGTTATTAAAGTGCAGTTTAAAAAGTACATAAATAACATTAATTACCTTTTAGTCTTGAGTCAAGAATAACTTTTTAGGATGTGCAAAACATTTTCTTTTTATTATAAATTCACATACGTCAGTGCCGGGAAACTATCTACACAATTTAAAGTTAGTCCCACCAAGCAGCAAAAATACACGGTTTCTGTTTACTTTTCTTATTAGTAGCATGCATGCAGAATACTGACGTGGTCAAATAGGATTTCTGCAGACCCTCGTGTTGCTGCATGTGAATACTTAACAATAATGTTTTTATTAGAAAAACACAAGCCATCTAACTTGTTAATCAGTCTTGTTTTTTGACCTTGTACATTTTAGTACCAGTACATTCTAACTTCCCAACATTCCTTGTAACTACCCATCCCAGCCTGAGAAGGTCAGAGCTTACATATACAGTGTGTTCTTTCTTGCTTTCAGAAACCAGTCTTTATAACATTCTTAACCCCTTTAGCACTACTTTCTTTGTACATTCAGTCATTTGTTAATACACTTGGCAGCTTGATATTAAAATGCAGTTGTGAAACACTCAGAACTACAATAAGTATTTGTGGTTTGCATAACTATGCATCTATACTACATATAATTTTTAACATGAACAAATATTAAATAAGTTATTATACCATGACCCCCCCATTATTATTCCAAAACGTGCACGCTGATTGGCCAGCGTGCCCGTTGTAAATCAAGTTATACTAATGGAAAAAGGTCCAGTCGCCCGGACTTTTTTCCATTAGTATAATTCTTTTTAAAACACTGTCTCGCTATGTTAAATGGGTTTAACATAGCGAGACAGCTTTAAAATAAGCAACGGAAATCTCCGTTGCTTATTTTAGCTGTCTCGCCATGCTAAACCCATTTAACATAGCGAGACATTTAAAAAGCAACGGAGAAAGCAAGATCTCTGTTGCTTTTTACTGTTAGCTATGTTAAATGAGTTTAACATAGCGAGACAGTTTAAAATAAGCAACGGACATCTCCGTTGCTTATTTTAGCTGTCTCGCTATGTTAAACCCATTTAACATAGCTAACACTAAAAAGCAACGGAGATCTTGCTTTCTCCGTGCTTTTCACAACTCTGATGTACTGCAGCGCGCAGTACATCAGAACTGCCGCGGATGCCAGACATCTGCGGAAGGGCAGCAAACAGGCATTATACTATGCCATTATTTAAGAAAAGTAATAGTTTCTTTTCTTAAATAATGTCATGGTATAATAGCAGTAACCCACTTCTGGGTGTGGGTAATGCTGTATTTACCCACGGTTGGCTTTGTTTGGTCCCGAGGATCAGGAAAATTTGTGGTGATCACTACAAATGTAGTAATGATCCTTTATCATGCCCATGCCATGCCTCCAGTCTTAGCATTTTGACTGTAAAGAGTTCAACACACCTTCATGTCTAGTGTCATTGTATTTGCTGATTTCCACTGGCACAGTCCTATTTTTGGCAAATCATGTGTACCCACGATTTGTGGTGGCAAGCTGAAGTGAAACAACCTTTAAAAATTAATCAGATTACACCAGATAGATCAGTGTCACTAAGTTCTTTCTCAGATGTTACTTACTTGTGATGCAGGAATTGGAATCATGGGAATCCCTGCCTTAGAATGTTGAGGTATATGTGAACATACACAACAGTTTGTCACAGCGTACTGTCAAAGAACCAACAGGAAACTGATTTTCTCTTGATTAGGTTATTAAAGGAAACAGCAGCAAAACAGCAAAAACAGAACAAAAGTACCTGTTGTCATCGGATTTATCGTGAGGTGCTATTTTAGTTGATTTTTTCTTATGTTTCACTGGGCAGATGATTCGTCCTTCACACTTTGATCTTCTTCTGCCAGCAATGATGATTCGTCTGGAGCACACGGCAGGTCTTCTTACAGTGGGATGAGTGAATTCAGGTTGGTTGTCTTGCACAGTGGACTGCAGTCAGGGTGGTGAGGATTCAAAGTAAAGGGCCTTTTCACGTCTGGCTTAAACTGTTTGTACTTTGAGAGGTTTTTACATAAACCCAGTCACCCAGCTGCAGTTGGTGACAGGCTAGTCAGATGATGGAGGAAGAGATACTGCTGTAAGAAATGAATATTTTCTTTTTTGTTATCCATTAGAGTTGTTCGATTCTCGGCTAAAAGCGTCTTCTGTGTGGAGACATGCGTGAATGGGCGTAACTTCGTTGAAGGTTGTGCATCAGAGCTGGCAACTCGGCACGTAAAAAATCTATTGCCAATCATTAGTGGACCAGAGTTCCGCTGTGGCGACCCCTAACTGGGAAAAGCCGAAAGACACAACAAGAGTTGATCTTTTCATCTGACACAGGGGGAGCAAATGGAAGGGCTATGGGTCTTCCCATTAATTTTTCATAGGGCCTCAATTTCCTTGTAGAATTTAAAGCGTCTTTGACCATTTAAATTTTGTTTAGTACACATCTTTTTAAATAGGGTCCTATTAACCCTCTCTACTAGTCCAGAGGATTGCGGATGGTTGGGACAGTGAAGACTAAAATTAAAAAAACTGATAGTACAAGGTACACCAAATTACATAATCTGTGTTGTGACGTGGGTGAGCTTTTACAAAACATACAGATTACTAATAGAACATTATTCTAAATGATGTACTTTAGTCATCTGGACAAAGTCCAGCTCTACATTAATAAAAGGTCCCCAAGGTGGTGGTAACTGACATTGTATTTTAAACAATCGCACAGCAGTTAACTTACTGAAGTATCAAAGAGGAGACATGAGTGGTATACTAACTTTGGGTAATTTGATTAAATAAAGCTGCCTTACCTGCATGGGCTAGTAAAAGACATGCCCTTACTAGGTAAGGTGGCAAGGAGGCAGGCATTACCAGTTGGCCATCTGGATGTTGCCATACTCCATTAGAGGATTTAATATATCTGTCTTTGAGCCACTTCTGAACTTTCCCATGTGATGCCTCAGCTTGAAAACTGACACTATTAAAATCAGACGTCATTATTATTAGAGTTTTACAATAGCGTTACATAAGAATTATTACTTTTATAATCTACTTGATGGCATAATCTGCCAAATATCTGTGCCCTTTTAGTAGGCACTCAATGAAAATTTTTAACAGCAAATAAAAACACTTTTTTTTTTTCATTTTGAGCAGGTACGTCTTCAGTTTGATCTGGTGTTGTGGATAGGAATACCATTTAAGTCCTTTCTAGAAGAAAGCAGATAATTAGTCACACACACACACAATCATGCTCTTTACCATTCTCAGCAATAGATAACACAGTTGCAGGATTTAGAACGGAACAGCGATGGATCAGGAAAAGAAAAAGTGCACATTCATATTTAGTTAGACATGCAGTCAAGAAGGGCTGAGTTTCATTTTAAGTAATGAAGATGATTCAGAGTGAGGGATAGCTACTGTAAGATCCTACTCTGAGATATTAAACGACCAAGTCAACGTACCTGAGGTAACCATAGCTGTAATTTTATTTGTTGACACTGTGTCCTTTTTCTGCAAGGATAGTTAAAAGATGCAGGGTATTCTGCTGAAAAGAATCGGATGCTGTTAGTGCAATACGTAAATGAGTTACTAACACAGACCCACCTGGAAATGTCACATTCTTTAAGTATATATTTTTTAGAATTTGAGGAAAGAAAAAAATGAAAGCTACAGTGCATTCTTATGGCAAACGTGTCCATGTATACTACTATCCCTTATAAGTCAAAGTAAACAGAAACTGACTTTTAGAATGGATAGGTAGAGAAAAGAATGCTGAACAGAGAGGTGTCACAGAAAAATATTTCACTGTAGATGGTTATCAACTAAGTATTGTTGCTACTTTTGGAACCACAGAAAAAGTTGGTAATACTGTATTGTTTACAGACCTTAGATGTGGCTCAAACCTGTAAGTATTTTATTATGTTTTTTATTTTTATTTTTACAGGGATTTTGATAGATTCACTTTTATTTTTACAGGTTTTGCAGATTTTAATATACCTACTTTATTAGTATGTTTAATCCATAAATTACCAGGTACCTGCTGCAGCAGTTTAGTTGTCTATATGCCTTCAAAAGGCTCCTCCCAGCTTTTGTTAAGAATTGTAACACTTCCCACTGATTCTGCTGGAATATCTAGATACATCCCCTCTGGTGTACAGCAAACGGTACCACCCAGTTCACATAGAAGATTCACTGGCACAGTTGTACTCAAAGAAAAGAATGCCTTTTTTGTCAATCAGACCTAAAAAAATGGGTATAGGTTTTAAAACAGGATATATAACAGTAGCATTTGTTACACCAACTGGCTTTACTTTGTTCCTATACTGGTATTTAACTGTCTGAAGTAACAATACAGATCTAGTGTTTTCAGTTCCACCAAGAATAGAATTGGCTTTGCATTTATTTCTACTTTAACATAGGGTCCTTTTTGATCCAGTGGCAGCAAAGGGTCAATATTTATTTTTGTTTATTACCCTGCCATAGTCAGTATGGTGATTTGCAGCACTTAATAAGGACTTTAAATCTTTTTCCTGTCAGTCTGTAAGCACTTGCTTCATTTGGTTTTGTACAGGGTTTGCAAACCCTGCACAAAGGCAGCTGCAATAGCTGGTTTAGTTTGTTTATGTGGGTCTGATATTTTTTAATGTTTAGCAAACACTGCTTTAATATGACTCAAATAATCTGCAAGGGCATTTATTTATTTTGCCTACATGCCTGACACACTTTTGTAATCTAACAATACTATCCTTTTATTTATTAGTGCATTTTCTCTGGGAGTGAAATTTATTTTAGCCTTTTCAAATAACTGTGTTATTTCATTTGAAGCAACATCCTGAAGCATCTGGTTTAAATCTGTCAAAGTAGGCTTGTAATGTTTTTTTTAAATTTCACCTTAAACCTTTATAGATGTTTCTTTTTTCAGTTAGAAAACATTTAGACATAGTATGCATTAGCCCCCCCCCCCCATTTTTTTAACTTTTTTTAAGGTGCCAAAAAAAATCTTCTGCAGAGGCAATAGCCTCTTGTCCTTTCCTATCATGTGAGTGCTTGTGATGAGCCACAGGAGTGTCAAACACTAGTGCTCCTGTTGGAAAGGTAGAAGCTTGTTGAGAATGATAGGAAGAAGAAGAAAGGAAAACTTTTTTAACTGCAGATGCCTGTTCTAAAGATGAGTTGAACAGGAGAACTAAGTTCAGATGTAACAGTATCATGCTGACCCCGTGTTCAAAAATGCAGAGGTCTGAGAAACAGCAGAAATCTTGTACAGGGGCCACCTGTACCGGTAGATATGGGGGTGGGGTGCAGTAGCTACTGGAGGATAATCATTCTCTTGAGACGTCTCTGCTTTTTGGCCATTCTTATTTTTTTTTTTTCCCCAAACCTGCCAAAACAGGATAAAAGGGATCCCTTTTTGCTGATCTGTACTGCTTTATTGACATCTTTTACCTGTTGCAACAGTTGTTTATTAGCATCCTGTAACCCCCTTAATGCTGACTTTTTCCCTTTCAAGAGCTTCAGTATACCAAGAATAAAATACTGACATTTGTTACCCACTTACTTAATACCTTTCAAGTTCATGAATTTATCCTATCATAAATTTCATTTAATGGAAATACTCCACCAGAACAATTCTTAGTAAGCTGAAATCAGTCATGCAAATACTTACAACTTCCTTTATTTTAACTATGATACATAAAATATGCAGGTGTTCCCTTTTCAGGGATTCAGTCTTGCTTGCTTATCTTTGTCTGTCTCTCTCTCTCCCTTTTTATATTTATTTATTTATTTTTTAAACTTACCTTACAGATCCTGGATCTTGGCAGTTTAGAGGAAAGAAAAATATACCAATCCACACACCATTCAGGGAGGGAAGGGTAGGATAGAGGAGAGGTTT
Organism: Protopterus annectens; assembly: GCF_019279795.1. Taxonomy (NCBI): domain Eukaryota; kingdom Metazoa; phylum Chordata; order Ceratodontiformes; family Protopteridae; genus Protopterus; species Protopterus annectens. The sequence continues at coordinate 966,342,525 of NC_056739.1, forward strand.
TGATCAGCCTTTTTCCACAGCACCCGCTTACTGTCATTGCATCACGAGCTCAAAAGTTATAGCTCTAGCATTGCAGTTGGGATAATTGTGTCCAGAACTGACCACTCTTTTGGACCCCCTCAGGGTACTTTCACACAGTCACACCTGGATATGATTTGACAACAGACATACATTTTAACATGCTGTAGGCACATAAATTTGAATTAACTCTACTTTTAACTTTTTCTTTCTCTTTCTCTCTTTCTCTGCAGTCATAACATTACACAACAGCACACATCAGTCGTACATGAAAGCAGCATTAAACAAACAGTCATGCCTCTTACCTTTTTTCCCCTGAGGATACCGCCCTTGACACAAGGCACCTCCTTGTGTTAAATTGTCTTTTTTAATATATATATATATATATATATATATATATATATATATATGTATAGATACACATATACAATAACAAATTGTCCTTAGTTGCTGTGGAATTCGCCCACTATAACCTTGAGGGTACTACCCTCAATACAAGGTGCCTCCTTGTGTTGGTTATTTTATATAAATTAATCAACTTTTTGTTAAGACTTGTGGGAACCACCCACTATTACTTTTACATGCAACAAACAAGCACATTTCTGTCATTCTGCAAGGCAGCGGATACCACGTACCGAACAAGTACCTTGGTCATTCAACAAACAAGGAGCCTCATATACTTAAAAAGCAAAGTCAGGCATTCAACAAAACAGTACTTAAAAGCAAGGTCAGTTACTGAACAAAACAGGCCATATGATATATTTAAAAGCAGTCATTTAACAAAGCAGTCCACAGTATTATACTTAATAACAACACAATAAACACATATGTGTACATATATATATATATATATATATATATATATGTGTGTGTGTGTGTGTGTATGTATATATATATATATATATATATATATATATATATGTGTGTGTGTGTGTGTGTGTGTGTATATATATATATATATATAATGTGTGTGTGTGTGTGTATATATATATATATATATATATATATATATATATATATAGTGTGTGTGTGTGTGTATATATATATATATATATATATGTATATATATATACACACACACACACACATAATGGATGTAAATTCACCACCTCTAAAAAAAAAAAAAAAAAAAAACAGATTTGGTATAAGACTGTATCATTTGTTTGCATGTATGCACTACACATATGCACTTGAATTCATCAAGTATTTGATTAAATGAGCAATGTTAATAAAAAGAGCATTTTTACAAAGGGCAAGCGTCTTTCACCCAAGCATGTGTAGGGCTTTGCCCTTGTACACTCCTTCATTTATATACTACAAGACCACTCCACTTTGAAGAAAGAGCAGTTATTCTTAAGCCATTATAATAATGATAACTCCTCCTTGGCTACCTCTAAGTCTTGGAGAATGCTTAAAGTGCAAATGTTCAAGTTTTACACATTGCTGCAACATGTAACAAGTTAACAACTGACACAAAATCAAAACTCAAGGAATTATAACTAAAGCAGTTCAAAACTGAGCAAACACAGTTCAAACAAATCATGTTAAAACATATATGTAAGCATGTGTGTGTGTCTGTGTGAGTCTGTGTTTTTGTATGTAGATTGATATTGAGCCAGGTTTGTAGTGTGAAGGTCATACTTATTTACTAGAAAGTTCAACAAAAAAGAAAGAATGCTTTATTGCCCTTATAAAATGTCATCTATTTTTGCAGTTTGTTTTTTTCATTTATTAGCTTATGTACAATAATTGTATGTCTTTTAGTGGATTTGAATGTAAAATAGTTCATCCGCCCGTTGCTGTGTAGGGCTTTCCTTCTTCCCTTCTACCTTAGTGTGTGTTTTTGTAGTAGTAGTAGTTGAGCCCTGCCATGGATGATTCCAAGCCAGCAGTCTTCAAGAAATGCACAGAGTGCAGGCATAAAATTCCACCTTCTGACATCTGCACTCCTTGTATAGTTTGTTTAGAAGCAGCCCATTTAGACTCCACCTGATGTTCATCGTGTTTCACTGTTGCAGTCATTACTCCTGGGGTTATCCTGCTGGCAGGCTACCCGCAGTCGGACTGAATTCGAAAGTGTAGGTCCGACGTCGGTTGCTGTCGCCTCTTCCCTGACGTCAGTGCGCCAGGGGTATAAAAGATGCAGCTGACGCCATTTTCTTCAGTCTTTCTTGCTGAGCGGTGCCCGAAGCAAAAGCAATTCGCAAGTGCTGGTCGGCCAACTCCTGAGATTTTCAAATCCAAATTTCAGAACCAAAGTCTTCATTAAGGCTAAGTACCCCGTTGGGGAAACTTTTTTCTTGCTCCAGACCGATGTCAGAAAAAGTTAACAATTGTATTTCTTGTGGGAAGCACATACCTCATAAGGATTTTCACTCTTACTGTATTCCTTGCCTAGGCCCTAATCACAACATTGCTAGCTGTCTGTTTTGTGCTAGATTTAACCAACACACTATTAAGCATCAGTTTGATTTTGCATTTCACTACTTTGGCCGAAGATTTAATTATATAATGCCATCGGAACAGCCGACGACCAGAGTTTACAAAAAACGCAAGGAAAAGGATAGGCATCCGAGGTCCAAAACCGACGATGAGGCCGCCGTTAAGCCAGTCACCGGTTCTCAGTGAGGTGCTTTTGCAGCCCCTGGCCCCCACTACCTCAGAGCTGCAGGCCGCTTCTGACTCCCACGTGGAGCCGACTGGGCTTCTGGATATTCAAGGTATTGGACACTCGGAAATCATTCCCTCAGATGGGTCCGGAGCCGCTGAGCAGGCATCGGCTTCTGAGGGTGTCTTCAGACCTACACAATTATATGTTCAACCATCTTCAGCTTCAAAGACAAAGACTAAAGCAGCTCTAAAGACAAAGAAACAAGTACAGCATTCTCCTACTCAGACTTCCATGCCTAAAAGACAGGTGCTTAAAATGGCCGAAGACCTAATTACTTTGATCAGGGGTTCCCATCCCCCTCCTGATAAGAGGCCTAGGCAAGAGACAGAATATGATTCTTCTGATCAGGTTTCAGTTTACTCTGATTCCTCTTCTGAACAGGATTATTCCATGCCTCCCTATGAGGACTCTGATGCTGAAGAATCCATTCCTTCAGCCTCTCCTCCTGAGGATTACTCTTTTGGGAAAACCCTGCGTACCATGAGGGAGCATTTCCACTGGGAGAGCCAAGATTATTCTGAATCTAAGAAAAGGCTCAGAGACTTTCTGCTGCTTCCTCAGCACAGACCCCTTGCTATTCCACCTGTTCTAGACATTGTAGATTATGTATTTTCAGAGTCCAGCCTGTCTCCTGACTCTTTACCCCCTGCACCTGCTAAGCCAGACAGATACTACAGGGTTCCAGATTCCCATAAATTCCTATACAAAAACCCCACTGCTGACCCAGAAACTACATCTCAGGGTCCCAAAGGGGTCAAATCTTCCACTGCAAAAAAACCTGTCCCCTCTGATAGGGATTCTAGGGCACTGGACAGATGGGGGAAAAAGGTTTACACTTCCGCTACCTTGGCTATAAGGGCTTTAAATTGTCAGTTTCATATACTTAAATATCAGCAATACTTAATATCACTGCTTAAACAGAAAATGTTGACAAATACTGAATGTTCAGAGAACAAGGAAATGCAGGATTTATTGCATGCAGCTGAGCAAGTGGGAAAGCATACTTTGCAATGTGGTTATGATTCACTGGAGGCCTCTTGCAGGGCCACTGTTACAGGTTCTGTTATTAGAAGGCATGCTTGGTTAAAGGAACAGAACCTGCCTAATCATGTTAAAGCAAAATTATTAGATGCCCCATTACAGCATGATACTTTGTTTGGTGCTAAAGCAGAAGAGGTGTTGAAGAAAATGGAGGATAAAGCCAAATCCCTGCAGACAGTTAAGGATTTCTTACAGGTGCAACCACCCAGATTTAGCAGGAGCTGGCCTTCAAAAAATTGGACCTTTCCAGTGTCAGACAGACCACAAAGAGGCAGATACAGGCGTCCCACAGGCAGATCTCAGCCCCAAGGCACATACAGGCCTAAACAATGGGGTGCTCCTACCTCCAAAAGCGGAGAAGACAAATCACAACCTTACAGGAAACCGTCCCAATGACTTTCCTCTGCCAGATCCAACCACTTTTCTTTTGACAGCCCCCTTAGGGGGAAAACTAGCACTTTTTTCATCAAATTGGCAAATGGTTACCCAAGACAAATGGGTCTTGAACATAGTGTCCCAAGGCTACAGGTTCCATTTTCACACCCTACCAAGGTCAAACGGTATGCCAGACCTGCCGCACAATCAATGGGCAGAGGCACAAAAGCAAATTACAGCCCTCATGGACATGAGGGCCATTCAACAAGTACCACAACAAGAGCAGGGGCAAGGATTTTACTCCAGACTTTTCTTAGTGCCCAGAAAGGACAAAACCTGGAGACCAATACTGGACCTCTCTATACTAAACACGTTTCTGGAGGTTCCAAAATTCAAGATGTTGACTCTTCAGCAACTACTGCCCATGCTGGGCAAGAAGGCTTGGCTTGTAACTTTGGACCTAAAAGAGGCATACCTGCATGTCCCAATCAGACAATCTTGCAGAAGATACCTCAGATTCATAGGCGGCTCAATGCACTACCAATTCTCTGCACTGCCCTTTGGCTTATCTACTGCGCCCAGGCTCTTCACAAAATGCCTGGCACCAGCAATTGCATTTTGCAGGCAAAGAGGAATTCAGATATATCCCTACTTGGACAACTGCGTTATTCAAGCAGAGAACAAAGACATTCTTCTAAAGCATCTGGCGTTTGTAAACAGATTACTAATTTGCCTAGGGTACACAGTAAACGAAAAGAAATCCAAACTACTAGTGCCCTCTCGAGAGATAATATTCCTGGGTGCAAGCTTAAATACAACTGCCCAGATGGCTTATCTCACGCCAGACAAACAAAAACAACTGACTTCTTACTTCATAAAATTGACAACAAACACCCAGTTATCTGCAAGGAAAATCCTGCAGGCTTTGGGTTTCATGGCATCCTGCATTCTACTAATTCCATATGCCAGACTGCATATGAGGAAACTACAATGGTATCTAAAAAGTGTTTGGACTCAGCATTGCCACAGCCTGGAGACAGCAATTACCCTCATTCCCTGCCTGCAACAGGAGTTTTGATGATGGGCAGAGGCCTGTCACCACAACAAGGGTCTGCCATTCAGTTTACCAGCCAGACAGACACTGACAACGGATGCATCAGATTATGCCTGGGGACCCATATGGCAGGAAAATGTATTCAGGGCACATGACCTCCAGGACAGATGCATCTTCACATCAATCAAAAAGAGATGCTAGCTGTTCAGAATGCCCTGACAGCTTTCAAGGATCTACTTCATCCACGACAGCTACTGATAAAGACAGATAATACTACGATCATGTGGTACATAAACAAGCAGGGAGGTACACATTCTTACCCCCTCTGCAGACAAGCAATGACCTTATGGGACGCAGCATTGACTTATCAAGTTCACCTGCAAGCACAATTCCTGCCAGGAAAAACAAATACTCTGGCAGACGAACTAAGCAGAAACCTCATGGATCCCCACGACTGGAAACTGGATCCACAAGTCTTTAGCATGATAACAAGGAAATGGGGAAGCCCAGACATAGATCTATTTGCCTCCCCTCACAACTGCCAATTACAGAAATTTTGCACAAGGATTTATCACAAACAAGCATGGAGAGTGGATGCCCTATCCTTCAGCTGGAAAAATCTATCAGTATATGCCTTTCCTCCACTGCCTCTCCTTCCCAGGGTACTCCTAAAGGTCAGACAAGAGACTCCAAAAATGATTCTGATTGCACCAGACTGGCCATGCCAGCACTGGTACCCAATCCTAAAGAGCTTGTATCAAGGTCCAGCATGGATATTGCCTCAAACTTCTCACCTGCTGACCCAACAAAACAATCAGATCCTGCACAGCCAGCTCAAGACCTTAAATCTGGCAGCATGGCAGATAATGTAGCCATTCAGAACACTCCTCCTTCAAAAGCTGTTATGGATGTTATCTTGGAGGCCAGGAGCACCAGTACCAGAAAATCTTATGCAGAAAAATGGAAGAGATTGTGTGCTTGGAACCAGGAACAAGGAATTGACACGTATGTACCAAATATCCCTCAGATTTTACAATACCTAACTGAGATGCTGGACAAAGACCTTTCTTTTTCATCAATTAAGATTCATGCCTCTGCCATTTCAGCCCATTACAATACGGAACCACCTATCTTTTCTCATCCCTTAATAAGGCAGTACCTCAGAGGGGCCAAAAACATCAGGCCTCCAAGGAGAGCACCAATTCCGGCATGGGACCTCAATTATGTCTTGGAAAAACTCACACTGCTTCCTTTTGAACCAGCCTCAATAGCGGATATAACATTCTTATCCTGGAAAACAGCTTTGCTCCTAGCAATAACCTCTGTAAGATGAGTCTCGGAGTTACAAGCACTCATGGCTGTGGAACCTTTTATCATTTTTCATCCAGACAGGGTTTCCCTGAGGACAAACCCAACCTTTATGCCTAAGGTGGTGTCCAGTGTGGCCCTCAACCAAACCATTCACTTGCCTACCTTTTATCCAAACCCACAGAACAAGGGGGAGAAAATTCTGCATTCTTTGGACATACACATGCAGCTACGCTTCTACTTGGACAGAACTAAAGCTTTCAGAAAGACTGAGCAACTTTTAGTGTCATATGCTGCAGGATCACAAGGAAAGGCTATCTCAAAACAGACTATTTCTAAATCAATAGGCCATTGCATCCATTTCTGCTATTCTCAACATGGCAAATCAGTGCCTAAGGGCATTAGACCTCATTCTACCAGAGCAGCAGCCACTTCAGCAGCCTTCCTCAGGGAAATACCAACCAAAGACATCTTAGAGGCCGCAACTTGGAGTTCAGTGCACACTTTTATAAAGCACTACCACTTACCTCTTTACTCTAAATCCAGAGCAGGCTTTGCCACTGCAGTTCTGCAGGGCCTCATAGCCTCTCCTAATCCTATGTAGCCCAACCACCCATCCTCAGCTTTGGGATTCAACCCAAGAGTAATGACTGCAACAGTGAAACACGATGAACATAGTACAGTTGTGTACCTACCATAAATGTAGATGTTCAAGTGTATTCACTGTTGCAGTCCAGGTTACCCACCCACCATCCCCCTTTTCTTTGCTGGGACTTATCTATACTTCTCTATCCTATACAACTTATGTGGTGTATTTGCTTGTAGATGAAGGAAATGTTTGTTATTGCATGCATACTTATTGGCATAAATTTTTAGCTTGCCAGTTTGGGGGCACCTGACATCTGGGGCAAGAAAAACTGAAGAAAATGGCATTGGGTGCATCTTTTATACCCCTGGCGCACTGACGTTAGGGAAGAGGCAACAGCAACCGACGCCGGCCCTAGACTTTGGAATTCAGGCAGACTGCGGGTAGCCTGCCAGCAGGATAACCCCAGGAGTAATGACTGCAACAGTGAATACACTCGAACATCTACATTTATGGTAGGTACACAACTTTACTTTCTATATGCGTGGTGTCAGTGATCGCTTGTCGGCAGGAGGAATAAATTAATCCTGAGGGGCCTTCTCCCTGCCTCTGCGCTTGTTCTTTTGTAACTGGTGCTCAAACCCTTCAAAAAAAAGCAGACAAAGTTTTGACAAACCCAAGGAAAAGGACAAGTCCGGGAAGCGGTCTCTCGATAGAGCATCAGTTCCTGCTGGAGAACCTCTCACCAAAATTTGCCCAACTACTTCTGCTTCATCCCCTCCGCCCCGATAGAGCATCAGTTCCGGCGTGTGAACTGCTTGCCAAAAGTTGCCTGACTACTTTTGCTTCATTCCCTCAGCTCCGATCTCCGTGCTTTTCACCTGAGCCAACAGGCCCTCTTCCGAAGTCTCCTCTTTTGGCATCACACAGGCACCACTCCAGGTCAGGGTCGACAGCTTCTTCTGCAAGGTCCTCCAAGCGCCTCTCAGAATTTGAGATAAACAGGATGATGAGGAAATTTCTGAAAGCACAGATTCAGGTGGGAGTTTTGCCATCTCCGTCTCCCTCTAGAGCCGTGAGTGCACAGTCTACATTTATGCCTATTTCTTCTTCTCCCATCCAACCATTGGCTTCGGAGCTCGAGAATCAGCACCAGTAGATACCTGTACTTTGCCAATCGTCACTTTGAGTAGTTCAACCTCGGTTTTGTCTGGCCGTACAGACTCTCGGAGCCGTAGGTTCGGCATCGAGTCCAAGGGGTTGGCTTCAACCACCAGGCTTTCAGAGATGTCCTTCCCCCTCAGCTCCTCGGGTCTTGACAGTTCAGCTCTGACTCTACCTTCAGCTCCAGGAACTGTGGGGGTTCGTCGGGCTTCAAAGTTGGTGGCTTCAGCGCCGACGGAGTTCCCTTTGGAGTGTCATTCACCCTTGGCCTTCGAAGTAGTGGAGATGGTTCTCTTGACCTCCACAAGCATCTGTACTTTCCCTCCCTTGGATCTGACCTCCCTCCCTCCTGAGTTGGCCAGATCCTTCTCTCCTGTCTCCTTCAGGACAGCCTTTTCCAAGAAGTTTTCAGATGGCTTCTCATCAGGGCCACCTCGAATATTCTGACTCCTCCCCTGAGCATCTCCCAGATGAGGTGTACCAGAAGCTGACGTGCAAAAGGAGGCACTTGGATTCCCCACCGGAATCCATGACAGAAGACATGGACTTGGATGAAGGGGAGGGGTCCCCCAGATCCCCACCCAAGGATGTTTCTTTTGGAGACATCATGGAAATTCTTTGAAAAAAAGGTGGGTAGTCTACCCACAAATCCAACACTGAGTCCGTATTCTTGGAAGCATTTGGAACAGGTCTGTCTACATTCTGAGTTATCCCCCCTGAGGATCCCCTAATTGACTTAATATTATGCAGGGCTTGGAAGAAAACGGACACGGTACAGCCCATTCCTAAGCCCCCTGATAAGATACTTAGCACAACCACCCCCCCCCTGACAGTTCTCACTGGACAGAGGGTGGCCCAGTCGATGCCATGGTGGTAGCAGCAGCTGCAAAGAAAAAGCTGGCCCAGGAGAGTTCTTTGGTCCATTCTCCTGACAAAGTCAAGGGTGATGGACAGACTCGGTAAGTGGATCTACTCTTCAATGACCTTTTCTCTGCATGTGCTGAATTATCTGGCACAGATAATCAGACTTCAGAGAGACCACATTAAAGAACTCTCTGCTTCTGCCCATGTTCCATGTATGAAGAATACAAGATCTCCTCCTCCAGATTGGCCACCCTCCGTTCTATCTCCAGGATATCCACGAGGCTACTTTCACATGCGACAGAAGGCAGCTCAAGCGCAGCTGGTTCAGACGTTGCCATTAGGTGCCATGCCTGGATGTGGCTATAAGAATTCTCAGAACCCTTCAAGGCATCCTTCATCAACGCGCCCTTTGACAAATTATCTCTTTTTGGTCCCACGGTTAGAGATGCGCTCTCAGAGCGAGAAAGATGGAAAAACCTTGTCTGCCATCGGAATACACTTTTCTGCCCCACAACAATCCTACTCAGAGTGGTGGTGTGATGGTAAGAAGCTGTGGTTTTGAAAGTCTGTAGGTTTTTTCCAGGACTCACACAGAGACCTTTCTTCCAGAGGCAGATGAGGTCCGAGAAATCAGGGGTCTTGAAATATATTCTCAAACAGGCCCTTTCATCAGTCCTGAAGGATTGCCCAACTGCTATACTCTGGAGGCAGTTGGGGGACATCTTTCCTTACACCCAACAGCCTGGAAAGCCATCATCATGGATCGTTGGGTGTTAAAAACAATATCCTGAGGTTACACCATTCCGTTCTTCAAATCCCAAGTCCGAGATTAAACCTCCCCGACATGCCACTCAATCAAAGGGATGTGGCAGCTCTGAAAATAGCAAAGCTGCTGGCAAAAAGAGTCATCCAAACTGTCCCCCAAGACCAGTTTGGATCGGGCATCTATTCAGGATTGTTTTTGGTGCCAAAGAAGATGGGGGATTTCAGACCAGTTCTGGATTTCACTTCCCTAAACAAGTCTGTTGCCAAAGCAGAATTCTGGATGGTCATAGTACAGTCCATTGTGCCCTTTCTGCAGAAGGATGATTGGATGTGCTCAGTAGACCTTAAGGATGCATATTACCACATCAAGATGGACAGATGCTCCAGAAGTTTCCTCCACTTCTGGCTGGGAGCCAATCACGTCCAGTTCAGGGTTACCCCCCTTTGGACTCACTACAGCCCCCAGGGTGTTTACTACAGTGATGGCAGTAGTTGCAGCGTACCGGAGACTGATCGGATTCCATGTGTTTACTTGTTTGGATGACTGGCTCCTCACTGCTCCCACCAAGCATTGACTTCTTCAGGCCAGAGATGGTCTCCTTCACGTAGCATCGACTTGAGGTATAAGTGTAAATTTTTCAAAGTCCAAAATGGATCTGGTCCAGATCATTGACTTCATAGGAGCCCGACTGGAGACAGCACAATGTATGGCCTTCCTTCCCGCAGACCGGAGTCAGTCCCTTCGACTGCATGTAATTCAGATCCTTTCCGACCATCCTCCCCCCACTTTTCTCATTCAGAGTGTTGGAATCGATGACAGCTACTGTAAATCTTCTGCCAATGGCTCGTTTTCACATGAAGTACTTAAGTGAACCCTGGTGGTGTAGTGGTTCTTTCTTGAACTGCCCATGGACTAATCCCATAAGACTGAGGAGTCTCTCCTATGCTGGCTTCGATCTCAAGGTCTTTATTTAGGGTAACCATTCCTTCCTCCTATTCCCAAGGCCACGTTGACCACGGACACTTCCCAGCTCAGGTAGGGGTGGCATTGGTTGGGTTGGACGGTCTAAGGCACCTGGTCCTCCCTGAAGACCAGTTTGCATATAAATGTCCTGGAGATGAGAGCGGTCCTTTTAGCATTGCAAGCTCTTCATGCCTGTCTTCCCACAGGGACAATTGCCATCCATACCGACAATATGAGGAACCAAGTCTTATCCCCTATGTCGAGAAGCCATGAGATTGTGGGAATGGATGATCTTTTCCAAGTGATTTCTAGTGGCAATGCACATTCTGGGGAAGTCAAACATTCTGGCGGATAAGCTCTGCAGAACCATTCTGAAGCTTCCTGAGTGGTCTCTCAATCCATCAGTGGCAAACATGATCTTTCAGAAATGGGGTCAACCTTGCTGCGACCTCTTTGCTTCTCCTTCCGACTCCAAGTGCAGCAAGTATTTTGCCCTGATTCCACCTCCAGGAGAGTCCCCCAGAGACACTCTGATCCATGCTTGGCCCCCTGGTCTTCTTTTTGCCTACCCTCCTCTTCCCCTGATACCCACATTCCTCCAGAAAGCTCAGAGGTTGAAGTGCAAAGTCATTCTCATTGTCCCATCCTGGCCTCGACAAGTTTGGTTCCCCTTCCTGTTGTCTCACTTTGTATGACTTCCTTGGACTGATGATCCCATTCCGGATCTTCTGTTCCATCCTTCGGGCTGTTCTCAGCCTGAAGTTAACTGCTTGGCTGCTTCACTTTCTTTGGTGGCTAGAACTCCTGGGCTATCCTCTCCTGGTCAGAAGATTTTGATTGCAGCTCATAAAGCCTTTACCAGAAAAAATTACTCTAGCAAATGGAAGAGATTTTCTATCTGAGCACAGCAACACCAGTTAAATCCTTTCACGGCTCTTATTCCCACTATTCTGGATTTCTTAGCTAACATTTTTAACAGTGGAGCTAGTTTCTGTACATTCAAGTTACAGTTAGCAGCCATTTCAGATTTCCATATTGATGAAGATTCTACATATTTAGTCTCTACAAAAATATGTAAGGCATGTTTAAGGGGCACTTTTCTACTTTGGCCTATGGTCAAGGGTTCTATGCCACCTTGGGAAATCACTTTGGTGTTACAAGCCCTAGTTTCTGCTCCAGTTAAATCAGCTGCCACAGTTGACTTACCGTTTTTGTCTTGGAAGACTGCCTTCTTAGTGGCTGTCAGCTCTGCTAAGAGGGTTTCCGAACTTCAAGCCTTGTCAATTAAACCTCCTTGTCTCATCTTCCACAAGGACTGAGTGACTGTTAGCAATAATCCTTCCTTCATGCCCTAGGTTGCTTCAGAAGCTAACATTAACCAAGTCATTAATCTCCCAGTCTTTTTTCCTAAATTCCAAAACAAAGGAGAGTGCAAGCTTCATCTGTTTGATGTACACAGACAGCTATGTTTTTACTTGGATAGGACAAAAAAAAGTCAGAAAATCAGACCAACTTTTTGTCTCCTTAGCTAACTCTAGATTAGGAAGACCAATCGCTAAAGTGACTTTAGCTAATTTGATTTCAAAGTGCATTGCATTGGCGTGTTCAAGAAAAGGAATTTTTGTACCAACTCAAATCACGGCCCATTCCACTTGGTCTGTGTCCACCCCTCCAGTTTTTTTAATCCAGGGTTCTAATCGAGCTGCTTCGTCTTCCTCTTATACCTTCATATCCCATTACAAATTGGATGTGTGTTCCAGGGGCAGGGCCTCCTTCGGCTCTGCCATGCTATGGAATATCCTTCCATGCAGGGATTATGTAGCTGTGGACTCTGTCCCACAGGTTGAAGACCAAATGAAGACAACAACTTCAGATAAAAAAAAGTTATGTTCTTAAGGTAACGTTCCATTTGAGTTGTTACTTCATTTGTCTTCACCATCCCCCCTCCTTCCCCCTTCTTCAGGTCCTGGGAGGATTTGGCAGAGGTACACTCAGGTTTCTTCCACTTACTGTATTACTCGAGCCCCTACTGTTCTTTATAATGTGTCTGATGCTTGATTGTGCTTAGGGAATGTTTTTTTCTTATTAGTAGCAAACTCAGTCTGAGGGGTGGAGGGAGAGTGGGGTAGGATAGGAGGAGCTCAGTTTTTGGCTCCAAAGCTGGAGTATATAGCCGAGTGGGATCAGAGACTCATAGGTTGAAGACAAATGAAGCAACAACTCAGATGGAATGTTATGGTAAGAAGAAAACTTTTTTTCAACTGCTGGTCCACCAGAAATGTATTGCTGGTCCGTGAAAGACTAGGGCCCACTGGCTGGGAGGGGTCCACTGGCCAGGAGACTTCTATTTTAATTTTTAAAAAAAGTTATTTTTTTTAAGGGCCTTCACATCTGATTGCGCAGATGTAAAAGGTGTGTGCGACCTGCTGTTTACTTATTCATCTTCCGCACTTGTGGAATTTGAATGCCAGAAGACATTTGAAATGCGGACCATGAATGGACAAGTGAGGGTGTGTGTGTGTTTAAGTGGGTGGGTAGATATAGGTGTGTGTATATTAAGGTGTGTTTGTGTGTGTGTAGAATTCACTAAGTAATGACAAGCAGTTGAGTTTCAGACTTCATATCCTTCAGAAAATTCATGTTAACACATTACCTTTTATTCTAGCAACTTTAAGTTTGTCCTACCATTATTTTTGGGTTTGATATTTTTTGTGTCAAGAGGTTGAGAGGTACGGTATATGTATGTGTGTGTGTGTGTGTGTGTGTGTGTGTGTGTGTATATAAAAAACAGGGAGGGAGTTGTCTCTCAACTGTCCAGATTTTTGCCTCATATTTTTAGTCTGTTCCTCATAAAGTTTGTGTTATTTTGGGTTTTGTGGCAAATCCATGAAGATAAAATTCACTAAATAATGACGGGCATTTCAGTTTCAGACTTCATATCTTTCACAAAATTCATGTTAACACAATACATTTTATTCTAGCAACTTTATAAGTTTGTGAGAGCAATAACCAGTACCCATTCAGGGCTAGTGTTTCCTGACTTTATAATATTCATGTGAGGTACTAGCTTATGGCCTTTCTTACTACCCCATCAATGTTCTTTCCTTGACCATTTCATGTCCATGGATCCTCCTCTTTCACTGCATTCTCATGTCAAAATGTTTTTGAAGTGGGTTATGCAATAAGAGGTCTGCAAGAAAACTGATGCCCCCTCTTTGGGATCTTAATTTTGTGTCAGCGAAGCTAATATTTGTTCCCTCTGAACCAGCAAATCTGGCTGATTTAAGTTTCTTAACAAGGAAACTAGTTTTACTAATTGCTCTGGCCTCTGCAAGAACAGTATCGGACTTGCAAACTCCTAAGGTGAGTCAACCCTATCTTATTATCCACAGCAACAGGGTTTCTTTGAGAAAGATTACTTGTGTAAAATCTTATCATAACAGATGTCCTTCCCTTCTGTGCTACAGTATTCTTAACATGAGGGGGTTGCCTGCCGCAATGACCCAATGTTGGCCAGTATACAAAAGACTTTTACTACTTAGAGGTGCGTGGTACGTCAGCCATAAAAATGATGTTTGCATGCACCATCCTTAGAACTGAGTGCCTCAAGAGGAACACCCATCTAAGGGAAGTATGTAGGCTAAGTACATCCAAGGAAGAACAAAGTCAGAGGGAAGGAGGGAGGGACAATACTGCAACAGGGAAGAGAAGGACATCTATCATTATGGTAAGATTTTACACAAATAATCTATATCCTTCTGTATCTATGCTACAGTATTCTTTATATGAGGGAGAATAACAAAGCTCATGAGAAAACGGAGGAGGAGGTAGGGGCAGTGGAGCTCTCCATGGAGAATAGCCCTGGTAGACCCTGCCCTAGATATAGAAATGTTGTCCAGTTTGTAATGTTTGGTGAAGGTATGGACTGAAGACCAGGTAGCTTCCTCCAGAATGGAGTTAATGTCCAGTTCTTTGAAGAAGATGCCAGAGGAAGCGATAGCCCTGGTAGAATATACCTTAACAGAAGAAGAGAGGCTCTTTCCCTGGTGCTCATGGCAGAAGGAAATGACTTTAGAGATTCAGCTGGAAATAGTGTGTTTAGAGACAGGAAGTCCTAAAGCTCTAGGGTGAAAAGAAACAAACAACTGGTCAGATTTCCTGATATTCTTTGTCAAGATAGAATCTACGCTGTCTGTGCACATCCAAAGTGTGCAGAATCCTCTCCGCAGAGCTTTGTGGAGTGTGGAAAAAGGTAGGTAAATGAATAGACTGGTTGAGGGATAACTCATTTACCACTTTAGGCATAAAGGTAAGATTGGTGCGGAGAGACACACTGTCTCTGTGGAACACCAAGAAAGGAAGAGAAGCCATTAGGGCTTGTGGTTCAGAAACCATTCTGGCTGAGGTTAGTGCAAACAGCAAAATAGTTTTCCAGGAGCAGAATTTCAAGGAAGCAGAAGCTGCCAGCTCAAAAGGAGATAGGGTCAGTTTCTGCAATACAAAGTTAAGATCCCAGGGGGTGGATTAGGTTTCCCGGGGGGGGGTCACATGTGAAAGATGCCTTTTAAGAATTGCTTATCCTCAAATCAAGAAGCTAAAGTTGGAGATAGAGGCAGACAGGCAGAAATAGCTGACAAGTGCACTTTAACTGAAGAGCAAGTTAAACCAGCATCCAGTAATTCACACAGGTAAGAGAGAACCAGTGGAACTTCCACTGTAAGTGCGTCCTGGTTCTGAGAAAAGACACTAAATTGAAAATCTCTTCCATTTTGGAAAAGTAATATTTTCTAGTATTGGGTTTTCTGGCCTCCTACAGAACCCTAAGCATTCTCTCTGAAAAAAAGTTGTCTGAAAGAAATTAAGGCAATATCACCCACAATGTCAGCTGAAGAGTAAACAAGTGGGGATGGATTATAGTTCCTTTGTGTTGTATGAGAAGGTCCACTCTGTGGGTAACTAGTGGTGATTGCCCTTGGCTAAATGCAGGAGCATGGGGAACCAATGCTGTCTTGGCCAAAAGGGGGTTACCATCAAGATTTTTGGTTTGTCCTGCTGAATCTTTAGCAGGACTTTTGCAATGAGAGGAAGGGTAGAGAATGCATACAGAAACATACTTTCCATGAAGCAGAGAGCATCCACTTTCGAGACCAAGGGATGTGGATCTCTGGCACAAAATCATGGAAGCTGTTTGTTCATGGGGGAGGAAAAAAGGTCTATTTATGCAGTACCCCATCTGTGGACAATGTCCAGAACATTTCCCTGTGAAGCATCCATTTGTGGGATTGTGTTTTGGACCTGCTCAATGCATCTGCCACTACATTCTGGCTAGACAGGATATACACAGCTCAGCTCAGAGAGGAGCCTGAAGTTTGACAGCCAATTATCAGATCTGCACAGCTAGTCTGCAAAGGACTTGAGACTTTGTCCCTCCCTATTTCTTCACATACCAGAGAATAGTCATGTTGTCTGTGAAAATTTTTAGATGGCTTGGGATGAAGAGGGACTGAAAGGTCTGAAGAGCCAGCAGTAGTGCTCTCATTTGTTTTATATTGATGTGTTCCCATCTTTCAGAGGGGGACCAGGTCCCTTGTGCTTTTATGGAGCCGAAAGCTGCTCTCCATCCTGTGTCTGAGGCATCTTTGAATATCTCCTGGACCGGTGGTAAAGGATGGAGTGGGAGACCTGGGTTGGCAGTTAACTTTTGAATCTACCAGGTTATCTCACTCTTCAGACAAGGGAGAAGGGGAACTGGGAACTCTAGGGGATGTGCATGTTGCATCCACACCAATTTCAGGAACCACAATAGTTTCCTCATGTGCAGTTTTGCCAGAGGAAGCATAGGGATTGTGGATGCCATGAAGCCCAATATTCTGAGAAAGGTCCTGGCAGTGATGTGAGTTAGAGGGATGAGGCTTTGGAAAAAGGAAATGAGCTCCTGGGACAGAGACCTTCAAAAGGTCTGTTTGGAGCCTGCATTCCAGAAATATCTGTTCCGGAGATTTTTGGCATTTTATTTTGAAACCTAGAGAGACTGTAGGATGGAAATGGCAGAGCGTAGATTGCACTCTAATGCTCCTGGACTGGCTACCTGAAAGAGGTCATCCAGGTATGGGAAGGCATGAATGCCTTGAAGTCTGCAGTAAGCAATTACTGGGGCTCGACATTTCATGAATGCCCTTGGGGTGGTGGAGAGACAAAAGCGGAGAACTGAAAGTGCTGAGAAGCCACACAGAATCTTAAGAACTTCCTGTAACGGGGATGAATGGGGATGTGTAGGTAAGCATCCTTTATGTTTGTGGAAGCCATATAGGCTTGTGGGATGATCAGAGGGAAAAGGGCTTGCAAGGCAAGCATTCTGAATGTAGGCACTTTCAGGAAGGTGTTGAGGTAGGAGAGGTCCAAGATTGGTCTCCATGGGCCCTCTTTCCTTGGTACCAAAAACATCATTGAATAGAACCACTTTCACCTTTGATTGGATGGTACTGGCTGAATGGTGCCTTGATCCAACAGGTCTTGTAGCACACCAATGGGAAATGTGGCAGTTGGTCTCTGGGAGGTTGTGGGATGCACCTGAAGGGTGGGAGTGAATTCCAGACCATGAAATAACACTTTTATGATGGAGAGCAATCAAGCATCATGTGTTATATGTTTTCCAAGCTGGAAAAGAAAGGGAAGGGGGAGGGACTATTCGGGGCCCAAATTATCAGATGGACCCTGGCCTGTTTGATAATTGAAAGCCCTAAAGGTGAGGATGGCAGAAGTGTATACTATTTTGCCCAACCTCTCCCATACATCTGCTGCCTTTGTCAGGAAGAAGCAGGTTGGTGGAGGGAAGTTACCTAGAGGCCTTATCAGAAGCCACAGTGATGATAGAAGGGTCAGCAAAAGGTGCTTTGAACAAGAACTTGTAGTCCTCAGCCACCTTGTAGAACGTCTGGTTTCTTAAGTGCAGGGGGCTGGGAGTCAGGGGCTTTACTGGAAAAAGCAAATGCATCTAAGAAGGTAGGTAGGACAAGAGGTACAGCTGAGGGGCTAGGAGTATCTACTTAAAGTAGTTCATAGTATCATTTTTGAACTTCAAATATCTGACAACTATCCCACTTGAAATGTTCTCTCATCTTGCCCAAGGTCTCACTAAAGGTAATTTCCTCTTGGGGAGTCAGTACCATTGGAGTCTTCTGAGATGAGTAAGTTAGAGACCCATCCTCAGAGGATACTTCCACCTCGGAAGAAGCCTCTTCTGAGGAGAGTAAACCCAGGGTATGGCCAGCACTGAAACCCCAGGAGGAGACCTAAGAAATATAAGGGCATTAAAAATAACCTGTGTAAAATTTTTCCAATCCTGAAGTGGATCAGAGGGAGGTAAAAAGAAGTTATGTACTCACCAAAATGTTCCGTGTCTGTTGTCCATCTCGCCTTCATTCTTTGCTGGTTGGGTTCGTAACAGAGGATCGGTTCCAACTCGGCTATATTCAAAAGCTTGAGAGCTTTCACTGGCTCGGGGCTACACCCTATTCCATGATGCTCCGGGACTATTCCCCAGATCTTGTTTGCAGATAAAAACATAAACATTACGTCTAACTGAAAAAGACTAAAAAGCGATTCAGAGACTTTGGCAATCAATTTTGCCAGTAAGACCACCCAATCCTACAGGGTGGGGGAAGGAGGGTGGGATGCATGAATGAAGGCGAGATGGACAACAAACATGGAATGTTATGGTGAGTACATAATGTCTTAATGTTATGTTGTCCTATCTCGCCTTCATTCTTTGCTGGTTGGGACAGCGTCCCCTAGCACCTTCTTCCTTGGGTGGCTCAAGGGAAAATACTCTTCAGAACAGTGGACCCAAAAGAGACACTGTTCCTGGAGGCCAAATTAACTTTGTAATGAGTGATAAAGGTATGAGTGGCCTTACCCATGTTGCTGCTGCACAGATGGAATCCATAGGTAGCCTCGCCTGGAAGGCAGATGAAGTTGAAATAGCTCTTGTGGAATGGCCTTTCACTTTCCCTGGGAGCTCTCTGTTCTGGGAATTGCATGTATAGGTAATACAGTCTGTAAGCCACTTAGAAAGTATGACCTTTGAAATTGGGAACCCTTTCTTCTTGTCTGGTCTGACTTTCTGAAATCTTTTGTTCTATGCATGTAGAAATGCAATTATCTATGCACGTCCAACTGGTGTAATTTGTATTCTGCCTTGTTACCATAATTTGGGGGAAAATGGTAAGTCACTGTATTGATTTAAATTGGCCTTTGAACATACTTTTGGCAGGAAAGAAGGTTTAGTCCATAAGGAAACTATCTCTGTGAAAGGTTAAGTATGGACATAGACAAAGCTTGAAGTTCAGACACTTGTTTGGCAGAGGTTATGGCCATCTGCAGTGCTGTCTTCCACGACAAAAACTTTCTGTCACATGATGATGCACGTTCAAAGGGGGGGTAGAATTAGAAGAGATGGAACAAAATTCAAGTCCCATGGTGCTGGAGGTTGTTTCACTGGAGGTCTTAGTAAGAAAGTACCCTTTACAAAGCCTGTGGGACATGATTTTTAGACCCATTTCCCCCCACATGATAGTTTGCTATAGCGGCCAATTGAACTCAAATCGTAGCCGCCTCCCCTTCATTAAAGAGTTTAGTCACTGCTGTAATCGGGGCAGTAAAAGGATCAATGTAGCTTTAAGAAGCCCAGTGGGAAAACCTTTTCCATTTGCTAGAGTTTAATTTCCTGGTTGACGCCTTGTGAGAGGAAATCAATACATGTCTGACTGCAGTGGAGACATCAGGGAGCCTGGCTATTTGAGGAACTGGAGCAGACACGCTGTCATTAGGGTTTGAATTGATGGATGGAACATCCCCAATGAATGAGTCAGGAGGTCTGGAACTGAATCCAGAATCCACGGTACCTCCTGGAGATGGGGTCACAGGAAGGGGAACCAAATTTGATGAGGCCAGTATGGGGCAATGAGTATCATGGTGCTTCTCAACCTGTTGGCCTTTTGAAGGATCTTTGGAATCAAGGGAAAAGGTGGAAAGGCATAAAGGAGGCCCAAGGACCAATCGTGTACAAGTGCATCCCTTGCTGACTGCCCCAGAGGGGGAATTAGGGCAAAGCAGCTGCTGCATTTGGCATTCATGGACGTAATGAAGAGGTCACAGCAAGGCTGGCCCCAGTGGCGAAAAATCTCTTCCGCAACTTCCTGTTTCAGGGACCACTCGTGAGCATCAGAATAGCTCTGCTGAGCTTGTCTGCTATCATATTGGATTTCCCCGGGATGTGTGTTGCTCTCAGAAAGCATTGAGAAGAGATTGCCCATTGCCATACTCTTTGAACTTCTTGACATAGGGGCTAGGATTTGGTTCCTCCTTGTTTGTTTAAATACCACACTACTGACATCTTGTCTGTCTGAATTGAAATTGTTTCTATTGGAAGAGAGTTCTGGAATGCTAGCAACGTGAACAGCACCGCTCTTATCTCTAGGACATTGATATGCAAGTGGTTTTCGTGTTCCTGCCAAACACCTTGGACAGTCTTTCCCAGATAATGCCCTCTAAGAATCATCCATGGTCACTGTGGCTACTGGTTGCAGGAAGACAAAAGGTCGGCCTAAAGTCACTTGAGTTGAGTGGAGCCACCAGCGCAGGTCCTTCTTGCAAGATTCTGTGATGATGATCTTGTGAGACAAAGGTAGATCCTGCATGGACCACTGGGAAAAAAGCAGCCATTGAACAACTTTCATATGTACATGAGTTAGAGGTACCAAAAATTATCGCAGCTGCCATGGTACCCAGAACCTTTAACACAGGTTTCGCTTGCACTCTCCTTTTGGATAAAAGATTCTGGATTTGATGGTGCAATGTCTGAATCCGCTCGGGGGTAGGTTTGGCAAACATTCTGCTTGTGTCTAACTCTGCACCTATGAAAAAGAGATGCTGTGATGGCAACAAGGCAGATTTTTCTAGGTTTACTGTAATGCCTAGTTGAGAACACAGATGCATGGTTTTGTCCCTCACTTCTGTTCATAGTTGCTCGGTGGTGGCGGTTAGGAGCCAGTCGTCTAGGTATGGAAACACCTGGAATCCTGGACACCTCAAATGAGCTGTAACTACTGCCATGCATTTGGTGAACACTCTGGGGGCTGTAGTGAGACCAGGGCAGGGCTCGAAACTGGTAGCGACTGGCTGCCAGCCGAAAGTGCAAATGTCTCCTGGATCTCCTGGCCATTTTTATGTGGTAGCACACATCTTCGAGATCTACTAAACACATCCAATCATCTTTCCCCAGAAAGGGGAGTATCAACTGCAGTGTCACCATCCAGAACCTTGATTTCTTGATAGACTTTTTAGTCTGCTGAGATCCAGAATGGGCCTCCAGTCTCCTGTCTTTTTTGGAACTAAAACAAACCTTGAGTAAGTTCAGCATCCAATTTGGTCTGTGGGGACAGTTTGGATGACTCGTTTTTCCAGCAACTTTTCTATCTCTAGAGCTGCATAATCCATTTGACTGGGTGGAACATCTGGGGCAGATTTTTTTTTTCTAAAGGGGGAGAGGAAAGGGGTATGTAATAACTTCTGGATATGATCATTTGTACCCATTTGTCTCTTGTAATTTTTAGCCAGGCATTTGGGTACAACGACAAGCGACCCCTGACTGCCTCCAGAGACAGACAGACAGGGCTCCTCTCAGGAGTGCTGAAAGGGCTTTCCAGGGAAAGAGTCCCTGTCACTCTGATTCTGTGGACCCCCTCTGCCACGAAGTCAGTGTCTTTCATTTTTACTTCCTCCTCTGCCCCTAGGGGAAGTATCATCACGTCAATCCAGGAAGGCTCTTTGTGACTTACGGAACCACATTCTCCCTCCTTTCTGACCTTTGGGATAAGGTCTAGGGGGGAGAGATAAATGGACTCCCATGGCATACAGTCTTTCCCTCCTGTTCGCATCTGGTTAAGGTCTCTTTAAATTTGGGCCTGAACAAGGATGAGCCATCAAAAGGGGTGTTGATAAGGAAGACTTGAAGGGTTCTGCGAAATCGCATAAGCGCATCCAGGAATGTCTCCTTAAGGGAAATTCCTGTACCCACTGCCCTGCTTGCTTAATCAGCTGAATGAGAATTCAATCGCATGGAGGCGTTTACGAAGGAGTTTAAGGTGGAGAGCTGGGAGGAAACCTTATCCGAAACCCCTGCAGCTACAGTACCTTGAAGGGCATTTCCTAGTTCCTTCAGGAGATCCCTCTGCAGTCTGGTAAAATGGGTTCGGTAGTTCAGTGATCTAAGGGTAAATGCAGCTGATGAAAACATACACTTTCCATATCTGTCCATCATTCGAGATTCTTTGTTCGGTGGATGAACAGATGAGGAAGTCTCCAACAATTCCTTCTTCTTCATGGCCGCTGCCACCACCATAACATCTACTGGGACACCTTTACTGAGGAACTCCTTTTCCGTGGGCACTGTGATAAACTTATCTGGCCTCCTAGGAACAGGTTCCACTGAATATAGAGAGCCCCATGCCTTTCAACTGATTACATTCATTAATTGGTCAAAAGGCGGACACAGTCAAGAGGTGGAAGGGTGAGACCCAAAAGGCTCCAGGTACACCAACTCATCCTCAGAAAAACTGGTGGGCTTCCGGCCACCCCTCTGCTTAAGGATCTCCAGGATGTCTGCAAAGGAGACATCCTCAGAGGGTGGCCGTGAAGACCAATCTGACGCTGAGGTGATGAATTGCTCTGGGGTGTCCACGTGTTTCCTCCTACACAACTTCTTCTGAAGGACTTCCTCAGAGCGGTACTCTGGAGAGGTTTTGGAAGAGAGAGTTTTGCCCGCTGGGGCTTAGGGTCTCTGCACTTGGGGTGGGTGGGTGATGGAGCTGAGACCGACACTGTCACCTTTGGGGGAAGAGTACTTGGACCAGACAACAGAGCAGTCTGAGATGACAGCACTCTCTATCAGCTCAAAACTCCCCTCACTCCACTCAGAGGAGATCCCCGGCTCTGAAGTACCAGAAGACCAGGCCCAAAGCAGAGTGGTTCGCTCCGAAGCTGATGTAGGAGCTGAGCTCAACCATGCTGAGGCCCCATGGGGCAGAATCGGCTTAGACAACTGTCCGATCCGATTCCCCTCCCAGACCAGATGGGAGAACATCAGCTCCTAGACTCCTCAAGTTCCGATGGAACCGAAGAAGTCGGAGCAGTAGTCGGAATAGGTGATCCTGTAGCAGGTCCTGGTCCCGACGGTTCCGCTACGATCTGGTCTAAGCACGCAGGCTCCAAAATCCCGGGTTGGGTCAGAGGAGGAACCGAAGAAGGGGAAGAGGTCTTAGTCAGCTCTGGATCTCTTTGGGTCGGAGTGGACAAAATTTTTGCTACTGCCGTTGTCTGGAGTCTCATCACCACACACTCCACATTGTCATCCGATAAGCTTCTGAAGGATCAGGAGGACAAGGTTGGAGATCTCACTCTTTGTAGGACTGGAGACTTCAAATTAGGAGATACTGGCTCCAACACAGGAGACCGGCTCCTAAACTGGAACTCTTTCAGCTCCGACACCACAGTTGGATCAGACGACGGAGACTCTTCGTAACCAAGAGCCCTTGGTTCCAAGACAGATTCCTTCTATACTTTTTTTGGTGGCTCCAAAGTCGAAGCCGAAGATGAAGCCCTTTTGCCCAACTTTTCTGACTTAGAAGAAGAAGGGGATTTGTATGTAGATTTAGTGCTCCGAGCCCCTTCTAAAGCCTCTGTAAAGGGACCTTTCAGCAAGCCTCTCACAATCAGTTTATTTTTGCACTCCAACAAAACTCTGGAGCTGAAAGCATGACAAAACAAGCAGGACTCTTGCAAGTGAAGGGCACCCAAGCAGTACACACAACTGGTGTGCCCATCTGTCAGAGACGTCTTCTAATTGCACCTATCACACTTCTTGAAACCTGAAGGTCTCGACTCTTTAGGATCCTTTGACATATTGGAGAAAACAACCAAAAACGCACAGAAACAATAACGCCAGGAATGCTATGTGTGTGTGTGTATGTATATATATATATATATATATATATATATATATATATATATATATATATATATAAAGTACGCTACCTTAAAACCACAACAACAAACTCAACAAGGCTTTTTTTTTTTTTTTTTTAAACTAACCAGCAGAATAAAGGAGAAGTTCTCTAACTTAACCAAACTACTCCTACTAACTGCAAGACAAAGAGGAAAGGGAGAAGAAAAAGGGAACGGCCCTCAAAGTTAAATGAGCCACAGGGAGCCCACTAACTTAAATGAGCTACCTTGAAAAAAGGGAAATTCAACAAGCTCTCTAACTAAAACAAGCTTGAAAGCTGGGATAGGGGAGTTTAACACAACAACAGGCCCAGCAAAAGAACTATAGCCCAAACAAAAACCCAGCAAACAGTAGCGGTTTAAATAAGCAGCATTAAGGAAAACTAGCACTAAGTTAAAAAACAAGAACAACTACTAATACTATGTTTAAAGAGAAAATAGAACGATTATAAGAAAAAACGATTTTCCACTTAGCCAGGAGCCTGCATGTAAGTCACCTGATCTGTTTAGTGGAAAACGAGATCTGTGGAATAGTCCCAGAGCATCATGGGATAGGGTGTAGCCACGAGCTGGTGGAAGCTTCCAAGCTTTTGAATAAGGCTGAGTCGGAACAGAACCTTGGATGTTCATCGTGTTACCCTGCTGCAGTCATCACACTTGGGTTATCCTGCCATCAGGTGGTCCCGCAGTCGGCCTGAATTCCAAAGTCTTGGTCCGGCGTCGGTTGCTGTCGCTTCTTCCCTGACGTCAGTGCGCCAGGGGTATATAAGAGGCATCCGACGCCATTTTCTTCAGTCTTTCTTGCCGCGCGGTGCCCGAAGCAGAAGCAGTTCGCAAGTGCCGGTCAGCTGACACCTGAGATTTTCTAATCGAATTTCAGTCCGAAGTCTTCAATAAAGCTAAGTACCCCGTTGGGGAACCTTTTCTTGCCTCAGTCCGATGTCAGAAAAAGTTAACAATTGCATGTCTTGTGGGCAGCAAATACCTCATAAGGACTTCCATTCTTTTTGTATTCCTTGCCTAGGCCCAGACCACGATGTCACAGGTTGTCGGTTTTGTGCTAGGTTTAATAAACGAACTAGCAAACGCCGTTTTGACTTTGCACGACATTACTTTGGTAGGAAATTTAATTACATCATGCCATCGGAGCAGCCGACGACCGGCATGCATAAAAAACGCAAGGATAAGGACAGGCAGCCTAGGAACAAGCCGGACTCCGAGGCCTCTGCTGGGCCTGTCGCCAGTTCTCCGGTTTTCAGTGAGGCACCTACGCAGCCCCTGACGACCGCAGAATTGGAACCCCAAACAGCTGCGGATTATCAAGTGGAGTGTATTTGGCCGACGTAGCCATCTTCATTAGGCCCTTCCGACACCGGAGCAGAAGGAGATCCCGGTGAAGTGGAAACACCTTCGGTTGCAGAAGGTGTCTTCAGACCGACTACACTCGCCATTAAATTTAAATCTTATGCTAAGCTTAAAGCTCCAGTAAAACCAAAAAAGACTGTACATCAGTCTGCAGTTCAAGGCCCCATGCCTAAGAAACCGATGCTTAAGATGGCTGAAGATTTGATTACCCTAATCAGGGGTTCCCATCCCCCCCCAGATAAAAGACCAAGACAAGAGGAGGATTATGCTTCCTCTGACCAGGTTTCAATTTCCTCAGATTCTTCTGAGGAACAGGATTACATTTTTCCCCCTTATGAAGACTCTGATGCTGAAGACTCTATCCCCTCAGCATCTCCCCCTGAAGACTACTCCTTTGGGGAAACTTTACATACCATGAGGGAACATTTCCACTGGGAAGGCCAGGACTACTCTGATTCTAAGAAAAGGCTCCGAGAGTTCCTTTTACTACCCTAGCACAGACCACTTGCTATCCCTCCAGTTTTAGATATTGGGGATGATGTTTACTTGGAGTATAGTCTAAATCCAGACTCTCTACCTCCTGCTCCAGCCAAACCAGACAGATACTACAGAGTGCCTGACTCACACAAATTCCTTTATAAAAACCCTGTGGCTGACCCAGAAGCAATTTCCCAGGGTCCCAAGGGGGCTAAAGCTTCTATGGCTAAAAATCCTGTGCCCTAGATATATGGGGAAAGAAAATATACACCTCAGCAACTCTGGCTATGAGAGCAGTAAATTGTCAGTTTCACATGCTGAAATATCAGCAATTCCTAATGTCGCAATTAAAGCAAAAAATGAGCACACATAAATAACAGTCTGAATTCAAGGAAATGCAGGATTTGTTGCATGCAGCTGAACAGGTGGGCAAACATACTTTACAATGTGGATTTGATTCATTGGAAGCATCCTGTAGAGCAGCTGTTACTGGGTCTGTCATACGTAGACATGCTTGGTTAAAAGAGCAAACCCTGCCTGATCATGTTAAAGCAAAATTATTGGATGCACCTTTACAGCAGGATGTATTATTTGGTGTCAAAGCAGAAGAGGTCTTAAATAAAATGGAGGATAAGGCAAAGTCTATGCAGAGGGTCAAGGATTTTTTACAGGTACAACCCCCTCGTTTCAGCAGAAATTGGCCAAGAAAAAACTGGTCCTTTTCAGCTTCTGACAGATCACAGAGAAATACAGACGCCCAAGGGGCAGAGGTCAGTCACAAGGCCCTTACAAACCTCGCCAATGGGGTACTGCTACCCAGAAAGGAGGAGAAGACAGGCCCCAAGCTAGCAGAAGACAAACACAATGACTCAGTCCTCAAACTACCAAGCAAATCTCTCCTGGCAGCCCCCTTGGGAGGAAAATTAGCATTTTTTGCAGACAACTGGCACATCATCACAAGAGACAAATGGGTCCTAAACATTGTCTCACAAGGATACAGATTCCACTTTCATACCTTGCCAAGGAAAAAAGGAATGCCAAACCTGCCACCAAATCAATGGGCAGAGGCACAAAAACAAATTACAGCTCTCATGGACATGAGATCCATTCAACAGGTACCTACACAGGAGCAAAGACAAGGATTTTACTCAAGACTCTTTCTAGTACCAAGAAAAGACAAAGCATGGAGACCCATTCTGGATCTTTCAATTCTGAACACCTATCTGCAAGTACCAAAATTCAAGATGCTAACACTACAGCAGTTTCTTCCCATGCTGGGCAAGAATGCTTGGCTAGTAACGTTGGACCTCAAGGAGGCATACCTGCATGTCCCCATCAGACAAAATTGCAGAAGATACCTCCGCTTCATTGCAGGTTCAACACACTATCAATTCTCTGCACTGCCCTTTGGCTTATCTACTGCACCCAGGGTCTTCACAAAATGCCTGGCACCAGTGATTGCATACCGCAGACAAAGAAGAATTCAAATATACCCATACCTGGACGACAGTCTTATTCAAGCACAAAACAAGGACATTCTTTTAAAGCATCTGGCATTTGTCAAACACCTCCTAAGTTGCCTAGGGTACACAGTAAACGAAAAGAAACCAAAACTAGTGCCCTCACAAAACATAATATTCCTCGGTGCCAGCTTGAATACAACGGCCCAGATGGCTTATCTCACACCAGACAAGCAACAACAGCTGACGCAATATTTCAAAATAATGGCAACAAAGACCCAACTCCATGCAAGAAAAGTTCTGCAGGCCTTGGGAATCATGGCATCTTGCATACTACTAATACCATTTGCAAAACTGCATATGAGGAAATTACAATGGTACCTGAAAAGTGTATGGACTCAGCACAGCCACAGCTTGGAAACAATGATACCACTCATTCCCTGCCTTCTACAGGAATTTCTATGGTGGGCACAGGCATGTCACCTCAACAAGGGTCAGCCTTTCACCTTACCCACAGCCAGGCAAACTATGACAACAGATGCATCGGACTGTGCGTGGCGAGCACACATGGCAGGACAGTGCATTCAGGGCAAATGGACTACAGATCAAAGGCATCTGCATATCAATTAAAAAGAAATGCTAGCAGTACAGAATGCCCTAACAGCTTTCAAGGACCTCTTACACCCAGGACAACTAATAATAAAGACGGACAACACCACAGTAACGTGGTACATAAACAAGCAAGGGGGCACACATTCTTACCCTTTATGCAGGCAAGCAATGACCTTGTGGAACACAGCACTGTCTTACTAGGTTCAATTACAAGCACAATTCCTGCCAGGAAAGAAAAACACGTTGGCAGACAACCTAAGCAGAAACATCATGGATCCACACGAGTGGAAACTAGATCCACAAGTATTTACAATGATAGCTCAAAAATGGGGACGGCCGCACATAGATCTGATTGCCAGCCCCCAAAATTACCAACTTCAAAAATTTTGCACAAGGACATTCCATTCTAGCAAAGGTACTGCTGAAAGTCAGATTAGAGAGGCCACAAATGATACTCATTGCACCAGACTGGCCCTGCTGGTATCCAATTCTAAGGAACATGGCCCACGGCCCACCATGGATTTTACCACAAATTACTCACCTGCTCACCCAGCGAGACAATCAGATTCTACACAGCCAGCTCAAGACTTTAAACCTGGCTGCATGGCAAATTACCTAAACAACCAGCCAACTCCTCTATCCAAAGCTGTTGTGGATGTCATTCTGGAGGCCAGGAGGCCCAGCACCAGAAAAAACTATTCAGACAAATGGAAAAGATTTTGCGCCTGGAACCAGGCTAAAGGCCAAAATCCCCTTGATCCAAACATTCCTCAGATTCTACAATATTTAACTGAGATGTTGCACAAAGGACTTTCCTTTTCATCTATTAAGATCCACGCCTCAGCAATTTCAGCTCATTACAACACGGATCCTCCTTTATTCTCACATCCACTCCTAAGACAGTACCTCAGAGGGCTAAGAACATACGACCGCCCAGGAGAGCACCAACACCTACTTGGGATCTCAACTTTGTTCTGGAAAAGCTTACACTGCCACCCTTTGAACCAGCGTTTTCAGCTGATTTAAAATTCCTTTAATGGAAAACTGCCCTGCTACTAGCAATAACCTCAGCTAGAAGAGTCTCAGAGCTACAGGCACTATTGGCAGTGGAGCCTTTCCTCATTTTTCATCAAGACAGTGTGGCCCTAAACCAAACCATTCATTTGCCCACCTTTTTCCCAAATCCCCAGAACAAAGGAGAAAGACTCCTGCACTCTTTGGACATTCACAGGCAATTACGTTACTACTTGGATAAAACTAAGGCTTTCAGAAAATTTGAATAGGTCTTTGGAGCCTATGCTGCAGGATCACAAGGAAAAGCCATCTCAAAACAGAACATTTCTAAATGGATAGGGCATTGCATACGTTTCTGCTACACTCATCATGGGAAACCGGTACCTGCTAACATTAGGTCCCACTCCACCAGGGCTACTGCTACATCTGCAGCCTTTCTCAGGGGAGTGCCAACCAAGGATATGCTGGAAGCTGCAACTTGGAGTTCAGTGCACACCTTCACCAAATACTATCACTTACCCCTATATTCTAAGACTAGAGTTGGTTTTGCCACTGCAGTTTTGCAGGGCCTACTAGCTTCTCCTAACCCTGTTTAACTCCACCACCCATCCTTAGCTTTGGGATTCAACCCAAGTGTGATGACTGCAGCAGGGTAACACGATGAACATAGTACAGTTTTGTACCTACCATAAATGTAGATGTTCGAGTGTTCACCCTGCTGCAGTCCAGGTTACCCTCCCTCCATCCCCTGTAAACTAGCTGAACTTATCTCTACCACTCTATCCTATACAACCTTTGTGGTGTATTTGCTTGTGCCTGAAGGTACGCACTGACGTCAGGGAAGAAACGACAGCAACCGACGCCAGACCAAGACTTTGGAATTCAGGCTGACTGCGGGACCGCCTGACGGCAGGGTAACCCAAGTGTGATGACTGCAGCAGGGTGAACACTCGAACATCTACATTTCTGGTAGGTACAAAACTGTACTTTCTGAACCCAACTGGCAAAGAATGAAGGCGAGATAGGGCAACATAACATCAAGTGCTTAGTTTTTTGTTTCTTCTTATCATGTAGTTCAATTCTATGTAAGGTCAGAGGAACAGGCCTGGTTTCAATGATGTCGAAATCCACATCCTCCCTAACTAATATTTGGGAGATCCCACTATGGCCTTCGGTAATTACAAGTCCAGGCTCCTCCTGGAGATCTGCACTGGATGCCTGAGGTACCTCCAAGGACTTGCCAGAATCCTAATCCAAGGTGGCTTCCGTTATGGGCTTGGCCTGTGAATCGGAAGTAGGGGCTGAACGTTTCTCCAAGCTAGCAACTCCCTCAGGAGTGATGTCCGCCTCAGAACGTGCAGCTGAAGTTTCAGGCCTAGGTCTCTTGGCCTTCTGCTTCACAAGTGACTCGACGTCAGGCCCTAAGGAACCCTCCATCACGCTTTTCACAAGGAGTTTCAAGCACTGATTCTCTAAATAAATGGAAAGGGAAGCTAACCTATTCCTCACAGTTTTAGGCACAAAGGCATGGCAAACAACAAGATTTATGATTGTGGAAAGGCCCAAGGCAAAAAAGGCACTGCTGGTGATGGTCTTTATGTGGAATCAGACATCCACATTAACATTTGCATTTCCTGGATGACATTAAACCTAACCACAATGAAAAAGGTAAAGAAAGGATTCCCCAATGGGGCACTTATCTGAAATGTTGAGACAATAACCACTTTGGCAAACAGACTGTACATACGAGTGAAGCGTCCGGACTGGCAGAAAAAGATGTTCTGAGGATTTTGCATGTGTACTTCACTTTTATGGCTGACATCCAACAGCAGCCTACATGCGACATCCTCTAAGTAGTAAAAGTCTTTTGTATACTGGACGACATCGGGTCATTGCGGCAGGCAACTGCCTCATGTAAAGAATACTGCAACACAGGAATAGAAGGACATCTAAATCTTCTATGCCTAAAGTGATAGGAGAGTTTACTTTAAGCCAAATGATCTATCTCCCTGTTTTCTTTTCTGAATCTAAAAATGAGGGAGAAAGGATACTCCATACCCTGGATGTTGAAAGACAACTCAAATACCATCTTGACAGAACTAAATCTTTCAGATCTGCAGATAAATTGTTCACTACTTGTGAAGGTAAGAAGAACAGACACGCGTGTCAAAACAGACTATTTCCACATATTTGCCATTACCTTTGGTTATACTCACAATAACAAAAGTATTCCAGGCAAGGTCAAGGCCCACTGCACCAGGGCCTTGACTTCATCTATGGCTTTTTGGAAAGGGTGGGATTCTAGAAGTATTCCAGATGCAACAACTTGGTCCTCTGTACATAATTTTACAAAGCAATGTAAGCTTGATGCCTTGTCTAGGTCGAGATCAGGCTTTACCAGGACAATTCTCTAGAGGCTCCTAGGTCATTCTCCTTTAACCTCCCAAATGTAACATGCTAGGGTAATCTACCCACAGAGCAAAGGCTATTGCAGCAGTGATTGATATGATGAACAAAGTGCAGTTATGTAAGTAAACTTAACTATAACAGTAGATGTTCAAATGATCCCTGCTGCAAGTAGGTGCTCCTTCCCTACTTCTCATTTGTTTTTTGGTGTGCTACGTATGCTAAGATGTAGACATACACTTTTTGTTGGTCATGGTACTGCCTTTTTAGAGTTCGGTCTCCCTCTCTCTGTTGGCATGGCAGCTTTGAAGGGCTTGGCACCCAAAACTGTCTTTAGTCAGCTGACAGTTTGGGTGCATGGAAGATGCCCTAAAGCTTGGGAAGCTGGTCCTTTGGAGGATATAACCCATATAGCTAAAGCTACTGCAGCAGTGATCATTCGCAAGTTTCCTTGCACAATTGTACTTTCCTGTTTTTATTTCTACAAAACAGAGACACTCAAACTGAAAGCTGAGGTGATCCTCTCCAGTAAAAATAATTAAAAAAATAAATAAAATTTAAAAAA
This sequence comes from Protopterus annectens, assembly GCF_019279795.1. Lineage (NCBI taxonomy): Eukaryota > Metazoa > Chordata > Ceratodontiformes > Protopteridae > Protopterus > Protopterus annectens. Next base: position 966,374,296 of record NC_056739.1, read on the forward strand.
AAAGATCCGGCTTTCTACAGTCAATTCAGTAAGGCAAATATACATGTAACATAGGATTATATATTGTGCAGAAAAAAAACAAGCACTTGTTAATGTTGAATGCCGGATTAGAGTGGGGCTGAACTACAGCAATAGTTGTGCCAAAAAAATCACGACATATCAGGCAGCCTACAAGTACAAACCACAAAAAGTATGAAGCAGAGACGTGCAAACTGGTAATCCTTCAATGCACTCAAAATGCTAAGTTATACAATATTCACTGACAGTAGAAACACATTTTTTTGTATGCAAACCAATTTTTCAGACTTCAGTTTATGCAGAGTATGAGATGTGGTACTTAATAAAGCTAGGCACTGAACAGTACATACACATAACATACCATATGGAAAGTTTGTTGTTATTGAAATATAACATGGTATTTCCAGAAACATTATTGCATTCTGGAAAACTATATTTTCTTAGTTTCTAAGTACGCAATTGATCAAACAGTCTTGTTTGCTGTTTTCCCACTTTTGGGAACATTTTACTGTTGTTTCCATTTATTCTCATAGATGTTATGGGGGGTTTATTCAAAAACAAGTAGCGTAGTGCATTACACTAATGGCAATGTTTTATGTCATAAGCAGTGGCTGGAAGGCATATCCTGCATCACCTGCAACACACAATGCGGGGCAGTATTATGAGGGAACTGCAGCCTACATACCCATGAGCATGTATTTTCAACCTGGGGTGGGGGGAGGGACATGTGCACCTACCGATTAGATAATCTGTAAAATGTCTTCCTGTACAAACTGTTGGTATAGGCAACACATGTCAGATGTGCAAAGTATGGAGAGTGGTGACATGCAGGTTGGTGATACAAAGACTCCTATACAGTGACTGCTCAAATGAGAAAACAGTATAGCAAACACCACATGTAAAGGACTGCGTAATGGCTTGCAAATGAGACAGAGTATGAAAATTATGTCATTGCATGTACAAATATTGACATAAAAATTGGCCAGAATATTCAAAAAAAGATAGAAATAGTGTGACAAGCTGTGGAGTTTAGTTATTCCAAACCTTATGATTTCTCAATGAACAGAATCACTTACTACATTAAGATGTTAGAAGCAGCGTTTGTGCAAACCAAACATTGTTTATGGACTGCTCTTACAGTCAATGACCACAATACTGTGTGTGCTAATGCCCACCGCATCACAGACTGGTCTGCCAGTGGCTGATCTTCCATCACCTTCATGACAGGGATTAAAGTTGACTTCTACAGTGATGACAAAACTATCACACAGCAGTTTGTCGACATGTGCTGTCCTCACATGGAAACAGCGGATGCATACATGGAATCCAGACCTTGGTGGGTACTAAGATCTGTGTAACATTAACCATCCTCACTACTGGGGCTTTTCAGCATCCAGCTGGAGACAAAGTAAGAGTTTTGAAGGCTTCATCCTCACAAATCCTATAACCATTGACATGATTCCACAGATGATAGAACAAAGAAATACTGCTATGTGGGCATTCTAAGATGCAACCCAGCTCCCCGAGGCTCTGGGGGCCATTAACTGCACCTTCTTACCATCAAGGCAACACCTGCTCCACAGAACATGTCATATCAACCAGAAGGGCTTACTCATCTGCCAGGTGGTGTATACCGCACTGTGTAAAATGTACAGTATGTCTGTAAACCACACCATCCAGACAGTTCTCAATTCCCACATCTGACATGTGTTGCCTATACCAACAGTTTGTACAGGAAGACATTTTACAAATTATCTAATCGGTAGGTGCACATGTCCCTCCCTCCACCCCATGTTGAGAATACATACTCATGGGTATGTAGGCTGCAGTTCCCTCATAATACTGCCCCGCATTGTGTGTTGCAGGTGATGCAGGATATGCCTTCCAGCCACTGCTTATGACATAAAACATTGCAATGAGTGTGTGCTCAGAATGTTGGCTTCTGTTGCTTACATACCTCTGGTGATGCAATACTCAAACACTTTAAAACAGCTGTTTCTGAACTCCACAATGAGACTGCTTGTAAATGCTGTACAGATAAAGGACACAATTTCTGCTATCTACTCCTGCTTGACCAGTCAATTCAATAAAACATTGCTGGTCCTTCTATACAGTTTGGCTTTGCCTTCTATAGTTTCTTGTTTTATCATTATATATTCTAACATGTCACTGTAAATATTTATGTAGAATGTAGTCAAACATATTACAACTCATACATTTATAACACTATTATTTTACTCTACTTCTGTGTTTGTCCATCTAGGCCCAAGTAGTAGTTGAAAAGGGTCTTTGGACCAGTGTATCTACCTGGTTATCAAACAGAAAAAATAAATAAATGAACTCTATACCCTAGAGATTTGCAATATGATTTTTGTCATCTGTGCCATACTGCACAACATGTTTCTATGTAACCCACAGTGCTACAACCTAGTGAATAACAGATAGGCTAAAGCTAGCAGTGAAAGAAGTGGGGGTAGGAGTCACTGGAGAAACTGGCTACACCAGAACCCCATGCAACGTTGAAAAAGGTACAATATGTTGTGCTGTGGCACAGGTAAAGAGATGGCGACTAGTCCATAGTTATGAGCCATGACTGAGACAAAACAGAATAAAACTTATGCAGGCAACAAGTGTACTCAGTCGATGCAGTGTAATGCATTGTCTGGTCATCCTGTGTATTAGACCATGCCTAAATTGCAGAAGTCTAAGAAAAGGGCAGGGCATAAATGTAATCTGCACAGGCAGAATGGGACAGAGTGGCAGAATGGTACAGCAATACTAACACAGGTGGAAAGCTAGATGAGTTATGGCTAATGGATAATGTAGTCAGGCAAATAGCTAAGTGGCTGAGGCAAGTTTGGCAGCACAGTGTCTAAGGACTTTGTTAAGCTTTCAGATGGGGGATGTTGGTTGGATGATCTGAGTAGACCTAGGATGATTGCTGCATATGTAACAGAATTTAAGTAGCATACAAGTATTTGACACCTGCTGTAGCCCCGCAGGTAGTAGGGGTACATTCTAGAAGTCAGTGTCCATGAGGATGGTCAACTGATGTACTGCACTTTGGATACCACTAGATCGAACAGCTGAAGTGGAAAAGATTTAGCTTGACAAGTTGGTCTTGTGGGCTTTGCCCACAACGAAGCTAGAAGAGAATGGACCGCAACTATGGGATGTATGACAACCACCTCTAGACTAGCAGTCCCATCATGTCATTGCATGCTGGACACCGCCAGATGGACTAGATGGTATGGAACTACATGACCCTGACAGGCTGCCCCTGTGGGGTACCCAGACTGGAACCAGGAGAGTGTCCATCATGACTATAGGCATGTCCATGCTTGGGGGTAAGCAGCCATGGGAATAGTGATGGGTGGAATAAGCCCTGGAGTAGTATTGTGGAAGACTGCACTTTGACAGTGCATCACTCAAGTGGCCTTTGGTGTGGCCCCATACCTTACGGTTGTTGCCCTGGATGCCAAGTTGTCCTCAGCATTCTCTCAGCATGAACCAGCATTCCCAGTAACTATATCCCATATCACTGAGTAGGCATCACGTCCCTCTAACAGGGCATGAGCAGCATGTGTGTGTGTCTGGGTTACAGACATCCACATCTGTTGACTGAGTGTGGCAAAGTGATGAAGTGGGGTGGCACAGTGTCCCAACAGACAGTGCTGTCGCCTCGCCTCACAGAAAGAGGTTCCCTGGTTCATTTCTCTGTTGGGGTGCCTTCTAAGAGTCTGCATGTCCTCCCTGTGTTCATGTGGGTTTCCTCTAAGAGCTCCGGTTTCCTCCCACATTCCAAAGAGATGCAGTAGGTGGAGTGGACACTCTAAATTGGCCATGGGTGTACATGCACGTGTATGGTGTGAAAGAACTACTGCAGCAGGGCTAGCCACCTGTCGGTGTAAACTTTAGCACTAGATGATACTCACTGATGAAGTGACACCCCGACCCTATGTGCAACAATGGGAAAGAGAGGTTGTGGACAGATGGATGAATGGACATCTGCTGACAGATGCCCAGGGTAAAATGCAGGCTTAGGAATGAAAGTTGTGGTGGTGACTGCAACAGATATGTTGGGGGGTAAGATGCCTGCCTAAAAAGAGAAAGCTGTGTACACACTGCAAATTTTCTCTGGCCACTAGGTGGCAAAAATAAGTCCGAAATTGTTGATATACAGGTGCAAAAATAAGTCAGAAATTGTTGATATACAGGTACAAAACTAAGAAATGCAGTTTTTTTTTTATACTAGCTGCCCTTAAAGAGATACCTTCTCCAAAGATATTGGGTCATGTAAATTGTAAGAAGCTAAAAAAGGTAAAATCAGCTCAAAGTGTACAATCAAGGACCTGTACATGCACATAATCAACAGCAGAGTTACAAAAACATAGTTCTGTAGCATACAGGAATAAAGCCTAGAGTACAACCCAGACGACTTGAGACTGTTTAGCTTCACAAGACCTGCTGGAACTGCCATGCACAGGAATAGGATGCATGGCCCTTGAAGGGACAGAACGGGCCAGCTGAGCAGATGAAGTCATTATGTGGTCATGAAATACAGCAAAATATGAGTAGATAAATAATCTATATTGTAATATATGTTTTTTTACAATTTTCTCTGTTTATTCACTGCAAATATTCAGGAAGTTAAATGCTTAAATGTTAAATGTACTGATATGACAAATTAAATGAATGTCTACGTTAAAGATGGTCATGTGGAAACGATCCACAAACCCTCTCAAAACATATTCAGAAAGTTTCAGTGTAAGGCATCTCCCTCACTGCAAAACTATGTTACTTAATTTAAAGACGAATTATCTAAAAGTGAAATACAGAACAAGCAATGTACTATACACAGCAGAAACACTGACTACAGTATATTTACCACAGATGCATGAAGAACAGACCAGCTCAAGATCTGAAGGTCAGACCTGACCCAGTTGTTTGGGATTTGGGAACTTACCTAGACAGTGACAGAATTTATTATTGATCTTCTGGACTTCTGTCTCAAGAATAATTATTTTGAATTTGGTGGAAAACATTTCAGGCAGAAACAAGGTACTGCCATGGGGGCTTCTTTTGCCCCCTCCTATGCAAATTTAAGCATGGGATTATTTGAGGCAGAATACGTGTTCAGATCAAGGTTTTTTTGTCAATATGTAAGGAAATACTGTAGGTTTATTAACAACCTTATTTTTTTATGTGAAGGGGATATGAATGAGATACAATGTTTTGTAGATGAGCTTAATGCCAATAGATTTGGTATAAAATTTGATGGGCTTATGATAGGAAAAAGTGTTCCATTTTTAGATGTAGTAGTAGACATTAGCAAGGAAAATTAAATTCATACAACTGTACATAAAAAATTTGAGAGTGGTACTCAGTATGTAATGGCCCAAAGTTGCCATCCCCCTCATACAATCCAGGCATTACTGTATGGGGAGTTAATACGCATATATAGATTGTGCAATAACGAGGAAGATTTTTTATTAGAAAGATTTTTTATTATAGCTTGAGAAAACTAATAATATGTTTAAAAATAGGGGATATAATACTGAAATATTGAATCAATGTTGGGGGAAATTTCTTAATGAGTATGTCTTAAAAACAAAAAAGCAAGGGATAAAATACAAGTATGATAGGAAATATGCAAAATATAATCACAATGATTTGTATTTTGTTACCACATTTAGTTGTTTTAGTATAGTGTTAGTTGATTTACTGAAAGTTTACTGGGGCTATATTATGTCCTTAAAAGATTTAAATCTTGGGGGATATCCTATAATGTCATACAGAAGAGGAAGGAATTTGAGGGACTTTATAGTTTAGCCCAGGTTTAGGCTTCCTTGTAACAAAGTGTCAGGAAGTTTGGTTAAATGTGGTACGACACCATGTGGCAGATGTAAAGCCTGCAAATATATTGTTGGGAGCATTCATAAAATGAATGGTCGTGTTTTTCATCCCCAAGAAATTTTTGGTTGTAATACAGACAGGATCATTTATGCCCTCTGCCGTCCATGCAACATCTTTTACATAGGAGAAAGCAAGAGACCATTTAAAGTCCGATTGTTGGAACATGTTAGGGATATTAATAATAAGAAAAAAGAAAGCCCAATAGCTATGCATTTTGAACAAATTCATAGAGGTAGTAGTGAAGATTTGTGGGCATCTATATTAGAGAAAGTGTATATTTCCCCATTTGAAGAATGTAATATTAAAAATGTACTGTTATATAAAGAATCTGTATATATTTTAAAGTTGGACACTTTAGCTCCTCGGGGGTTAAATGCTGAAATGAACTGGAGGTTTTTTATTTGATGTACATTTAATTGCTTTATTGTCTTAATTAGTTAATTGTGTATTTGAATGATGGATGTATTTAAGGCAGGTGTAGTTTTTGAGATGTTATTACTCCTTGAAGACTGTCATAGTCGAAACATTTGAGAGAGAGAATAAAGCTCTTTGGTTTACTAGCTGGTGATTGTTTGTTTGTTGCTGGCATTCTGGTAGTTTTTTATTGTGATTTTATGGCTAGTGATCCAAACACTGACCTGCCTCGTGTTTTTCGTGAATTCATTGTGGATGGTGGACATCGAAACATGCAGAGCTCTACACAAAATGATAGAGATTCTACACCAAAATTGTGGGAGAGATGGGAGGAAGACAGAAATAAGCGATGTTACAACTCGTTTGCTGCAGTTGGCCGCAAGTTTGCTTCTTCCCTCTCCCCTGATAAACTACTTTGTGAAAAGCTGGAGAAACTGATGTGGAAAGAGACTTCGGTGTTTTTCAACATACAAAGTCTTGAAAAATATATTGACTTAGATGTTACACCTCAGGGCTTACGGGCTTACAAAGACCAGTCATCACTATTTGACATGCAAAACGAGGTGGACAAGGCTTTTCATAACCGGCGGGTAGCAGCTGCCCACAGGTGTACTAAAGAGTGGATTTCCATTCTTGTGGAGAGGGACAGAATTAAACAATGTGAATTGAAGAAATAGATTAAAAGTACCTGTTCCTCATTAGTTACTTGTCTAACTCCTGGTAATATGGAAAAGCTTATGGTGGACATTAATAGAAAACTTAAAACTTACGAGAGTGAAATTATTGAACGAAAGAAGGGCAAGTTCTTGAGATACTTGCGTGATTACGAGAACGGTAAAGCGTTTCAAACCAGAACCAATCGGAAGAGGGCTAAAAATCATGTGACATTTGCAGCAGAGGAGAGTAATACCAAATGGGGTGCAGATACATTGGAGTCTACCTCAGAAGGTTTGAATTCGGCGTGGGAAGGAGATAGTGAGGATCAATCTGAATTCCCCTCGCTACCCAGAGCCCAACAAGAACAGTTTAACCAATCTTTTCGTAGGGAATCCTTTTTGGGTAGAGGAGGATTCCAGGGTAAAAAGCATCAAAGGGAATTTAATGGACACTCGAGAGACCAACAACAGCAGTATTCGAAAAAAGGTAAATGGTAGTTTGCCATCTACCAGTGACTCTGATGCATATGTTGTTAATCTCTCAGGCTGTTTTAAGTGACGTGGATTATGCTGTTCTTAACTGTGGTTTAAAATACATACAGACAGTTATACTTAGAGTTCATGAGGTCAAAGCTGATATTTTTCGGCTTGTTAGAAAGTTACACCTTAGGAAACTGTTTAACAATACTGAAAACAATGCTGGTAACCGTTTAAATGTTGAACAAGATTCTGATAGCTCAATGAATGAAAGTTTTTACTCATGTTTATCAGAAGATGAAATTATTGGCTATATGTTGTTTGATACAAGTAATATTGTGTCTAAAAGTTAGTTTTTGCCCCCATTCTCACATGAAGGAATCCAACATTTTTACTGTATGTTTAATTTTGCTGTAGAGAAAAGTCTGTCCGGGTTTATAGAGTTCCTAGTTACAATTTAACTAAAGAAGAGTGGAAGAGGTTAAATTCATTAAGTAAGAGGGATGATATTGTTTTTAAACCATCAGACAAAGGGAATAAATTGGTAATAAAGCTTTATTGGAAAGGTTCACCCAGACTCTGCTACACTTTGCTGTGAGGGAAAGGTTGGTTAGCTTTTTATTTGTTGTATTTTGTATTAGTTTATTGCCTTTTTATATTTTGAGTGCTGTGATTTGTTTTTTTTTACCTTGCGTTTTGCTTGTGTTCTGCTTTTAACTGCATATTAAAACTTCAAAAGACACCACAGCTCTTTCTCTTGTGAGTCGGGCAGAAATTAGAACTGATCAATTAAAGACTCCTACATAAGATAGAAGAGGTCACTTAAGGTTAATCATTTGTGAAATGAGGGGGTGGAGCTAGGAACTAAACCTTCTATTTCAGGGGTAAAATAAAACATTTCAGAGCTTTATTGGAAAGGCCCACCCAGACTCTGCTACACTTTGCTGTAAGGGAAAGGTTGGTTTACTTTTTATTTGTTGTATTTTGTATTAGTTTTTTGCCTTTTAATATTTTGAGTGCTGTGATTTGTTTTCTTTACCTTGTGTTTTGCTTTTAACTGCATAATAAAACTTCAAAAGACACCACAGCTCTGTCTCATGTGAGTCAAGTAGAAAAATCCCCCCACCCCCACCCTGTCACTGTCGCGTTCTTAAATACCACTGTCTTTCTAGCTGTCTGCCTCTTATGTTAATTTGACCATATATCTCATTTCCTCTCTGCTTTCAATGACTTATGTGAGTAAGCACAAAATTATCATTTTGTGAAATCACTCCCTTCAACTATTTAAATTTATTGGCCATTCTACTGTATTCCATAGTACCGGAATACAAAAGTGATCACCCCCTTACAATCTATCTTGCTGTTTTAAAAATACTGACTCTCCACTAAAACTTAACTTTTTAGACAGGTAAAACTTGTTACCTACTTTCACATCCAACTTCTCTAGTGCACACTGCAGTGTTTAGGATAAACCATTTTTTTTCATCTTACCTTTAAGCATCCCAGTGACTAGCCACTTGCTCTAATACCTGCTGGAAAGCACTAGGAAGCCTTAAAGTGATACAAGCACTCAACTCTCATTAATAAAGAGAAATTAATCATAGGCACTAAACAACCTATAATTGCAAAGTACCTTGCTAATGTAAGGGAAAAACACTCCTGCACTTTTCAAAAAAAGCACCAAACCAGGCATGTTCAAGGGTCAGCTTCCGTTGATTTCTCCTGTCCACCTGGTGAATCTGGGCATACTGGGGCAAGGCAGCAATTGCCTCATGTACACAGACAACCCTCTCCTCCTACCACCCAACACTACAACCTGTGAGAGATGCACTTACATAGCCAAACTGGAAGCAAAGCTCTCTCCACCCAAGATTGTGCTAGACAGTCAAGAGGAGAAGGTTAACACCCACACTACACCTCAAGCAACACATAGCCCTTCTAAACTCACACCACCAACACCCACACATAGCAACACTAAATCCACATATGCGGAGGCCCTTAACTGTAACCTGCACAAGCAACAAGGACCTCCGAAGCTGAAACGCAAACAAACACCAATCACAACCAAAGTGTCACATAGCTCACAACACCAGTGTGCCACCCAGCAACACCCCCTAAGGCAAGACAACGTACCTAACATTTTAGTCATAGGTGACTCTATAATCAGGCACACCGATGTCCCACTCACCAGGCTAAACAAGGAGAAAATTACAGTGAGCTGCCTGTCGGGTGCCAGGATCCGCTACATAACTCATGCACTCAAGTCACTCCACAACAAGTACAAATATGACTCTGTCATTGTCCGTGTTGGAGTGAATGACTTGAGACGTACCTCCCTGGACTACATGAAAAGAGACATGGAAGTGCTCTCGGATCATGTGGCCCAGGCAGGTATGACCGTAGCCCTGAGTAGCATCCTGCCTTCACCCAGAATGATACCACAATATAAGGACAAAATGATTGGCTTCAACAATTGGCTAAGCTTCTGGTGTCATTCAAAGGGGATGCAGTATCTGTCTGCCTGGGACGACATGATCAACAGACCACGATGCTTTGCCAGAGATGGTCTGCACCTGTCTCCCCTGGGATTCAGGGTTACTGGCTAAGGCTCTTGCCATCCCTATAGTGCCTGTTTTAGGCAAAGTTCAAAGGACAAAACCACCACCGTAACAGGTACAAGCATGCAAAATCTGAAAGTAATGCTACTCAATGCTAGAAGTCTAAACCTCAAAATGCACTCTGTCAAGGCACTCCTAAAAATGGAGAACATAGATATCTGTGCAGTAACTGAGATCTGGTTCAAGGGTCCAGAGAGCACCCCTGCAATACCAGGCTACAACTCTTACCACACTTTTCGGCCACCAAACCGGGATCGAAACACTAAAAGTGGAGGAGTGTCCCTGTTCACCAAGGATATTCACACCATCAGGTTAGTTGCCCAACACAATGCGTCTTAAATTCTCCAGGTGTAACTAACACTAGGTAAGACTGCAATCCAAATTGTAGCTTGCTACAGATCCCCCACCATGCCCCAAGATTCTCACTACATCTTTCAAAACATACTGGAAAATATTAATATACAACCAAACAACCTAATACTGGGTGATTTCAACTACCCTGCCATTAACTGGGAAAACTACTCGTGTACCAACACCTTTGCCCAACGGTTCTTGGAATTCATAAATTCCAATGCCCTGGATCAACTAATCCATAGTCCCACCAGGGGCTCCAATATCCAAGACCTGGTTCATTACCAACATGGGAAATCGATGCTCCACACCTAAGCTAATCACCCTCAACATCCACATCCCACCCCCACCCCCCAGTAAGGAAACCTCCATAAAAAACTTCTCCAAAGCCAACTTCATGCTACTCAAGTCAGAAGTTACAAACTTCATGACACCCATGCAGACGGAAACTGAAAGATCGACTGCTGAGACCTACACTAAGGCACTGTATGAGCACATCCACTCATGCATGAATTGTGCCATCCCAAATAGAACCAAGATGCTCTCCTCCAAAAAAAGGAAGCCAATCTGGTGGTCCCCTGCCGTAAACAAACTTTACAACAAAAGGAGGAAACTGTTGCAGAAAAGAGGAAAATCCCAGGATGCAAAAAACTCCCTTACCAGCCTCAGTAAGAAGCTGAGATCACTCAAAATCCTCCAAAGCTAGTTACGAAAATAAAATTACCAAAGATTCCAAAGGCCACCACAAGGCATTCTATAACTATGTCAAGAATCTAAATGGCAATGTTCAGATCTGCTCTGAGCTACAACAGAATGGCATTAAATATACTGATCCCAAGGATATTGCCAATATCCTGGCAGATCGATTTAGTGCCAACTTCACCCCCCTCTCAACCCCCTAAATGGCCTATCTCAATACCTGAAGATTGCCAAATTCCGGTAATAACAGACTCACAAGTAAAAAACACCCTCTCCAAAGCTAAGAATACAGTATCCATGGGACCAGATGATGGGCTGTGTACTACATGAACTACTAAATGAACTGGCACCTCACCTCAGTGTCATGTTTAATCATACCCCCACCTCAGGCTTCATGCCCATTGAGTGGCGCACAGCTACAATTATCCCACTCCACAAAGGGGGATCCACCTTGGATCCCGGGAACTACCGCCTCATCAGTCTGACAAGACTGATCTGCAAGGCCATGGAACGCATTATCATGGAACTTATAAACAAAGACATTGGCAACCTTAAAACACTGGACCCCACCCAGTTTGGGTTCGTGAAGGGCCGATCTTATCTCCTGAACCTGATTGACTTCTTCAAATCAGTCTCCAGAGCTGTGGACGAGGGTAAGGTAGTCCACCCAGCCTATCTGGACCTCTCCAAGACCTTTGACACCATTCCCCACTCTGGAATCATAGATAAACTTACTAAGCTGGGCATTAATCCCTACATCACTCGATGGGTTGCCAACTGGCTTACTGACAGAACCCACACTGTAAAAGTAGCTGACTCCAAATCCAGCTCCAGACAAGTGACAAGTGGAGTACCTCAGGGTTCAGTCCTGGGACCTCTCTTGTTTGGCATCTACTTCTCTGAAGTACAGGCCAACACTAAGGGACTCTGGCTAACAAAGTTCGCAGATGACTGCAAACTGGGAGCCATTATTGAATCCCCAAATGATGTGGATACTCTACAAAAGGGCCTTACAGAAACAGATGCTTTGTTCCAGAGCCATGGGCTCAAGCTCAATGCCAAGAAATGTATAGCTATCCCCTTTGGGGAAAAAACATGTACCCGTGAATTACCACATAGGTGGCAGTACACTAAATACCGAAAGTGTGATAAGAGACTTAGGGACACAGGTGGACAGTGGTCTCACCTTCAATAACTACTTTGCCACAACAGTCAGGCAATCCTTCTATGTGACACACCTCATTACTAAGAGCTTTTCATCCAGAAAAAAGGAGGTCATTGTCCCACTGTACTCATCCCTCATTAGACCCATTATAGAATACAACACCCCATTTGGTATGTACCTCTCAAGACATCTGCAACAACTGAAAAGGCCGCAGAAATACCTCACTAAAATAATCACAGGCCTAAAGCAGATGCCCTATGCTGACTGCCTTAAAAAACTCCAGCTATACTCTGTCGCATATCGTCTACTCCGAGGCGATCTCTGCTTAACATACAAGGCCATGTCAGACCCAGACCTGTTGGACATGCTACACTTAAAGAAATCCCAATCCCTCAGAGCCACATGCTCCAGGGATCTAAACCTTGTCATCACAATAAACAAAACATGCTGGAGGGATAGGTTCCTGACCCAGAGACTGCCCAGACTCTGGAATAGACTGCCCATACATGTCAAGCAGAGCGCCTCTTTGGCCCTCTTCAAAAGGAACCTTGATGATTGGATGGGAGAAAGGAAATTCACCCAGGAGATCACGTCAGTCGCCCTGCTAGACAGGGGTCCAGGGAAGTAAATAGTGTGGGAAGAAATATCCAGGGAATTGTTATGGCTAGGCTTGTATAGACCCTAGCGCCGATAGCGTAGTACCAACCTATGAACCTATAATCACGAATAGTAGTCAGTATCTAAATATGTGTAATGAACATCTGGAAACTATAGAAGTTTATGAGCAAGTTGACCTGTTGGAATATAAAAAATCTTTAAGTGAATATGATGAAATTTTGAAAAAGGGCCATAGGTTGGGATATTTTTCTTTAGAAGATATTAATAAAAAAATTGGGAGAGAAGGCCGTCAAGATGGCCCACTTTTATTGTCTCCCAAAAATTCATAAGTCTTTCATTAACCCCCCCTCCCTGGTCATCCAAAAGTATCTGGGAGAAAATATTTCCTGTGCAATATAGGACAGTTCCTACATCAATTTTTGTTGTCAAAAGTGCAAGGTTTGCCTGCTTATATAAAAGATGTATTCCATTTTTGGAGAAAATTGAGAACATTAAGTGGAATTCAAAAATGCACTGGATAACAATGGATGTTAGGAGTCTATACACAGTATTAGTCATAATTTTGGTCTGGAAACTGTTAAGTATTTTTTGGGACAGAGTCCAGCAACAGAATTTATTATTGCTCTTTTGGACTTCTGTCTCAAGAATAATTATTTTGAATTTGGTGGAAAAGTTTTCAGGCAGAAACAGGTACTGCCATGGGGGCTTCTTTTGCCCCCTCCTATGTGAATTTAAGCATGGGATTGTTTGAGTCAGAATATGTGTACAGATCAAGTTTTTTGTCAATATGTAAGGAAATACTGTAGGTTTATTGACAACCTTATTTTTTTATGTGAAGGGGGTATGAATGAGATACAAAGCTTTGTAGATGAGTTTAATGCCAAGAGATTTGGTATAAAATTTGATGAGCTTATGATAGGAAAAAGTGTTCCATTTTTAGATGTAGTAGTAGATATTAGCAAGGAAAATGAAATCCGTACAACTGTACATAGAAAATTTGAGAGTGGTGGTTGCTATCCCCCCTCATACTCCGGGCATTACCCTATGGGGAGCTCATACTCATATATAGAATGTGCAAAAATAGGGGATATAATACTGAAATACTGAATGAATGTTGGGGGAAATTTCTTAGTGATTATGTCTTAAAGACAAAAAAGCAAGGGATAAAATATAAGTATTATGATAGGAAATATGCAAAATATAATCACAATGATTTGTATTTTGTTACCACATTTAGTTGTTTTAGTATAGTGCTAGTTAATTTAAGAACATAATATAGCCCCAGTAAAATTTCAATAAAAGATTTAAATCTTGGGGGATATCCTATAATGTCATACAGAAAAGGAAGGAATTTGAGGGAATTTATAGTTAAGATCAGGTTTAGGCTTCCTTGTAACAAAGTGTCAAGAAGTTTGGTTAAATATGGTACGACACCATGTGGCAGATGTAAAGCCTACAAATATATTGTTGGGAGCTTTCATAAAATTAATGGTCGTGTTTTTCATCCCCAAGAAAGTTTTGGTTGTAATACAGAGGGCATCATTTATGCCCTCTGCTGCCCGTGCAACATCTTTTACATAGGAGAAAGCAAGAGACCATTTAAAGTCAGATTGTTAGAACATGTTAGGGATATTAATAATAAGAAAAAAGAAAGCCCAATAGCTATGCATTTTGAACAAATTCATGGAGGTAATAGTGAAGGTTTGTGTGGATCTATATTAGAGAAAGTGTATATTCCCTCCTTTGAAGAATGTAATATTAAAAATGTACTGTTATATAAAGAATCTATATATATTTTAAAGTTGGACACTTTAGCTCCTCGGGGGTTAAATGCTGAAATGAACTGGAGGCTTTTTATTTGATGTACATTTAATTGTTTTATTGTCTTAATTAGCTAATTATGTATTTGAGTGATGTATGTATCTAAAGCAGGTGTATTTTTTGAGATGTTATTACTCCTTGAAGACTGTCATAGTCGAGACGTTAGAGAGAGAATAAAGCTCGTTGGTTTACTAGCTCATGGTTTTTTCTTTGTTGCTGGCATTGTGGTGTTTTTTTATAGTAAACTAACTTTTGACTAACATGTATCCATTGTTGTAAGAAAGTCCTTCTATCCTGCACTTCTTATAAACAAAGGGATTATGTCTAGAATTAGGAATAACCTTGTCCCCCTTTACTCAGCCCCTCATTAGGCCAATCATTGAATATTATGCCTCCTCTGGCATGTATCTGTCCAGGCACATTCAACAACTGGCACTCCCACAGAGATATCTTACTAAAGAATACAAGGTCTAAACAACATGTCCTACATGGACTGACACAAAGCCCTGCCACTAAAATCTGTATCCACCAGACTGCTAAGAGGTGACCTGTGTCTGGCATACAAGGCATCATCCGACCCATTACCGATGGATTTGCTGCAAATCAGCAAGTCAAATGGCATAAGAAATAAGCTGCTTTTCCAACATGAACAGAATGTTTTGGAGGAACAGGTATATCTCACAGAGGATATCACTGCTTTCGAACAGACTTCCCATCCACATAAAACAAAGTATCTCTCTGTCCAACAAAATTTACCCCAGGACTGCCCCCTATACTGTTAATAGGCAGAGACAGCTCCTAAATGCTTTATCCCATTATGGTCCCCTCAAATTATCTATGATATGATTTGATTACTCTCATTGGGGGTAATATCCAATTATTGATCATGGGAATGTTAAGGCTAATCTACAACTAAATAGGATAGGTTATTTCGAACCCAAAAAAAAAGGGAAACCGGCTAGGCTTCAAATGTCCCACAATGGCAGCTAGCTAGTACTTACCTATGAACCTCTGAAAAGCTAGAATAAATAATCTTTGGGTAATACAACAGTGAAAACAGAAGAATTAGTCAAAGAATTTCTGAGCTTTATTAACATAGACTTGGAAATGTAGTTACTGAAAGATGTTACATATAAACACTATCGGAGCACAAATCAGAGTAAAGAGCGTCAGTATTCTTTTTTGTTAAAGTAGGAGATACGCTGTGTCCAGAACTTAATGTTCAAATCTGGTAAAAGAAAGAGCACCCGATCAACTAAGAAAACAAAATGCTTGAGAGTATATATGAATCACATTGTGCAAGTGCAAAGATAAAATGTTCTGACCAGCACCTTCAACTCAAATGGAACAATCAGAATAAATCTGTGCCAACTAAAATGCACACCAAAACGAACGGTGAAAAAAGAATGATGGCATAACCTGTTTCATTATTATCCAGTGGCATCTAATAGGTACTGGTGTGTTCCAATTCAAATAAGCTATGTATCTCATATGTGTTTATTACTTCAGGTACCCTGCAACTACCAAAATTACAGAAAAAAAAAAAGTGCAAAAGTGTACAGTGACTTAAAGCATGCATTCATGAGACAGGGGATGTCAAATGTTTTCAAATCTGACAATCACCCACAATGCACAACTCAGGAATCTGAAAGACTTGTGATTATGTTGGAGTTTAAACATAATGAACAATTCAGTCTATCCACAGTTCAACAGGTATATGAAGAGAACTAGCCAAACAATGAACAATTTCATGAGAAACAGCTATAGAAGACATGATGATCAATCTTGGAATACAGAAGTGATCCACTACAGGTACTTACTGTTTTACCAGCTCAAATCCATACCAGCTTAAATGCCGATGGGTAAATGGCTGAAAAGCAACTGCTTGAACTACAGTGCTGACACCTGAACATCAGCATAAAGTAAAGGACATATTGGAAAGAAATTGGAAGAGACAGATACTCTAATATGAAAAACTGCAGAACACTGCCAGGATATGAATATGGCAGCAAAGTCTATAGCCTCTATTTGAAACAGCTGCTAAAAAAAACTGACCAAGTTTCTGTGTAGTTCACTGGGGAATTTAATTTGTAAAGATGAAATCACAGACATATGTACAAGCCAAGTACATCAGCATTATGGGACAAACGGTAACCAGAATTATCATCATTTTGCATGAAAACAGGGTGTTTGAAAACTGACAGCAGTTCTGGAGACTGAAGCAAGCCGTGCCTGCAAAAGGAAAATGTACTGCAGTATGAAATATCCCTCAGCCTGTTAAATTCCAGAAACATTACAGCCACAGAAGAAACCAGACAGATATACAGAGTCCTCAAGTATTAAAATTCTAAAGATTTTGCTTACTGAAATATGTCCTTGAATATGTAAAAAAAAAAAAAAAAAGTTCTATATTTGATATAAGCAACACGTGATGTGCTTATTACAGTGTTAAGGTTAATTTTATACGATCAATATAATATAAAAAGAAGTTATGAACTCACCATAACATTCCATACATTCTATCTGTGTTGTCCATTTTCATTCTTCTCAACATGTGGGTTCAGATCTGACTCTGCCGCTTTTTACAGCTTGTGGCTACTGCAAACTCTCAAGTAGTCCCCCTCCATACCTCAGATCTTGTTTGCTGCTTTTTATTGTTAAATACCCATGTACGAAATAATGATTATATGAGAAATCACTATATGGAGTTCAAAAGGAGGAACTTTGGCTCCTTGAGTATCCTCTCGCTCTTTCAGAAATCATAAACAAGAAAGGTAGGGGGATGGAGGGAGGGGAGTTGAAAATGGACAACACAGAATGTAATGGTGAGTGCGTAACTTCTTTACCTGATATTATCAATTTTCCTCAGCATATGGGACAGTCCCCAGCTACCTGAATCCTGGGAGGACACTAAGAAAGGATATTCCTGAGTACTGTTGAGTAGAAGGCTGCTCTTCCCCTAGAGACCAGGTCAACTTTTTAATGAGCAATAAAAATATGAGTATTATCCCACGTGGCTGCAGCACAAATCTCATCCATGGAATAGCTGACTAGAAATACAGAAAAGGTTGCCATGGATCTAGATGAATGAGCTCTCAATGCTTTTGGAAGGGATAAAACCAACTTATTGTAGACAAAGGAGATGCAATCAGTTAGTCACTTAGCTAAAGTTATTTTGGTAATTGCTGCATTTGTTGTTGAGGTGAGAAGTTAAGAGGTCACAGCAAGGTTGACCCCATTTGAGGACAATCCTGTTTGCTACTGACTGATTCAGTGACCTCTAGACTCTGCTGAACCTGTCCACCAGTATGTTGTGCTCCCCTGGAATGTGTGTTGCAGTTAGAAAGCAGTTGGTAGAGAGAGCCCATTGCCACACACACAGTGCTTCTCGTCAAAGGGGGTAAAGACCTGGTCCCATCTTGTTTGTTGATGTACCACATAACTGACAGGCTGCCGGTTTGAATCGCAATTGTCCCTAGATCAAGAAGGGAGTAGAGTGCTTGCAACGCTAGAAGCACTGTCCTCAGCTCTAGAAAGCTGATATGCAGGTTGGTCTCCTAGTGAGTCCACGTGCCTTGAACTGTCTGTCCCAGGTAATGCCCCCTCATCCCAGCTGGGAGGCGTCCGTGGTCAGTGTAGCGATGAGAGTGGGAAGAACTAACGGTCAACCTTCTGTGACTTTTGGATTGTGAAGCCACCACAATAGATAATCTTATAGGATTGGTTCAGGGGTTGGTGCCAAAGGCACCAATGACAACGTCCAGTGAAGAATTCTCATGTGTATGTGAGCTGTCAGTAGTAATGTTATGGTTGCAGCCATAGATCCCAAAGCCTTGAGAACAAGATTTGCTGGAGGTACTGGAACAGCTAGCATTTGTCTGATATGTGTCCTTAGAATCCTGTCTGGTGGGAGATAGGCAAGGGTTTTGTTTGTGTCTAAATGAGCTCCTATAAAATCTATGGTTTATACTGGTTGTAAGTGTGACTTCTGAAGATTTATAGTGATCCCTAAGGTTGGAGCCAGACATAAGAAAAAGTCCCTGGCCTGGATCAGTAGATACCTGGTTGGTGCGACTAGCAGCCAGCCTTCCAGATAAGGAAATGCATGGAATCCCTGCAATCTGAGGTGAGCTGAAATTGCTGTCATGCATTTGGTGAACACCTGAGCACCCTAAGGGCTGTGGTGAGACCAAATGGAAATGCTCGGAATTGGTACTGGCTGGCTCCCTGCTTAAAATTGAGGTACCTTCTGGAGCTTCTGTTCATTGTGATATTATAGTATGCATTCTTCAGGTCTGTCAAGCACATCCAGTCGTCCTTCTGTAGAAAGGGAAGGATGGACTGAACCATGATCATCCTGAACTTCGTGTCTTTCACAGATTTGTTCAGGTAAGTTAGGTCCAGGATGGGCCTGAGGTCCCCTGTTTTCTCTGAAACTAAAAAGAATCAGGAGTAAATTCCTGATCCGTGCTGGTCTGGAGGGACCTCCTGGATGACTCTTTTTTTTTGTAGCAACTTTGCGATTTCTAAAGCTGCTGTCTCCCTCTGATTGGGAGGTACATCCAGGATGTGTCATTTTGGCTTGGGGAGGTTTAGAAAGGGAATGGAGTAACCTCTGGATATAATTCCTTGCACCCATCAGTCGTTTCTGATGGCAAGCCAGGCTTCAAGGTGCAAGGAACAATGTTCCCCGACTGCCTCCAGAGATGGACAGTGGGTCAATGTTTCAGAGATGCTACAGGGATTTCTCTGAAGAAGTATCTCGAGATCCTTGATTTAGTGGACCTCATCTGCCACGTGGGAGGTGTTTACCGCTCAAATTATTTACCCCTCGGCTAATGGGGGAACAAATTTCCCCGAGAGTCCTGGAAAGGTCCCTGGGACTTTCTGAACAACTTCTTTCCCCCAAGTTGGTTCCCGGAAAAAGACCTTTGCAGGGTAGAGAAGTGGATTCCAATGGCAGATAGGAACATTCCATTCTTCTTGCTGTGGGAAAGTGCGCCTTATACTGTTGGTCCAAATAGGGAGGAACCATCAAAGAGGGCATTGACGAATGATGCCTTAAAAGGTTCCGCAAAGTCACAGTCTCATCCAGGCATGATGCCAAATGGCAATGCCAGACCAGCCACCCTTAAAGTACCCTCTCTACTGCATGAGAGATGAGACCCATGGACGCAATGGAAATGGACTGCAGAGTGACTACACGGGAGGAGAAAGAGTTCTGCTCCTCTGCCATCATGAACTCCAGGCCAGAACTAGAGACTTCCTTAAGCAAGTTCCTCTGCAGCCTCGTAAAGTGGGAAAGGTAGTTCAAAGCTCTGAGGGAAAAAAATGGAAGAAGCGTAAACTCTTTTTACAAACCTGTCCATAGCCCAAGACACCATGTTAAGAGGGCATCTTTCCTGGGCAAGCTTTTTGTTGGTGGCTGCTGCAACCACCATGGCATCTACTGGAACACCCTTCATCCAGTGGGGCCTATCCTGGGGGACACTAAGAATTCTGTCAGCTCTTTTATGGATCGGCTCTGCAGAGTCTGATTCCTTCTATGCCCTTGCAGACACCAGGTCCACTTGGTGGGGGTCTGCAGGGGGGACACCCAGGATGTAGATGGGCTGGACCCAAAGGCCCCCAGGAACACTGATTCATCCAGGGTGTGTTTTGGGGCTGTCCAGCCACCTCTGTGACAAAGGATTTCCAAAATATCTCCAATGGAGACATCAGGTGGAGATCTAGGGGACCTTTCCTCTTCATCAAAGTCTGTGTCTGTCATGAGAGATTCCTTTGGGGAATCTAGGTGTGTCTTTTTGCATCTTTTCTTCTGAGAAGCCTCCTTGGTGGGGTGTTCTGGGGGGGTGCTGGAAGAAACCTGAGCTTCCGCAAGTAGAAGAGACTGGAGGCCCCGAGGGGTCAGTGACCACAGTGTCAGAAGTTAGGTCTCCAGCACAGAGCTCAGAAGGGGAAGGGATGGATCCACTACGGTAGAAGTCAAGAATCTCCTAGAAGCTGAGAGGACACTCTCCACCACCTAAAAGGCTGAGGGACTCCTGGAGTCGCGAGGAAGCCTCCACTGCCCAAAGGATCAGGAACAGACCATTTCGATAACCAGCAGCCCTCTGCTCCGAGGATGGAGTCTTCTCCAAGCTGTCGAAAACAGAGGCACCTAGGGGTACTGACAGCTCGAAGAACTTCAGAGTTTAAGTCATGCCCCTGGACTCGACTTCAAGGCTTTGGATCCGAGATGCCGTCGGCACGGAGCGAGTCAAGGAAGCAGTCGGGCTCAAATTTGAGATGACTATCAGACTCAACGAATCAGCCCCTGGGACTGACTGATCTGGGAGCGCCGAATTAGCAGGCCAGACTGTAGAAGGAGATACTATTTTACAAGGGGAAGCTCTACTTGTGGATCCCTTCAGGGACAGAGTTGGAATGACCTCAATCTGGATCTGTGTGCAGAGAAATTTCCTCAATCTGTCCACCTCATTCTCTGACAGGCTCCAAAAGGACCTGATGGAATAGGCGACAAATGAAGGCCCTGCGTGAAGTCTGGAAGAGACTCCCTGATTGGAAGTTCTCAGTACCAAAGGCCCTGTCCCTACCAAGATGACAGGAGCACAGGGCGGAGGAATCAGTGCAGAGGGCAGAACTGAAGAGCTCTGCTCCAATGTTCTAGAAGCCTTTTTGGGAAACAGCTAAAGAGGAGGGGTCTGGGGACCATTTCCTAGGATCCTTGGCCTCCTTAGATTTCTTGGCAAGGGTTTGAGCCCCTGAGACAGAAAGGACAGCTGGGGAAGGAGGTGGAATAAGCCCTTTTAAGACCAGGTTATTTCTTCTATCTGCAATGGTCTGGAGAAGGAAAGCGTTGCAGACGGACCAAGTCACTTCAAGGTGTACAGGCCTCAGACAAAAAAACGCACTCCCTGTGGGCATCATATACAGGCATCTTCTGCCCACAGGAAGTGCATTTCTTAAAATCAACAGATTTGTCGGATTTCTCCAACACAGTGGAAAAAAAAGGAAGAAGAAAGAGGGAGCGACGGGAGAACATGCAGCCAGAAAGGAACAGACTAAGCTAAAGAGATTTTTTTTTTCTTTTTGTTACTAGTACAAAAGGTTAGAAAGAAAGAAAAGAACAGGCCAAAGGCCAACTCACGTATCCACAAAACCGGAGAAAAGTGATTCCACGGAGGAGTTCTAAACAAACCACGATACATTGTTGATGCAAGGCAAACAAGATCCTGGGTACCCAGGAGGAGCCAGGGATTTATGGGTAGGATAGGAGGCACCCTAGTTCAGAAGCTTTAGCTTGCGAACGGCCAAGTTGGTTCTGAAGATGTAACTGCAGCCCACATTAAAATTAGAAATAGCAGCCAAGTGCACTTTAACTGCTGATGAACTGGACCCTTCATTAAAAATATAAGCCAAAAATTCAAGAACTTTGGATACTGGTGCTGAAAAAGGATAGATGTTTCTTTGTTTTGCCCAAAACACAAATCTTTTCCATTTATTTTTGTAAATCTTCCTAGTGGAAGCTTTGTGGGAAGAGAAAAGAATGTGATGGACAGGGGAGGAGAGCCTGGGCTGTCTAGCTATCAATGGAATTGGAGAAACCATGCTGTCAACTTAAGGCCCAAAATGCCCAGGTGAATCATGTCTGTCAGGTGAGACAGAAGGTCTGGAATTGGATCGGATCCATGGTAGTTGAAATAGATGGTGCCAAAGGAAGGGAAACTAAATCTGATGAGGTCAATAAGGGGCAATGGGGATTACTGTGCTCTTCAATCAAGATGCTTTCTGAAGAAATTTGGGGATCAGGGAAGTTGGGGGGTAAGTATAAAGGAGACCGGGGGCCACTCATGGAGGAGAGCGTCTCTCAGTGACTCCCCCGAAGGGGGGAATCAGGGCAAAAACCTGCTGCATTTGTTGTTGGGGGGAGATTCTAAGAAGTCGCAGCATGGTTCGCCCCACTGACAGAATATGTTCTCCGCAATTTTCTTGAGAGACCCACTCATAAGGTAATACGATGGACCTGCTCAACTTGTCTGCTATCACGTTGGATTTCCCCAGAATGTGCATTGCTATCAGAAATAGACTAGATGAGATCACCCAGTGCCACACCCTCAGAGCTTCTCCACATATGGGGTAAGATCTAGTTCCTTTTTTTGTTGGTGTACCAGACTACTGAAATGCTGTCCATCTAAACTGCAATAGTTCCTGAAGGGAGAGAGTCTTTGAAGGCCTGCAATGCTAGGACGACTGCTCTCATTTCTAGGACACTGATATGCATGTTGGCCTCTTCTGGGAACCAGCTGCCTTGGACTGGCTTTCCCAAGAAGTGCCTCCCCCACCCAAATTGTGATGCATCCCAGTCACTATGGCCTTGGGCTGGGGAAGGCTGATGAAAGGCTGGCCCTGTAAAATTTCTTCTAAGCAAATCCACCACCAGAGATATCTATTGCATGCCTGAGTTAATCTGATCTGGAAGGACAAGGTCTGGTACAGAACTGACCACTGAGTTGACAAGGTCCAACAAAGAATTCTCACATCTTGCTAGTGGAACCAAAATTATGGCAGTAGACAGAGGAATTTTGAATTGTCTTTTGGACTTGAAATTGAATTGTCTGCACCCTTGGCAAGGGAAGGGAAGCAGTCACTGATACAGTGTTGAGCAATGCTCCTATGAATTCAAGCAGTTGAGTTGGTTCTAGTTGAGATTTGTTGAGACTGATTGTAATTGCCCAGGTGAGAGCACAACTGGTGTACATAATCTCTTGCTTTGATCAGTAAATGCCTGGTTGGAGTGGTTATGAGCTAGTTGTCCAGGTAAGGAAATACTCTAAATCCATGTGCACAGTCTCAAGTGAGGCATTAATACTGCCATGCATTTGGTGAACACCCTGGGGGCTGGGGTGAGGCCGAAGGGCAGCGCTCTGAACTGGTAATGACTGGCTCCTAACCAGAAGCATAAATATCTCCTGGATCGCCTGCTCATTTTTATGTGATAGTACACATCCTGAAGATCTACTGAGCACATCCAGTTGACCTTTTGCAGGAAAGGCAAATATGACTGAACCGTGACCATCCGGAACTTTGTATACTGAACCGATTTGTTCAGACTGCTGAGATCCAAAATTGGTCTCCAGTCCCCTGTTTTTTCTGGCACTAAAAAGAAGCTGGAGGAAGTTAGAGACTCTTTTTGGTCTGGGGGGGATCTCTTGGCTGTCTCGTTTTCTAACAGCTTTTTTATTTCTAGTGCCGCTGCTTTCCTCTGACTGGATGGAACATCAGGTGTTTTGCTTACTGTTGAAGGATGGGGTATTGAAAAGGAAATTATATAACCTCTGGATATAATTCTCTGCACCCATGTATCTTCTTGTAATGTCTAGTCAGGCTCTCTGGTGCAGGGATAAATGACCCTCGACTGCCAACAGAGGTGGACAATCAGGCCTCCTTTCAGGAGCGCTGGTAGGGTCTGTCAGAGAAGGAATCTCTGGACTCCTAGTTCTTCAGGCCTCTCTGACCCATGGGCAGCATTTTCTGTTAGAGTTCCCCCCTCTGCCCCCAGGGGAACCATCTCCACATGGATCTTGGAAAGGACCCTTGGACTTTCTGAACCACATTTTCCAACCACCTTGTTGATTCCTAGAGAAGGTTCTCTGAGGAGTCGAAAAACATATACCTACTGCAGACAGGGTCTTACCATCCTGCTCACACCTGGAGTGTGTGTCTTTAACTTAAGGGCCAAACAAGGAACTTCCATCAACAGGTGCACTGACAGAGGTCTTGAAGGGCTCCACACTGACAGAGGTCTTGAAGGGCTCCACAAAATCACATAGGCATATCCAGCCAAGTCTCCTAATGGAAATGCCTGAATCCGCTTCCATAGAGGTACTTTCAGCTGCAAGTGAAATGAGCCTCATGGACAAATCAGTAATAGACTGTAAGGTAGCCAGCTGTGATACAACAGAAGTCTGTGCCTCAGCAGTTATTGCTCCTGAGAGGGATTTGGAGAGTTCTTTAATAAAATCCCTCCAAAGTCTGGTGAAGTGGACCAGATAGTTCAGCGATTTAAGTGTGAAAGTCACTGAAGCTTAAACACGCTTCCCAAATCTGTCCATCTCCCTAAACTCCCTGTTAGGGGATGAACAGGTAAACTCTTCTCCCCGACTTCCCTCTTTGTGGCTGCCACTATGACATCTACTGGTACTCCTTTGCTCCAAGACTCTCTTCTCTTTGGTGGTGCCAGGATCCTATCTTGTCTCTTGGGGATCGGCTCAAACGAATTGGGTTCCTTCCTCGCCCACCAAGAGATCAACTTAATGGGCCAGACCTAAACTCCTCCAGGAATACATATTCCACTTGGAAAGGTTTACTGGTAGACCAACCACCCCTTTGATTAAGGATCTCTAAAATTTCTCCATGGAGATGTCGTCAGGTGGTGATCTTGGGGAGCCTTCCCCTTCAACGAAATCAGAATTTTCTGTGATTGACTCCCTAGGGGAGTGTAAGTGCCTCCTGTTACACTTTCTCTTCCTAGGGACATCTTCAGTGAGGTGCTCCACAGAAGTATTGGAAGAATAAGGATATCTTGTTGGCATGCAGACTTTGGGCTGGCTCTCCCTGTGGAGTACAGTGATGAGGCACAGGGCATAAAGACATCTGGGAGCCAGATGGCAGATTAGAAGGGGGTTGAACTGTCTGAATTTTAGAAGAGAATACTCTCTCTACTACCTGAAAGGCAGAATGCCTAAGAAAGACTGTAGCAGAAAAGACATGCTTCTGGACCATTGGCTCCCTCTGACCTGAATGCAGCCCACCAGAGGCAGAAGTCAGAGCTGAGCTGACCAACACCGAAGCCCCAAAGGGAGAGACGGCTCCAACAGCTTCAGAGTTGACTCTAGCACCTCAGAGCCGCTAGCAGTGCTTTGGCTCCAAGAGTCATCCTGCTCCAACACATTCGGAGCCGGTCCACTCAGAGAAGTTATCAGATCTGAAGATACAACCATCTTCCGATCAGATACAGATGGTCCTGGAAAGCTCCGATCCAAGGGCTCTAAAACCAAAGAATGGATTGGAATAGGAGCCAAGATGGATGGAGTGATATTAACGGTGTCCTAACCTGAAAGGCAGAAGCCGGGAGAACTCCCATCTGTACCTGTGCCGAGAGAGTAAGAGGACCACAAGAGCAAAAAAAACTTCAAATAAGCAGGGCACAACATTCTAAATTTTCAATTCTTTTCCCTTGCAGGTCTTCATAATGGAATGGAAGCACTTTCTACCCTTCCTGGTGTCTACCAGGAAATCATGGTCGCAATAAAGCCTATGATTATTAACTCTTAACCCCCCCACAAAAAAAATGTAAGTAGCTTTTCTTTAAAGGCATATGTCAAACACCTAATCAGGACTGTATTCTGTACATGTGGATTTGATGATTGCAGTTTATGCATTTTGCAAGAGTTATCAGGTCATCTAACTGTACTAAATTCTTTGGTTACCTTTAAATATGGACACTGGTGCCTTTTGAATCTTACCTGGTTTAGTATAGCAATGAGAAATTACAAAAGAGCAAGTGAATCTGGCAAGAAAATATTGCCTAAAAGAATATGAATGTTTTGTTGAAAGAAGTGTAGTTCAACTAGAAAGACATTCTAATGTGATTCACACTTTGGGTAGAGGTATGTGGTATCATTTTTTTTATTGGAATTAAGTTTGCTTCCCTATTTCATGCATTACCTTTGTCTGAATTTTCTGTTCTCTTGCTTCTTTTTTATTAAATGTGCAGTTTTTTCCTTTTAGTCTTATTTCTTTAGTGTAGTTACCCACTGAAAATGTGATTATCCTTGGTACTCAGGTTTGCCAGGCCATGATGTACAGTGTGTAGAGCTACAGTTCATATGCCCTTTCAGAGTATATGTTTGCTGTGATGGCTTTTTTTTCTTTGCAGCCAGTCACAAAGTGTGTCTGTTTTCAACAAGGTGTGTGATGCACGGCGAGAAGCTGAAGCTAAAAGCCATGACCTTTCGTGTGCTGCAGTCAGGTAGTAAATTTAGAGTTAACATGTTCAGTTACTTGCTGGGAATGTATTTTGTAGTTTCATTGTTGCAAAAACATTAAGGTAAAAGCTGCAGTTATTGCACTTGTGAGCATGTTTAAAATCAACAGAATAACAGCAGAAAAGGAGTTTACAGTTAGACTGATGACTTGTTGGAAGGATGATAATCTACAATTCTGGTATCTGGATTTCAGGAACAAGGCCTAGATGACCGTAATGAGTAACAGAGCATGCCCATATCTTACTCGAGAGGGCACGGTTTGCTGGTTAGTACTGACTTATGTAGAAAGTGAAAGTACTTGCTTTACTTACCTGCAGCTGCTCAATGACTAGTTCAATAGGTTTTGATTGTCTGATTACATCTGGTCAGATTTGCTTTTTATTTTCATGTATTAATCATTCCTATGGAAGTGTTTGTTCCATCATACTATTAGCTTTTCATTTGCAGAATTGTCATATTCGGGGGATTACAAAGACATAGAGACATTGTACACCTGTGCGTATTGTAGGGAAACAGGGAGGAAAAAGTGACCTATGTGATGAGTGGATCTCCTGAAAAAGTGACCTATGTGATGAGTGGACCACTGTTTTGTATTAATCCAGTTATCCTGTTGAGAAGGAGAAGTTTTTGGAGTGACACTGCTTTTTGATGGAGACTGTACCTGGGCAGCAGTCTCGATGATTTAATGGCTTTTTTATGGATCCTGACTGTGTATAGTCCAGGTGGTCAAAAATATGAACAAATAATGCCATAAACTTGTTAACCTTGACTAGCTATGAAGCTGAGTGGTGATGTCTTTAGTTAGTTCCTAAAGTGAGACTTAACTGTACAACTCCACTGTATGTACTTAACATACTAGTCTCCAAAAGTTTTAATGGGATTACTTGTGAATTAGATTGGTAATGTGGTAGCACGGGTCCACTTTGTAGTCTCGAAATACTGAAATCCTGAATTGCATAGTCCCGAAGTCTCAGTAATGCGAAGCTGACTTGACTGAAAGCTTAGAATCTCGAAACGGCCGGCTGCGATTTTTTTTTTTTTTTTTGTTTGTTTTTTATTATTATACCCTCCACCTTTACATTTCCATCCTCCACCGTTGCATATCCCCACAAAGTGACAGTGTACCAATATCATGGTAGCATAATAGGAAACAGTGACCACAACTACGACATTACATATACTGTGCACTTACCGTCACAATCACATTTTCAAAACTCTAGCAATTGCCTTAAGGAAGTTGGAGGTGCTACACGTTTCCTTGTTTGCTAGGATTTTCTCAAACTAGCTATGTCTCTTCACCAATTGACATATCTTGAAGAGAGGATGGACACCCACTAGCAAGACGGTTCCTCAGGTCCTCTACCCTATCCTGTTCTCTCACCAAAGTTATCATCAGCACAGACAGATCTGTTGCCTTGGTAACCAGTAAACATTTCGGCTGATGGTGCCATGCCTCCACTGAATTTTGTGTTTGGGGGAGGAATAATGTATTCAGATTGCTGATGTTCTAAAATGAGATGGGTTACAAGGGGGAACCTACACAAAGAAATTGTTCATGTTGCAAATTTCTTTTGTCTCCCCAACATGTACCAGTCCCTAAAGTACTTCACCAACTCCCTCCCCTCCAGGGGGAATGTCTCCTTCAATGTCTGATAGGCCTGTAACACCTCTTCTTCAGGCAAAATTGACTAATGTAGTAAGTGATTTTACAGCCAGTTGGAACGGCATATCCATATTGTACAATGGGGCTAAGCCCAGCTGCTGCACACTCCACACATTCCTGCCAAAGTGGAATACGCAGCCCTTAGATTTCACTCCATTAATATTTAAACGTATACTTTTTATTGTGGCTATTTCAGAGTCGCATAATGCATATTTCAAAGTAGTCTCGAATCCTTACTCTGCCAGTAACCTAAACACACAATCCCACATTGCATTGTATGCTTTTAAGGACTTCTTGCTCATGAGCCAATATAGTAAGGGAACTGACTTACTATATCCCCCATACCGCACCACCCTGTTGATGCTATACTGTTGTCTACATATTAGCCTTTTGTAGAAAAATGTGCTGTCCATTAACCAGATGGTGGCACTGCTTAGTTCAAACAAGTTGTTAATGGTACTAAAGACTATAACCGCATTTTCACCACTTAGGTCTACTACCCTCTTTTCCACAAAAGTACCTGTTTTAATTGGGTAGTCCTGAATGTTCAGAGTGTTCACGGTTAAGCGTGGGTTATATGTTGTTGATATTTGCTTTCTTCGAATCCTTCCAACCTGTTGCAGTAGTGCATGTCTAGTGGGAAGGTCAGGCATTAACTCCATAGATGTGGAATCTAACGCGTCTTCCACTAACAGACATCTCTTGAAACTTCAGCCCTATGTTCGAGTTCACTGCATAACTTGCATCTCTCCTGCTCTGATGGATCACCAGCATGATTATGAGTTATGGTTTTACAAAACTGCTCACCGGTAGGTACACTTACAGTAATCGGCCTACCTTTTCATTTGAGAGACGACTTCCACTTACAGCACCAATATTTCCTTTCATATGCTGTACGCTCCAAATGGAATACCTAAGCCTCCATTATTAAGACTTTGTTTCCTTTTTGGGAAACCGTGGTTTCATACACAGTTCCAATTGTTCCCAGTGGAAGATACATCGCAGATAGCCTTGTTTTCTGTACTTGGTATGCCCTCTTAAGAGGATACGGGGTATTTATGCACTATTATTGGGATTCTAACACTCGTGATTTTGTGTTTTGGGAGTGTGTGTTCATGATTGTGGTCCCGAAATACTGAAATTCGGGATTTCAGTATTTCGGGATTACAAAGTGGACCTGGTAGCACACATGCCAGCTGGTACATACAGAAAGTGTCATCAGTAACTTAATATGTTCCAGTCTTCATTCATGAATATATGGGAGTAGTGGCACTCATCTCCATGTCTGTAAAAGTTCTCCTGTGTGTAAAGTAGTGATATTCTGTTTAGTTAGTATTACTATAAACATAAAACACACTATACTTTGACATAGTATTGACCATAGGACAAAATAAGAGACAGTGTACAGTGATACAGATTCCATCTAGAAGTCTTGTAAGAGAGATCTTATTCTGAAGAGGATCTCAAAATTGAAGTTTTTATTTAGTTAATAACACTACAACATTATTTAATTTCAGCTTCTGTTCACCATGTTATCCATTAGATTTAATTTCCCAACAGTCAAATGCTTCCTCGTACAAGTCCATACTGTTACAAAGCTGCGTCACTACCAGCACTGGGTAGATTGAGCCCTGAATGGAAACAGCATTAGCAAGCACTGTCTTAGTTCTTCTCAGTTCAGAAACATTGGTCATTTAACCACACTTTCTATTTGTAAATAGTTTGCTTTCTCATCCTAGCCTAAAATTTCCATTCAAAAAGTGTTAGGAATTTACCCTGTTTTGATTTTCTTGACATAGTCGTATATCCTTTGGACAGTGTTTTTATTTATGTGTTTATTTTTAACTGAAATACATTGGCTTTTGTCACTGAAGTCAGTTAACAAATGTGCAAAAGTCTTTATTTTGCACAGAATGCTTTGTTGGGGGTGGGGGCACATGATATAGATAATGTACCTTGTAAAGGGCTTTGATCATTAGGGTTTTCATTGTAGCAAAAATGTTTATAAGTTAAAAAAGTAGAAATCTAAATCTAATGGATGGAAGCCAGCTAAATGTAAGGAATGCAAGTGAAAGCCAGAGGGTCATATTTAAATATGCCTAAAAACAGATGGATGAAAACCTGAAAGAGAGCATTAAAAAAAAAAAAAAAAAAAGATTTTCCCTGATGATTACTTCTATTGAGGGTAAATGTAGCTTTACAGAAAGTGGGGAAATAATCTTCTTTTGAGTCATCTGTGGGGAGAACATGCCTAAGACTCCTACTGTGACCTTTAGTATTTTCTGATGCTAACTCAGAGAACATCTTGTAAGACAAAATGCCCAAAAGAAAACTGTGCTGTTTACCACCAACCTACAGGCCCCATTGCTTTTAATGAGAGACATTTCTTGGTACCTTCACCAGCCAGACCTTTATTCAGAGTGGTCCCTGTAATGTAAGAGGTTCCATGGATTCAGGGTCAGCCCAGCCAGCTCCAGTGGAGTAGAAGGGTAAAGCTCTGCGTGCAGACCAGATGAACCTAGTTCACTTAGCATCTGTGATGCATGACAGAGCTGGCAGGAGAGTTAAGGTGTACCCATCTTTGGAGGAGGAGAAGAGACGTTGTCCACTTGCTGTCATGTACCCTCAAAGGAGGAGGAGTAATGATGCAAATTTGTCTGTTGGAGGAAGACATTATTGGCTTATGCTGTGAAGTACATTGCTCATCCCTCCTACTAAGAGTTTGGGATAAGGTCTGTCAGATGCTAGCAGAGGGCAAAAACAACCCTGAATAATGGCCCCTCCAAATATTTGCCATCCTAATGATTTTGGGGACCCACACTACATGGGAACAGATGGTTTTCCAGTAGAGGAAAGCTTGATGGTTGGTAGGCAAGGCAACCCAAAAAATGGAGGTGTCTGAGTGTGTGTGTGTGTGTGTGTGTGTGTGTGTGTGTGTGTGTGTGTGTGTGTGTGTGTCTGTGTGTGTCTGTGTCTGTGTGTGTGTGTGTCTGTGTGTGTCTGTGTGTGTGTGTGTGTGTGTGTGTGTGTCTGTGTGTGTGCGTGTCTGCATGTCTGTCTCTCTGTGTGTCTGTCTCTCTGTGTGTCTGTCTCTGTGTGTGTGTGTGTGTGTGTGTGTGTGTGTGTGTGTGTGTGTGTGTGTGTGTGTGTCTGTCTGTCTGTTCCCATATCATAGATAGTACACTTCACTTAGTATTCATTCCTACCACATCTGTTTCTGGGAAAATTCTATGCTTTCCTCAGAGGAGGAATATTTGATTTGTCAGATTTAGTCTCCATTGGCAGGTCTGTGATGATTGATGACTGGGCTGCTTATTTGGTTATAGTAGTAAGGATGCCTCTAAAACACAGGTACTGTCAAATAATTGGATATTGTAACCTTGGGAAGTCTCATGCCTCAAATTTTCTAAAATCTATCAATGCTATAAATATATTGGCTGCTAGACTTCTTATAGACCATCATAAATGTTCTTATATTGTTTCTTTTCACCTTCCTATTCCCCCTATATTTCCTTTCTCTATCCTCTCACCAACCTCATCACTAATAATATACTTCCTATCACTCTTCATTCTTAGCCACTATGCTAATGTAAAATCTTCTTTCTACAACATTTCATTTTTAGATTTTACTTTCTTTTAACCTTTTTGTCTTGTACCCAAATGCCTTAATTAGGCCCTTATTTTTCTTTTTCAGTGCTGCAGTATCTCCTTCTTTCTCTCAAAAGTTCTCTGAATACACCTTGATAAGTCATACGACAATTTTTGTCACTTTGTGCCTAATATATGTATTATGTATATATTAACTCCATCGATCATTTAACACTTATATGTATATAACAGTTCTGTCAGTTCTAGTTACTTGTTCTGTTAAGATTGTTTAAGGTCTCTAAATGTGTATATCTATTAGTAGTGGAGCTTTTTTCCCTGGGCCTCCATTGGAAATGGGTTGCTGACCCAGTGGACTTTCCTTAATAATTAAATAAATAAAAGGCACCATTCTGATAGGCATGACTTGTTCTGCAACTTAAAGGTAAACGCATTCAAATAACCTCTTTGTTCAGACATTATTAGTGGACAACTCCTACTTTTTTCTTTCAAATCCAAGAGAATCTAAGATGATGATTAAAGTTGTTTACAGTCTCAAGTCTGACAGGAAGGTCTTTATGGATTAAAACAGAGTTCGGTTTTAGAGCAAGCCCAGGTTACTTTACTTTTATTGCCAGATACTGATACTAGGGAAAACAATTTAAATTAACTTTCACTGTAGACAAAATAAGTATTTGTATGATAAAATAGGAGTCATTGAATGCTTTAATGAGATCACCCAGCATTATAATAACACTTAGAAAATATGCATGGATTCCATGATGATGATGTCAAGACAGGGGTGATGACTGACTCATTTATGTGGTGAAAATGTATCTGCCCAGCCTGCAGAGAAGAGTAAACTGGAAAACAAATGTTCATTTTTTTCTGTTCAGTAGTACTTTTCCAGCCTGAAAGAGATCCTCTTTTCTGAAATGGAAGGTGGTATACTAGTAGGTAAGTCAGCAGGACAGGTTCACTCAGGAACAGGATCAGCAGCAACAGCAAGAAGGCCCAAGTGACTTTGTTTCCTTTTTAGACTTTCCATGCCATCCATTAGGGTGAATTCTTAACATTGTGTCCGCATTGTTGGCAACAGTTTGATCTGACTGAGAAAACCGTTTGCAATGGGTAACCATTGTAATCTCCCCTTGTGATATTCCCATCCAGGTACAATTCTGAAAATTCTGTAGCTCTCGCACTGTCAGGCACATGTGCCAGACCAGAACAGCACACCCAGTCCCTATTCCACATGCTCTTTTCTAATGCTTATTTACTTTAACCTTAAATCTAAGGTGCATCATTAAAGGTTCTTGCAGTCAGTGTCTAGATACTATGTCAGTGTTCCTCCAGTTGTCATATCACAAGCCAGGATCCACTTTAGCACTGTCAGTGCTGCCTGCTAGAGTCATATAAAGTGGCAGAAAGTCACAGGTACCATCAATCTGACCACTCAAATGGTGTGAAAAGCTTGAGGCCTAAAGATGGTAGTTATCTAGAAGAGTAGTCCGTACATGGACCAGTTGGAGGGTCTGCAGCTTTATTCTGAGCCAGGTTTGGACAAATGGGAGAAGTTAATGAGTCTGAAAGCCTGGCATCAGTCTAAACCTCCACTTAGAGTCTGTATTGGAGTTGGCCTCTGGCTTCTTCATAATAAACCTACTTATAAACTAATAAGTAATCACTTTGTGAATGTCATCAGCTAACAACATAAGCAAGAGAGGTGCATCTCCAAAAAAATACCTTGTGGTACTCTGGAATGTCATTGCTAACTTTCCTGCACTTGAGCATTTAGATCATGACCATGGTCAGACAACTCACAAATTCACTTACTTTTTCCCACCAGAGGTTCAGAGATTGAATTTGGACTAATCACATTTGCACTTGTGTTTCTATTATTGCAAGGAACTTGGTACTAATTACCCATGCTCATGAGATACATAACCTTTTTGAAAGAAAATAATTCACTGTACACGTGACTCTGACAGAGATGCTCTGAATTACTTGAACAAGCATAATTAGCATCTCTTCTTTGGGATAGCATCTCTTCTTTGGGATTGTTATGGTATGCCACATTGTAGATGGGTCAGCTCTACATTCCTTGCTCTATCTGAGTTGCAATCCTTAGTTAATGTATTGTATATGCTGTATTTCCTGTGTTCATTATTGCCATTGTTGTGTCTTAAATTCTCCCAAGCATTTGCTGCATGACATAAAGTTTGCATCAGATGTGTTCGACACTGAACAATTTCAGCACTAATTGGCAAAAATGTAAACACATTACGCAATTATTAAAGCATTTTTAAGGAATTAAGTGTTTCTTGCAGGGATCCTTTACCCCTTGCACCCCCTTGTGTGTGTATATGGGGGCTGCATTAACTCTCAATCACTGTTAGAGAAAAAGGAATTCTGTAAGATACTGCAGTATTGAATTTAGTATATACTGAAACCATTGCCAGTTACTGTTTGTACTGTTTTTGCTGTTGAACACAAATGAGATGAGCGTATGCCTTGCTCTGATTTTCTCATTTTATTGGAAACTTGTTATTTTGTCATCTGAGAACACAAAGTCCTGGACAATACTTTTCTTCTTTGAAAGTAAAACAAGTCATTGTTTCCTTAATATTTGGTCAGTTCTGCTGTTTTTTGATAACTGCTTTTCTAACTCAGGTTAAGTACATCTCTGAAATTCTTTTACTGATACTTTCATTTCTTTCTATGGGATTACCCAAATAATTTGAGTCTTTCTGTAGTAATTCGTAGTTCCTTGTCTGGTCTGTATTTTTTTTTCAAGTCATACTTTTGTAGATTATTATTCTTTTTAATATTGGAGATGCCATATACAACAACTTTTTAAATATGAGTTGAAATACCATATTCAACTTTTTGAATACGAGTTGAAAGGGTTTATGGTCTGTTTCCACTGGATCTTTTTCCATAAACATACTCATGGAATTTTTTCTGTCGATACACTATTGCTAACAACTTTCCTTTTCTATCTTAATATATCTCTTTTTGTGCATTATAAATGGATTTGGCCTATATGCAACTGGGCTGCTCTCTTGCAGGATTACTGTTCCTTTATTATGCTTACATCTAACTGCAGCATAACTGGCTTATTGGCATAGTGCTTTAATATTAGATCATTTGTAAATAGTTTCCTAACTATTACAAAACTCTCTCTGTTCATAGCACTGTTCTAAGGCTCTTGACAGTTTTCTTTATGCCTTTGTTTTTTGCTCTGGTGCCCATCTGACTATTGACTTCCACTGTTCACTATACTAATCAATTCCTTCACCTATGGTCTATGGTTTAGTGGACAATAGTGGTGCAGGGGATCATGTTTTTGCTTTATGCTCTGCTCTTTCACTCTGCATTAGCAGTGACAGCTGTTGGGTTGAAGACTTTCGGCTTTTCCCGGTTAGGGGTCGCCAGAGCAGAACTCCGGTCCACTCATGATTGGCAGTGGATTTTTACGGTGCTGAGTTGCCAGCCCGATGCCCAACCTTCAAAGAAGGCACACCCATTCACGCTCACACCTACCTGCATGTCTTTAACATCACTCTACCACGGAGAGGACATGCAGACTCCACACAGAAGGCGCTTCAGCCAATAATCGAACGGGAGAACCTCTTGCTGTGAAGCAACAACGCTAATCGCTGCACCACAGTAGATAATGTAAGCTACTGTGACTGATTTCCACAAGTAACATAGCCTCCCACACTTGCCCTGTCCCCTTTGAAATAAAAATCTCTATTGGCTGTCCATTCTCCACAGAGGAGCTCAAATGGAGAACCTGTTCCTTGACATATGCCCTTTCACTCCTGCCCTAACATCCATGCTTAGTCTTTCCATTCTTCTCCTAACCCCATAATGCTCCACCAGTGTGTGGAGCAGTAAACCTGGTGTATAGTTGTGGCTCTATGCTATGGAGCCAACCGACAGTTTTATTAGAGGCTTCATTATCACAGACAAATTAGGAGTAAACTTTGCACAAACATTCTAGGATATTGCATCATTCCTAGAAGCTTCTGTAATGCTTGATTGTCACTTAACATTCACTTAACTTTCTTTTTCTGCCTCCGGAATCATTTGCTTTGACATTAGAATGTGACCCATGTATTTTAGACATGTTACTGTTATACAAGATGTTATGTGATCCTATCTCGCCTACATTCTGACTGATGGGTTCGGAGCCGATCCCTCGGCTCCGACTCGGCACGCTTATGCCAAAGAGCGAAGTCTCTTATTGGCTGAGCTTACTATATCCCAGGATGCACCACTACCAGTCCCCCAGATCTCGTTTGCCGCTAACTTGCGAAGACGTGGTCTCGAGCTGGCTGAGCTGAGTAGTATTTTACTAACTTTTTTCTGTCAGAAATTTGCTGTTCTTGTCATAAAAAGCTGTTTTAACGGCTACTCTTTCCTTTTGTGTGTGATTGGAGTTTTTTGTGAGAAACTTTGTAGTGTGATTGGGCGTTGGTTCTGATTTCAGGCCTCCTTCATCTTAGGGCCTTCCCGGTCAGTCAACCCCTCTCAAACCTTAGGGGTTTTCAAATACCCTTGAGTTAATTGTTACCGGATTGTTTACCTAATCGGCAGCTGTAAACTGATTTTTGGTCAGAAAGTCAAGTGGATAGTGTTGTTTTTTCTGTCAGGGAATTACCGCATTATTGTTATAATGTCTCAGAATCCTAGGCCTTCGGGCTTTAAAAAATGCACCAAATGTAATTTTAAGATGTCAATCACAGATGAGCACTCTCCCTGTGTTTATTGTTTGGGTGCAAAACATTTACAAGAGTCATGCAGTGTGTGTCACGCTTTTTCCTCGAGGGTCCTCCAGGAGAGGAAAAATAAACTCATTCTTAAAGGCTTAATAAAACCCTCCTTTGAAGAAGCTTTGGCATCCTCTCCTTCTCCAGCTAAAAAGAAAAGGGCATCGGCTCCGACCAGTCCGTCGGATCCGACCGCCAAAAGACATAGGCAGGCTTCTCCTTCGGCTCCAAGGACTTCGGAGCCGAGGCGAACGGTCTGCCTCAATGCCACCAGTCTCGACTCCTCTGGCTTCGGAGCCGATGGCTGGGGCATCGAGGCGGGTCACCTTCCGGCTCCACTGGTCTCGGAGCCGACAAAGGTTGCCCGCCAGACACTTCCTCCTCGGCCAAGTCCTCCTCGGCACCGATGGAAACTAGTGGTATTCCTTCGCCGATAGTCATCGGGTCGCCTCGGAGCCGGTCCCCTAGCCCTTTGGGGCCGTTGCAGAGGCCATCTCGAACCCGTTCAGTATCCTCTCGGTCATCGAGGATGTCGGATTCGGATATAGACAGGGTGCTCCAAAGACTGTTCCAGTCCCCAGTCTTTCAAAAATTTGTTTCAGCTCCGACCCAGTTGGCTTCGGAGCCAATGGCCCATGCCCATGTCATTGCTATTCCTCCTCCGACGCCCGGCCGGAGCAGGTGCTGTTGGAGCCGGAGGAGATCTTAGGGTCGGCTCCGACCCTTACTCCAACCCCGGCCTTCGGGTCCGAGTTTGGTACACACGGACTTCTTCGGCTGGACCTGGGGGTGATGTTTCGGGACCTATGCTATCGGTTCCGAGCCTCCCTCTCGGTGCTGTGGGACTTCCGCCTGCTATCATGGCTCCGGGGACCGGACACTCCCAGGATTCTGGGGTCCGGCTTTCAGAGCTATGAGGAGTGCCTTGGCCAAGTCTTCGGCCATCTCCCGGCTTTACCAGCACCTTCCCTGGGCGTGGAGACTGGGTCTTTGGCAGTTCCCCTGTCCGTAGGCAGCGGAGCCCCTGGGCCTGAGGTTACCCCCATTGGGGTTCCCTCCTCCTGAGGGTTCTTCGGAGTTGTCTTCAGAGGAACCCCAAGGAAGAGATTGTGCAAGAGGAAGCACGTGGACTCCCGAGTCTATTACATCTGACACTGATCTTGATGATGCGGAGGGGTCCCAGTCGCCCTCGGAAGATGTCTCATTTGCAGACATCTTAGAGATCCTCAAACAACGAGGCTGCTGGATATCCAAACCCCCTCTGCTGATGAGTCAGTGCTCCTCAAGGCCTTTGGGGCTCAGCCCTCCGCCTCCTGGGTGTCTCCGCCTCGACGAGCTCCTGGATTTAGTTTGTCGGAGGTGGGAACATCCAGATACCGTGGAACCAGTCCTTCCTAACAAATTTTTGTCTGCCCCACCCGAGAAGGAGTTCCTGACTAAAGGCGTGGCTGTAGATGCCATGGTGGTGGCATCTGCTACACAACAGGACGTGGCAGAGGCTTCAACGTCCGTCCATCCTCCTAATAAGGAGTCTAGGAGCATGGACGGGAAGCGTGACTTCAGCGGCCTTTACTTTAAGGTCCCTGAATTATTTGGCACATTTTACCAGACTTCAGAGGGATCTGGTCAAGGAGCTGTCAGATTCGGTAACCTACCTGAGCAGCTAGCCCAGTCGGTTAGCTCTCAGTTGGCTATCCTTACGCCAATTTCTAACTCGTCCATGAGGCTCATTTCATATGCGGCGGTAGAGCGGCAGGCACAGGCGGGGCTCTACGGAGACAAGCCTGGCTCCGCTTGTGTCAGTTTGCGGAGGCCTTCAAGTCTTCCTTGATGGGTCCTCTTTGTTTGGACCTAAGGTTAAAGACACCCTTACCGCTGTGAGCAAGAGGGAAAAACTTTATCTGCCGAGGTGCCTGTTATTCCACTCCCTTTCGGCCTTATCCCAAGGCTAAAGGAGGAGGGAAGATGTGGTTCCGTAAATCACGTAAGTTTTTCCTCAACAGCAGGAAGATTCCCCTTCCAGAGGCAGAGGACGGGGAAATTTTTCGGGAGACGCCGTCCCAGAGGCTGCAGAGGGCCCGCAATTCTGGAGACCATGAGTCCTTTCGTGGCTCTTCAGCCTCCCACACCTCATGAGGGATTGCCCGGCTGTGCTGCTCGAGCCAGTCGGGTGCCGTTGCCAAGCACCTAAAAGCCTGGGAATCAATCACTCAGGACAGATGGGTGCTTGGATCATTGCCGGAGGTTACATCATCCCATTCACATGCTCACCCCCACCGTCCAAAAATCCCGGACCCACCACCCAGTCAAAGGGAAATTGCAGCCGCAGAAGCTTTAAAGCTGCTAGAAAAGGAGTCATCCAACCGTCCCGCAGACCAGATCGGATCCGAAATTACTCGAGGTTCTTTTAGTGCCAAAAGACAGGGGACCTGAGACCAATATTGGATCTCAGCAGACTAAACCAATCCGTCACGAAATCCAAATTCAATGGTCACGTTACAATCCATTCTCCCATTGTTGGAGAAGGATGTTTGGATGTGCTCCATAGACCTCAAGGACGCCTATTATCACATACCGATACATCAGGCGTCCAGGAGGTATCTGTGCTTCAGCCTGGGAGACAGTCATTTCCAATTTTGTGCACTGCCCTTTGGTCTCACCACAGCCCCTAGGGTGTTCACCAAGTGTTTGGCAGTAGTGACTGCTCACCTGAGGAGTCTTGGATTCCAAGTGTTTCCCTATCTGGACGACTGGCTCCTGACTGCCACCACCAGGCATCTACTAATGGAAAACCTCAAAGCCACCATCTCCCTGGGTGCTACCCTGGGAATTACATTCAATTGGTCAAAGTCTGTCTTGCTGCCCTCTCAGCATAAGGTTCATAGGAGCAGAGATAGACTCAAAATTGATGCGCTTTTCTTCCTACCGAAAGGATCCAAACTTTACAAGGCCAAGTTCAAGCCCTGATTTCAAGATCCAAAGCCCCAGCCAGGATGGTCCTACAAGTTTTAGGTTCGATGTCTGCCACGGTTCTTCTAGTTCCTCTGGCAAGATTGCACATGAGGATTCTTCAGTGGCTATTGTCAACTCAATGGTCCTTTCAGGACCTTCCCTCAATCATCCCATTATGATTACAGAAACATGCAAACGGGACCTTCGCTGGTGGCTTCAGACATCCAATCTAAATCAAGGAAGCCCTTTGTTATTCCCTCTCCAGTGGTTACCCTGAGGACAGATGCCTCCCAGATAGGGTGGGGGGGGGCATTGTCTGGGCAGGTTAGTTCAGGGCTCCTGGCTTCCAGACAAGCTCTTCTCCACATCAATGTATTCGAGATGAGGGCTGTACTTCTGTCCCTACAGGCCTTACACAAGTTTCTCCCTCAGGGCATAATCGCCATCCACACAGACAACATGTCGGTGGTCTGGTATCTAAACAAACAAGGAGGGACCAGATCTTACCCCTTTGCAGAGAGGCCATGAGGGTGTGGGAATGGGCTGTAGCTACCAGCCGCTTCTTGGTAGCGACCCACATTCCGGGAAATCAAATATATTGGCAGACAGATTGAGCAGAACAATTCTCTCTCCTCACTAGTGGTCCCTAAACGAAACAGTAGCAGCTCAGGTTTTCAGGAGATGGGGGACGCCGTGCTGCGACCTATTTGCATCACCACTAAACACGAAGTGCAAAGGTTCTTCTCCTTGACTCCACATCAAGGGAAGCAGCTATGGATGCTCTAGCACAACCTTGGCCAACAGGGCTACTTTATGCCTTTCCTCCATTCCACTTCTCTCCAGAGTCACTCAGAAAGCTTCTCAAGTGGGGTCCACAATGATACTAATTGCTGCGGACTGGCCTCGTCAGGTATGGTTTCCTACCTGAAGAAACATGGGTGGACGATCCTTGGACTTTAGATCTAACTCCGGATCTGCTAATTCATCAGTCGGGACGACAGCATCAGTCCCTACACTCCTTGAAGTTGACAGCTTG
This sequence comes from Protopterus annectens, assembly GCF_019279795.1. Classification (NCBI taxonomy): domain Eukaryota; kingdom Metazoa; phylum Chordata; order Ceratodontiformes; family Protopteridae; genus Protopterus; species Protopterus annectens. The sequence goes on from NC_056739.1 coordinate 966,415,110, forward strand.
GCTCCTCCACTTCCGACTTTAGTCAGAAGTCACACATTAGACCCGGAAGTTATTCACATTTTATCTTCAGCCCACAAACCCACCACTAAGAAATTGTACCTCAGTAAGTGGAAGAGGTTTGCTATCTGGGCTCAACTCAGGGCTTAGACCCTATCACTGCTCCAATCCCGAAGTTTTGAAATTCTTAACATCCCTGTTTAATCAAGGATCTTCTGTCTCTACTATTAAAGTCCAACTGGCGGCTATCTCTAAATTCCACGAATCCATGGATCCTCCATTGATGAGCAGCAGACTATGCAAAACTTTCATTAAAGGTGCGGCCTGTTAAGACCCCCAGTTTTGGATCTTGATTTGGTGCTTCGTGCATTAACATCTTCCCCTTCGAACCGGCTGCTACATGTGAGTTAAAATATCTGTCTTGGAAAACTGCCTTCTTAGTTGCAATTACTTCTGCAAGAAGAGTTTCAGAGCTTCAAGCCCTGTCTATTAAACCACCGTACTTGATTTTCCACAAGGATAGAGTATCACTTAGGCCTAATCCATCCTTTGTCCCAAAGGTCTGTTCTAATCTCTGTCTCCAACAATCTCTAGAGCTACCAGTTTTCTTCCCAAAATTCTCCAATGAAGCAGAATACACTCTCCATAAATTGGATGTTCACAGGCAATTGCGCTTCTATTTAGACAGGACTCAGCAATTTCGTAAGTCAGACCAGTTGTTTGTGTCCTTCTCAGACAATAAATTGGGTAAAACCATCACAAAAGCTACTATCTCCAAATGGATTAGAGATTGTATAACTCAGGCTTATTCTTCTTCGAATAAGCAACTTACAACATCTATCAAAGCTCACTCTACCAGAGCTATGGCGACTTCTATAGCTTTTCATTCCAAACTCGCTATATCGGAGATTTGTGCTGCGGCTACTTGGTCCAATCCGCACACTTTTATTTCCCACTATAAATTGGATGTGGCATCTAAAGGGCGAGCATCATTTGGTTCCACGGTACTCAGGAGTGTTTTCCAGTGAGCCACCCAGAATTATGTGCTAGGACGCTGTCCCATCAGTCAGAATGTAGGCGAGATAGGATCACATAACATCTTTTAGTTATGTACTCACCATAACTTCAGATGTTTGGGATCCATCTCGGCCACATTCCTAATACCCACCCTCCTTCCCCTGCCTTGGAGATCAGAAGAGATTGAACGGTTTGAGTTCTACTGTTTTATCTTGTTTCATCTGACGATGTTATATAATCAGAGCGTGCATGTGTGCATGTATGCGGACAAACTAGATCTGGGGGACTGGTAGTGTTGCATCCTGGGATATAGTAAGCTCAGCCAATAAGAGACTTCGCTCTTTGGCATAAGCCGAGTCGGAGCCGAGGATCGGCTCGAACCCATCAGTCAGAATGTAGGCGAGATGGATCCCAAACATCTGAAGTTATGGTGAGTACATAACTAAAAGTTATTTTTAATGCTGCCTTAATCTGTTCAGGTATTGTGTCAGTCCCTTGTCATGTCGTTCTTTTGTTAGATTCCACACTAGAAAATCATCACTATACATATATATATATATATATATATATATACATATATATATATATATATATATATATATATATATATATATATATATATATAGTGAATTCCAGACCTTCATCTATTTATGCATTTTCCCATCTAGTATATCACTTGTGCTGATAAGGAGTCTGTATAGGTACCAGTTTGACTCTGTTATAGTCCATGTGGGTGTAAATGACCTGAGATGTACCTCCCTAGACTATATGAAGAGAGACATTATGGAGCTCTCAGACTGTGTCCTATGCTGGTATGAACCTAGCATTCTACCTTCAAGGATCATGCCACAAAATGAACAGAAGATGATTGATATTAATGATTGGCTTAGACATTGGTGTCATTCCAAGGAGGTGCAATATTTGTCAGCAGGGGGAGTTTATGGCCGACATGCTTTTCCAAGGTTGGTCTGCACCTGTCCCCTCTGGGTTTTGACTATTGGCTAAAACCTTGACCTCCCCGTAGTGCTTTTTTTAGGCAATGCTAAACTGACAAATCTTCCAACATAGCCAAACCAACCCAAGGACTTGAGACATGGTTTTAAAACCATGGAGAGCACCTAGACAGTGCATGGGTACAATGCTTTCCACACATTTATGCCAGGTACTCCACATGCAGGAACTAAAGGTGGAGGTGTGTCAATCTAAATCAATAGCAAGGTCACCACAAGGCTGATCAAACAGGATGACAATCTTGAGCTTCTCCACATCCAAATCATCACAAGCAAAGTACCATATTATGTCCTTGATTAGCTATAGGTCTTCTCTATGATTCAGGAAACCCATAACTAATACTTAAACTTACTGGAGACCCTCACCATTCAACCCAGTACTATATTCATGAGTGACTTTAACTACACCACTATAAACTTAAAATTATGCACGACCCCAAAATCTGCAGGCTCCGAGATTCCTGGACTTTGTAAACACTAACAACCTGGGTCAGATAGTCCACACTCCTAATAAGATGGCAGACATACTGGACCTGGTTCTCACTAACATGGGTGAATGCTAGGCCCCCTGCCGACTCCCGCCCAGTGTTGTGTAATGTCTTCTCTAGTGAGATCAGACCATAAAGATGTTTCCTTTGGGGAAAAAAAATAAAACCCTTGTCCCCAGCTAACCTCATAGAATTTAGGAACTATTCTAAGGCAAACTTCCTATTAAGTGACAACCTGACAAAATTTCAAGCTTCATAGACCCTGAGAACACTGTTGCCTATATGGAATTGTTAACAGATACTCTATTCAGTCATGCATAGAGACAGTTGTACATACCAGAAATAAGCTCAAAACAAACTGAAAAAAAAACGTCACCCTGGTGGAACCCAAACATCAGTAGGTTGTACAACATAAGGAAGAAAGTCACAGTAGCAGTCAGGAAACTACAATGCCCAGCTAGATAAATATTTTCTCATCAGTCTGAACAAACAGCTCAGGGCAAATCAGGTCTACCAAATTCATTTTGTGGTAAAAATAGCTTCTCAGGCCAAGGATGATCACAAGGCTTTGTATGTCTAAAACCTCAAAGGCTGTACACAGCTATGTGCAGAGTAAATTGTGAGTGGAGCTACCTACACAGAGCTGAAAGATATAGCAAATCTACTGGCTGACAAATTCAGCTCAAGTTTTAGCCCTCTAGTCATTCCTCAAGAAATGCCATGGACCATAACCTCCCTCCAACCATCACTAAGGAACAGGTCCTAAACACTCTCTCCAAGGCCAGGTGTACTGCATAGGTGGGTCTGATATTCCATGGTACCTCCTAAATAGCTTAGTCGCTGTTTAATCTTAGCCTCAAGTAAGACTTCATGCAGTGTGAATGAAGAACTGCAGCAGTTTTGTATCTGGAAACTACAGACGCACTAGTCTGACTAATCTTATATGCAAAGCCATGGAAATGATTAATAACAACATTGGAAGCCTCAAAACACTGGATCCAACCCAGTTCTTTTATTGTCAAGGGAAGATCATGCCTTCTCAATCTGGTAGACTTCTTTGAAAAGGTCACTAAGGTAATGAACAGGCGTAAAACTGTGTGTACTGCTTACCTTGATATGGCTAAGGCATTTGATACAGTAGCCTCCTCAGACATTGTAAACAAACTCATGGAATTAGGCATAAACCCCTTTGTTACAAGCGGAATTGTCAGGTGGATATCAGATAGGACCCAGGAAGTTAGACTAGAGGAGTCCACCTCCACAAAGAGGCTGTTCACTAGTGGAGCCCCTCAGATTCCATGCTGGATCCTCTCCTTTTTGGCATCTACTTCTCTGAGGTCAAAGCCAGCCTGAAGGGGCTGTGGCTGACTACGTTTGAAGAAGATTGCAAACTGCGAGCAGTCATAGAATTCCCCGGAGACACTAATATCCTCCAGGGAGGGTTAATACCGACAACTGCTGCCATAGACACTTTAAAACTTAGTATCAAGAAATGCATAATAGTACCCTTTGGGAAGTCAGCTATCCCAGGAAAATACCTAATTGATTACCTTATAAGATCCTCCAAAGCTAGCTACGAAAACAAAATTGCCACTGATTCTAGGGACAGCCACAAAGCATTCTATAGCTATGTCAAGAATCTGAGGCAACACCCAGATCTGCTCCGAGTTGCAGCACGAAAATTACAGAACCAACTGATATTGCCAACATCCTGGCAAATAGGTTCAGTGCTAACATTACCCCCCTCTCACCCCCTAAAGGGCCCATATCTATACATGAAGAATGCAGTGTCCCTGTAATCACAACTACGTAGGTAAAAGCTGCACTTTCTAAAGCCAAAAACACAGCATCCATTGGACCGGACAACATCCCAGGCTGCGTTTTACATGAACTTCAGAACGAAATGGCCCCCCACCTAAGCACCATGTTCAGTCATAGCCTCACATCAGGCTTTGTGCCCACTGAATAGCACACGGCAACAGTTATCCCACTCCACAAAGGGGGAGCCACCACTGATCCTGGGAACTATTGCACTATTAGCCTGACGAGCCTGGTCTGTAAGGCCAAGGAACGTATCTTCATTGAACTCATAAACAAAGAGATGGGTAACCTCCAAACTCTGGACCCCACCCAGTTCGGGTTTGTGAAATGCAGATCATGCCTCCTGAACCTGATCGACTTCTTTGAGGCAGTCACCAAAGGCGTAGACGAGGGTAAGGTGGTTCACACAGCCTATCTTGACCTCGCCAAGGCTTTCGACACCATCCCCCCAGTCTGGAATTATAGGTAAACTCACTAAACTAAGTATAAATCCCTACATCACAAGATGGGTTGCCAACTGGCTCACTGGCAGAACCCACACTGTAAAAGTTGCAGACTCCAAATCTGACTTCAAACGAGTGACAAGTGGAGTACCACAGGGTTCAGTCCTGGGACCTCTCCTGTTTGGTATCTACTTTTCTGAAGTACAGGCTAACACAGAAGGCCTTTGGCTAACAAAGTTAACAGATGACTGCAAACTAGGAGCCATAGTCAAGTCCCCAAATGATGTGGACGTCCTACAGAAGGGCCTTACTGAGACAGATGCCTGGTGTCAGAGCCATGCCCTCAAGCTCAGTGCCAAAAAGTGCTTTGTCATCCCCTTTGGTAAAAACTCTGTACTCATGAACTTCCCCATAGGCGGCAGTCTACTTAATGCTGAATGCGTGATCAGAGATCTTGGGAACCAGGTGGACAGTAGTCTTTCCTTTGATAATCACATTGCCACAGTAGTCAGGAAATCCTTCTACATGGCACACCTCATCACAAAAGGGTTCTCATCCAGGAAAAAAGAGGTCATTGTTCCCCTCTACTCGACACTCATTAGACCCATTATAGAGTACAACGCCTTTTTGGAATGTACCTCACAAGACATCTGCAGCAGCTGGAAAGGCCACAGAAGTACCTCACAAATAGGATTACTGGCCTCAAACAGATGCCCCACACTGACTGTCTCAAAAAACTCCAGCTTTACTCTGTAGCATATCACCTACTCTGAGGTGATCCCTGCCAAACATATAAAGCTATGTCAAACCCAGAGCTGTTGGACATGCTACACCTAAAGAAATCCCAATCCCTCCGCACTCCACGCTCTAGGAACCTAAACCTTGTCACCACAATAAACAAGACATGATGGAGGGATAGATTCCTGTCCCAGAGACTTCCCATACTCTGGAACAAGCTACCCATCTATGTCAAGCAAAGTTCCTCATTAGCACTCTTCAAGAAAAATCTTGAGTGGATGGGAAATAGGAAATAGACCCCAGGGATCACTTCTGTGGCTCTGCTCGACAGGGGCACAGGAAAATAACTTTCTTGGGTGGCTTAAGCCAGGGAACCTTGTTGGCTAGGCTTACTTAGGCCCTTGGGCCGATAGCCTAGTACCTATCTATGAGCCTATTGATAATACCCCCATAAGAGTAGAACCTGTAGTCAGGGATTGGGGATATATGTAGATAGTAACCTGGTTTTCAACCAATGTATGTGTTAAGGTAGTAAAGAAATTGTTCTACGTTGCTTAACTTATAAGCAAGGGTATGGCATTGAATTCCAAGGAAGTCAGTGTTCCAGTGTACGCAGCCGTCAGACTTGTCATTGAGTACAGTACCCCCTTCTGTATGTACCTGACAAGGCACATGCAGCAACTGGAACATTCACAGAAGTTCCTCTCAAAAATAATACAGGGCATTCACAACATATTTATTTAACAGTAAATAAAAATAATACAGGGCATTCACAACATATTTATTTAACAGTAAATAAAAAGAATACAGGGCATTCACAACATATCCTATGCAGATCATCTGAAAGCTCTATCCCTATACTCTTGTGTCCTAAAGACTGTGGAGGACTGATCTGTGTCTGGCATAAAAGGCATTCCAGTATCCGACTCTGATGGACCTCTTGCATATCTACAAAGCAAATAACATTGGAACTCATCAATTCAGGGGCTCAGACCTTGCTTGCAGCATAAATCGGAGATGTTGGAGGGACAAGTATGCGTCTCGGAGAATACCCCTTCTGCGGAACAGACTTCCTATTCTTGTGAAGCAGAGCTCTAACCTGACCCTATTCAAGTGTAACCTGGACCAGTGGATGGGAAATCAGAATTTCATCCTGTTCTCTCACCTGTGATTCTAATGAACAGAGGCAACCTGTAAATATTTGACCATGCATGCTGTTGTGTACACATACCCCTACAAATAGTCTCTCTCTCTTGGGCATTAAACTTGGATTTATTTGGGATGCATAGCTTGGTTTAAAAAGGCCTTTGTGGTTGTTAGCCTAGTATATATCTATGAACTTATGTAGCTTCATTGTGGCAAACTGAATGCACACAATCTGAAGATTCTGTTTTCTGGTTGTCTACCAGAAACCTTGGATGGCACTTGGCTGTAAAGAAATAAGCATTTAGCAGCTCAAATGTAAGCAATAGGTAATGTTGTCTTTTTAATCTCACAAAAACAAAGGCCAGCAGACTGTAGTATATTGAATGCTTTATTAAAGCATGTAGAAATGAAACTCTTAACAGACCAGTTTAATAGCCTTCATCAGTGTAAAATCTAAGTAAAAACACCATAGAAATCCAGTGCACATTTATACAGTAAGGTATCAACAAAAGTGAAGCTCATTGGCTGTTCAAAAAATCTCATTTAAATCTGGTGGAAATAAACCACCCAACTAGATAATCCACTTTCTCTTTTGCATTTAGTATAGAGTGCCATCCAGCTTTATTTGTCCTATTCCCCACAATCCTGTCTATGATTGTGAATCTAAAGTTTGCATTTTTGTGTAACAGTGAGTGTTTAAATAAAGCATTACTTGATCTTTTGGTTCTGATATCACTACAATGTTCTGATATACGTAGTCTCAGTGGCCTGGAGGTTTGCACAATATAAAAAGCTGAACAGGTACATGTGGCAAGGTAAATCACCCAAACTGTTCCGCAATTTGCTAAGAATTTAATATCATAAACTGTGCCTGTGTTCCTACGGGTAAATTGTTTTGATTTTTACCAACCTATGACAATGTGTATGCAGTGTCCGCAAGGGACACAACCAAAAAGTAAATCACCTGTCAAGGTTCGTTGAATTGGGTCCTGAATATATCTTGATCCATGTTTGTAATGATTGAAATGAGACCCAAGAGTTTTCCCCCTCCGAAAGGAGAAAAGACACCTATCATTAAGAAGCTCAGATAGCTTGGTATCAACTAAAATAATATTCAAATGTCTTTGAACACTTTCTAATAACATGTTGGTATTCCACCCTTAGGTAGTTGATACCCAATTACTGGCAGTCAAGATGTTACCAATTTTTTAACTCCTGTCTGTAAACCTCCTGGTCAGGTCCTCCTTGAAGTGCTCATAATTAACTGGATGTGAGCAAATACGTTTCATGTGAAGAAATTGAGATTTGGGTATGCTCCTGGTAATATGTGGTGGATGGAAACTGGATGCATGCAATAAAGAGTTATATTGTGGGTACTTACGATAAACCGGAGTATGTAAGGTGCTATCGGTATTTTTGGTAACCAAGACATCCAAGAAAGTGATTTGTTGGACATCATGATTGACTGTAAATTGTATTCCCCACTTGTTGCTATTTAAACATTCTACAAACTCATAAAGATATTCAATATCAGCTCTCCAGACCATCCAACAATCATCGAGATAACATCTCCATATGTCAGTTTCCTCTAAGTTTATGTTATGGCTACTGTCATAAATGAGATATTCTTCTAGGAAGGCCTTGAAAAGATCAGCATAAATAGGGGTAAAGGATGCTCCCATAGCTGTGCCCTGAACTTGCCAGTAACGTTTGTCTTGGTAATAAAAAAACATTTTTAGAGAGTACATGGTCCGCAAGACAGATCAAAAAAGTACTGAACCCTGGTGGATAAAGTTTGTATCTAAGTAGCCAATGTTCGAGAGCCTGTAACCCAGCCCAGTGAGGAATGTTGGTATACAAAGCAGATACATCCAGAGTACATAACAGCCACCCTGATTCCAATTGCATGTCCAAGATCATTTGTAAAAATTGAGTGGTGTCTTTGATCCTGGACCTGACCCATTTAAGTAAAGGTTTCAAGTATTTGGTCAAAAACTGGGAGAGGGGCTCCATGATGGAGCCTTTCCCCCGACACAATAGGTTTGCCTGGTGGATGGTTGAGATCTTTGTGTATTTTAGGCAGTAAATTCAAATATTGACTGCTGGGATCAGACACTGTCAAATGATATAATACTGAGTCAGATATAATACCCTCCTCCTTTGCAGATTGAAAAAAATGATCAATTTGTTTCTTGAAACTAAAACTGGGGTCCAAAGGCATATGCATGTAGTAATGCCAATCATTAAGTAGCCTCTCTGCTTCAGCATGGTATTTTGCCCAGTCCATGACAACCACAGCCCCTCCCTTGTCTGCAGGCAAAATGACCAAATATTTATTATTTGCAAGGTCCTGAATTTGAGTAGTCAAGAGTCTTGGAGTGGGGTATCCTGGAAACCAACTTGTTTGCCACACAGGAGAATCTGGTCCTTCCATAGTTTGCTGAATTCTGCAGGACAAACATTGAGTTGATGACAGACTTGTTCCATTCTTAAAGGCATGTTTCAGTCATCTTAGTACATCACAACCATCTGGTGGTCAGATTTGTGACCTGGTACTAGCTTGTCATGCATTTTGATAAAATGGGCTCCTGCATCTTAAATCACCATCAAAGAACCCATCACTGTCCTGGGACTTGAACTTCATGTTTCAGTCTTACTCTTTCTTAACCAAACCTGCTGGTTCATTGGCTCTGAAATTCATCATTTAGAAGATGCTTTTGACTGTCACCCCAGGGTTACAGAGCTGCTGGCTTGAATTCACTCCTTTACTAGGTGCACTTTGTCGAAAATGCGCTTTTGCGAAACACAAAATAAAAAAAAAACACAATAAAAAAATAAACAAAACACTAAGTCACATTTATGCAGGAGGGCAAGCCCCCCCGTACCCCCCATGTGGGGGGTTGTGCCCCCCATACCACCCCTACTTAAAAACTAACTCCGAGATTGCACTATAGTGGGGAAAAGGATATGTTCCCTTATCCCCACTGTAACGCGATTCAGCGAATCGGCTTTCGCGAAAGTGCACTTTCGATATAGTGCACTTTCGCGGAAGTGGGCTCGGCCTTCTGTTTGTCGATGAAGTGTACTTTCGAAAAACAGGAGACGACCCAGATATATATATATATATATATATATATATATATATATATATATCAGTGTGTGTGTGTGCATGTATGTGTGTATGTACATCTGATGTTGGCCTGGGCACAGTTTTATCCCAAAGGATTGACGGAGAACAGCCCACTTGTTATTTAAGTAGAAAGCTGGCCAGGATAAAGGCTAAGTAACACTGCTAATGCTGATTTTGCCATTTAACCCTGCAGACTGGGAGGCATCAAGCAGTAATTCTCAGTGTAACTCTCGATATTCTAACCTAGCTTCCTGTGGTCCTTAGGGTTGCCACCTTTTAAGCGGGCTAAAGTGGGACATCGGGGTGTGGCCATTATGACACTGGCCACACCCTCTACCATGATGTCACCACAGGAGCGGTGAAGGAGATGCTGTTATGGGTACGACAGATGACTGCTGGAGTGGCTGGCTAGCTGGCTGCTGGAGTGGCTGGTTGGCTGGCTGCTGGAGTGACTAGCTCGCCGGCTACTGGGGTGACTAGCTGACTGGCTGGCTGCTGGAGTGGCTGGCTGGTTAGTGGAAGTAGCAGTTGGATGGATGAATGACTGGATGGATGGCTGGCTGTATGAATGAATGGATGGATGGCTGCATTAATGACTGGATGGCTGGCTGGATGGATGGATGGCTCGGTTAGAAAAAAAAAATCTCTGTAATTTTTTTAGCGGCTGTAGAAGCGCTTAAAACAAAGCGCCCCTACAGCCGCAATCTTTGCAGGGCTCATCCTGCCCCAATCCCCATCCCTTTAATGAATTGCAGCCAGTTGCTACATGAATTAAAGCACCTGGACCTAACAGGCAGCAGCTTTGCCTACAGGTCCGAGTTGGTGACATAACTGAATTGCCGTGGAAAAGCCAGAAGTAATTGCAGCTTTTCCAATGCAATTCAGTGCAACTGAAAAGTGGGACTTTTCAAGTCCCTTAAAGCACTGTTGAAAGGAGATGCCCAACACCGGTCAGCCACAGAATAGATCCAAAGTTTATTAAATGCAATAACTATCCAAAATACATGTAACGTTAAACGCTTATTGAAACATCGCGTTTTTCGTCTAAAACTCAGACGTCATCAGACATCAATAAAACAATCTGTTAATTAATTAATCAACAATATTTATAGATACAGGCTATTTCAAATGGTCCAATCAGGAACCGAAATCATGAATAATTAACCATGGACTCTAAAAATGAACACTTCGTATTAAATGAAACATCTAATTATTTGGTATCATGTGGTGGATGATAAATAAAAATTATTACATATCGAAAGTCATAAAATGAATAATTATAACTTCACATCATTTGAGGATTCAGTGATCCCAATTTACAGTCATTGATGAACTTGGTGAGACAGAAGCCCCCAACATTGGCCTTTACTTTAGAGAAGTCTATACCAAACAGGAGGGGTCCCAACACTGAACCCTGTGGGACACTGTTAGTAACAGGTTTCTTATCGGAAGTGGGTTCACCTATCTGGACAACATATGTCCTGTCAGTGAGCCAGTTGGCTGTCCATCTGACGATGTAGGGGTTTATGCCTAACTCAGTAAGTTTTCTATGTTCCCCAAGTGGGGAATTGTCTCAAAAGGCTTGGCCAGGTCTAGATAAGCATTGTGTACCGTTTTTACCCTCATCCCATAGCCCTGGTGACTTTCTCAAAGAAGTCCACCAGAATGAGCAGGCAAGCCCTCCCTTTGACAAAGACAGTTGGGTTTGGTCCAGTGTTTGTGTCAAAGGTGGAGCTTTTTCAAGAATACAAAATTAAAACTTTCTGAAGTTTCTTAATTCCTTAGAATGCCTGCTTGGGAAGTTACTAGCATCATTTTCTTAACAGCATGCACATGCTCATAAATCCTGCCTTTCAAGGTCATTTCAGTTTTATGTATATAAAAATATTGATGTACTTGCCTTCACTGAAACTATGCTCTGTAACTTGAGAATAACACCAAAGTCCATAAGGATACTTTGCCAGTGAAAACTTTTCCATTGTTCGTGAAGAAAATGCTTGAGCAATAGAAAAAGCATAAGAGCTGACAAGAAGAGTTAGGAGTACCTTAGACTTGAACCAGAGATTTGGTGTTGTGAGATGGAGAGGATCAAGAAGAAAATCAGCAACATTGGGAAATTAGTGAATAAATGGAAACTGTAAAGCTTCAGTCCAATTAGATTTAGGATTAGACATGAAATGTGGCTTTGTAAGAAGTGACAAAGAAAGACTGGAATTTTGTTGACTGTGTTAGACAGGTGGTTGATTTGTAAAGCATGGGTTTGGCATTTCTCTTCAAATGATTGAACCCAAACAGTCAAATTGTGAAAACCCCAAAAATGGAAAAAAAAAAAAACATAATATTTTTGAGGGGGCTGCATGCCCCCTGCACCTCCCCACTCCCTGATGTATATATGAGACCTCACTATAGAGGGGAAAGGGGAACTTTCCCAGTACAGCTCTTAGGTCTCACTACAGTGGGAAAAGAGCAAATTTCCCACTCACCACTGCTCTGCGATCTCGCACGTAAAAAGCTGGTGGTGTTCCACCTGCTGATTTTTGATTGACTCTACCGGTTTTTCCCATATTCAAGAAAATAAAGGATCGTACATGGGGAAGGGGTTACCTCCTGCAAAAAAGCATTGTCAGAGAAGTGACAGTTGACCAACTGGGCTCAATCAAATGTTTTTTTTGCTTTCTGCAATGTCATACTTCCATAAAACATACTCCATTTAGTCATTAATGTTTATAAGAACACTGAAGGGACTGGAGAAATAACTGAAAGTAAAACAGTTTTCCTTCTTATTAATATTGGTATGACAATTTCATGATATAAATTGCATGTTATATTGTAAAGTAGTCTTGTATACTTTGCAGTCAGGGGTTTCTTATCAGTGACTGTTGTATATGTTAAATATATTAAAGCAAGAAAGTGCCTTTTCTTAGTTGTAAGATGTCCAGGCTTTACACTGTAACAAGGTACAAAAGACTAGACAGAAGGAAGTTAAAGTTGACGCATTGTTGAGATTGTAGGCTTCTGAGGTGGGGATGTAGCATTACTCTCATTAAACCTCATTTTAAAACCTCCACAGGAGAAAGAGCTTTCTGTAGGCTAGGCCTTTGGCATAGACTCCTTGCAGAAGTGACTAAGCAAGATATCTGTTTTTAAGAAACATATTAAAAGAACAACTGTTTAAGGACACCAGATGAACTTATTTCCTTAATAATGGCTAGTCTTTGCAGCTGACACTGTAGTCACACATTTCTTGTAAAGACAGGCTTTTAGAAATGGCCACTGGTTGAATGCCTTCCTTAATTCTACATACTATATTACTATTGTGTGAATTTATAATTGTAAATAATATGCAGCTATATTTTGTCTCCTTTGTTACTGTGCTATATATACACCTCTGTTTTCTTTATTCTGTTTGTAATTTTCTTTTTGTATCTTGCACCATGTGGTGCTTGAGTCATAGTTGAAAAGAGTCAGTCAACCAATCCACTTACCCGGTAATCAAACTGAAATACGATGTTACATTTTTTTTTCATTTTTATCAATCACATCATATGTATAATTAAGGTAGTAGTTTCTTCAAGTTATAGACAAATGTTTTAAGCAAATAGGATTGAAAAATAAGTTGCAATGTTAAAAGGCATGTACAAGTGTAAAAAGTGAATTGTTTTCATGGCTTCCTAGATTGTCTGGTAAAAACATGTACAGTAATCACAACCATCAGTTCAGGAAAACTAATTTTCTGTTTCTCTTTCACAGTAGTATCGTGAAACTTTTTAAAATTATGGCATAGTGCTGTTTTGCATCAGCAAGCCAATCATGTAATAAAAATGCCAGCTTTAAAGAAAATGTTCTTTGTATTTTTATAAGGGAAAACCTTCACCTCGTATTCAAATTTAATTAGCAAATTTACAGTATGCATATGATAACCGTAACCAAGTTTGCCCATAGCAATAGAACACCCTCCTACACCCCACCACCACTCAAAACATTTACTTATTTTTGGAACTTTTTTTATCCCTCTTGAGAAGGTTTCATTAAAAGTCACAATTACAATAAGAAAATATGTAAAAAGTAAAATGGTAAATAGTAATTATAAAAATGTAACCACATTGTGTTGACAAGAGCCTGTATTAGGACTAATTTCAAAATGTGCTGAAAACCGAATGATATACTCTGTCAGTGCTGAAAAAGTGCATCCATTTCCAGTTAAGTCCAATGTAAAGGAGATTCTTAAATGTTTGATGGAAGGCAGATACAGCTTGTTTATATTCTTAATACTTGCATGTGAACCTCAGTTCCATGTTATAAGTTTAGTACGATTCAGAACTAAATGAAGTAGTGAATATGAAGTTTAAGTGCTGTCTTGTGCCTTTTCTGGGGCAATATTTTCCATCATTAATAATGTGGATATCATCAACATAGATATAAAAATGATATAAAGTAAGTCAGTTACTGTTCAGAAAGGTAAATGATGGCTTGTTTACCACCAGTATGTACTCATGTACTCACTGTTAATCAAAAATTACCCAAAGGAAGAAGTCAGTTTGAAAATCATGAACTAGCATAAAAGTTACTGAGAGTATAGATAAATAAATGTCTCTGCCACCCACCATGTTTTCCATTATTCTAAGTGGAGAAACTAAACAGGCTCCCCAAAACACACACACATACGGCCTAGATATATATATATATATATATATATATGTGACCCATGTTGAGGTTATATAATTAAGTAAACAAGGATGGAGAAGACAAAGTAATCAATCTAGGAGCGGTGTTAACATGGGTGAGGTAGGAAGATGTTTGTAGTAGGAATAATACTGAACACCTACCCGACCCATGTCGACATCCTTGTTTAAATAGTAAACCTATATATATATATATATATATATATATATATATATATATATATATATATGTACATACATATTGTGTGTGTGTATGTGTATATATATATATATATGTGTGTGCGTGTGTGTGTATGTATATAAAAATCTGTGAAGTATACATATATACATGTATGTGTGCATGAATATCTGAATCTGAAGTCTGGGATGTGTGTGTGAATATCTGAATTTGAAATCTGGGAGTTTTTTAAATACATTTGTTGATTAGGTCCCACTGTAGGGGCCACCTTGGAGCACTGTGTTAAGTGACTTGCTCAGAGTCATACAGTAGGCAAATGGAGGTGGAAGGAATAAAATCCTGTACTCCTGGTCACAGCACATCAGCTGTGTATGTAAGCATTGCATTAAACAGTGCAGATGATTAAGGCTGTGAACTGTTATCAGGCACGTACTCCATAAATGTAGCAACTACCTGTGAACATTTATAACCGCTGGACTTGGGTACTCCACAATAAACATCTCTTCCTAAAAATAAAAAGTGGTATCAACTGCTTGTGTTTTTTTCATGAGCATGAATATTTGTGTACACAGTACATTGCTAAAGAGTTTCAGAGCGTTAGACATAGTGAGAAGAAACAGAACAGAGATGAAATTCCTTTGTACAGTTCCATTTGTTTAAAAAGCAAAAAGTACTTTTTTGATTTTCATGTATGGATAATGTGGGATTTACCCATGGGTGGACGTATTTGGTCACTTTCACTCTGTTGAACAGTGCACACCAACTGGATGTAAACCCTGCGTTATTCATATGCAGACATTTTTGTTAGTATTGTGGTAGCTGTTTTTGAACTTGAAACCATTCTTTTCTTGGGCTCATGTGTTGTGAGGTATAGATCTCCCACTGTTTTGATATAATGATTTCTTGTAACACATGCTTCTTTGTTTCACAGAAGGGGGTCTCCTGTAAGTAAGTGCAAATCAGCTGTGAAAAATTGATTGGTAATCCTTTTTTGGATGCTGTTATTTATTTACTACTATCTATTAAATCATGTGCTCACTTTTACATCTGAGCAGCAAGTTAACTTCATAGGAAATTAAACAGCTTTCATTTACTCAGCACGCAGGAGGAGGAATCCAATGAAGAACTGAGAGCCTGGCAGCGCGAACAACGTGTAAAACAGATTGCTAGAGGACAGATAATCATAACACAACCCAGTCAGAATGGAGGTAGTGAAGAATTTATTGTTGAGGAGACTCCAGAAGGACACTTGCCAGAGCCATCTACAAGCAAACAAGAAACTAGGAGTGATGAGAGGTTTGATGAGGAAGACATGGAAGTGGACCAAAGTGGAGGACATCTAGTGGAGTTCAAAGACCAAGGGAGAGTAAACAACAAAAATGAGAAAACGAATGCACAGCAGACTCAGGCTTCTAATGATGCAGAGTCTGTAGGATTATTGGATGGAAAAGGAAGTTCAGAAGTGATTACTGGTGCTGCTGTACAGGAAGAGGAATGCAATCCAGGTGGTAGATTGAGCTCAACTTCTGCCACTGTGACTGCTTCTACTCAGACTGAGGATAGTGTGAACAGTAAATTGATGCAAAGTCCTTTAAGACAGGATGCCATGGTTCAGACTGAGGGAGCTGTACGAGCTGAAAGTAGCAGAAAAGACCCTCATATTCACGGAGATGATACATTGTCTGTTCAAAGTCAGGTAATTTGGTTCTAATTTTTGCAAGTTGTTCTGCTTTACGTTTATGAGCAAGTGATTTGAGTCAGTACAACAAGTAATTTCTTGGTACTGTAAATGAAAGTTTTGCAATTTGATTAACTTCATTTCACTTCATTTAGTCCATTGGCTAGTTTTCTGTGGTACTATTTTTTTAATTGTGAAACTGACAAAACAAGGACAGGCATTATGCTGTAAAAATGCAAGCATGTTTTATTTATTTTTCAACATTAAATTGTTTTAACTTTTTTTTTCTTTTTGCATTTGGCTGAAACACTGAAGGTACAGAAAGTCAGCAAACCTATTATACATGTAGAAACTAATAAATAAAAGGAGCTCCACATGATAGTGGATATGATTCCTAAAAAACATTCACGTTAGGTGATCGCAGTTTGGAAAAATCATTTAATTTGCTTGTTGCCATCAAACAGTAGTGAAATAAACAAGACTTGACTGCTATTTCACTTCACCAAAAACGTATTAGGTGGAAAACAGTCGAGATTTCCCTTTCCTGAAGTGGAAACAGCTGTGAGGCCAGTAATTATGCCTTGAAGCTGACCCATCCAGGCCTTGTAGTGTGTCTTTCAGTTCCATAAAAGCTGTACAGTTGAAGCTGCATTCTGCCTGTTTTGATGCTCATTCTGTTGAGTGTCCAGTAGGAGAGAAAATGTATATGCACCAGCTCCTAGCCCTGAAGATTTTACAAAATGTAAGCAGTGTTAACCTGCCTTGTTTGACCCTTTCCATTTTCACCGTCTAAATCAAGCAGTTCATCTTGTCTGCAAGAATTGTGATTTAAGTTGATGTATGTTGAAAGGCTGGTATAGGAAAAGAAAGAAAGAAATCAGCTTTTCATGTGAACACAAGTTCAGGAGGTAACGAGTCATGGTGTTTTTCATGCAAGATATAATGATGGTCTTAATGTTTTTTTAAATGGCCGTTTCTTTTACCAAGCTCAAAGGCGTTGCACTTAGTTGTCTGCTGGGTTGTGGGGAGTCTGTGCAAGCATCTGCAACTCAGCTCTGTGCTAAAGCCAGAGTGGCATGCCATGTGAAACTGAATTAAAAGATTTACTGACAGGAAAAAGAAGCACAAAATATGAAAGCTGGTCATGCTTGTCAGTAAACATTGTCACAGTTGCCTGCTTGTAATATGATTAAGCATCTTATTACTATGAGCAGCCATTGACGTTTTCACATATCCTAAATTTTGGCTTTATTTTAAACTTCATTGTACAGTCTTTTTGTAGCCGTAGAGTAGATTTAATTTGCTGCAACTGTGGTTCCATTTTAGTGTGTTTGTGGCTATAACTATTTTACACAAATTTGTTGTTGAATAAGTAAAATTATTTAACTTTTTTCCATGACAACTTTAGTAAGAGACATTCAGCTATTGGATTTGTTCAGTAATGTCCACATGAGGAACTTAACTGTGTATTTGAAGCAGATGTGAAGCTGTAAATGTAGATGTTCATCGTGCATTTCACTGTTGCAGTCCTCATCAATGGGGGTGTCCTGCCAGTAGCAGCCTGAAAGTCAGTCTGATTTCCAGAGTTTACTTTTCCCCAGTGGCTTCAGACAACTCCTTCCGATGCAGACACAAGTACATTGGTAATGTAAGAGGGGAGTCAGCTGGTGTCTTCAGATCTTTTCTTCCTGTAGTAATGCTACTGTAACATGAATTGTGAGTATTGTCAGTCTGTAGACTGGCCTGCTTCTAGGGGAAGGATGAGTGCCCCTCCACAGTTTTTTTTTTTTTTTTTTTGCACTTTTTGTAGATGTTTACAGATATTCTAATGTTGAGTAGTGACTGTGAATTAGAGATAGCTATACAAAAAAAAAAAAAAAAACTGTATTGATTGCAGGAGACAGATCCCTCATAAGGATTTCCTTCCCGTTGTCTTTTCTTTCTTGACCCGTACCATAAGATGAAAACTTGAACACATTGTGCTAGATTCACTTTGAGGGTAGTCAGAAGGGCAATTAAATTTCTCTGAGAATTCCAAGCTCTGGTACTTTTCTGTCATAGCATCAGCCATCGCTTCTGGGAGCCCTCCTCTGAAGTTAGTTCAGGGTGGGGGGATCCAGGAGACCGTATGGAGGTCTTAATCACCTGCCAGCAAAACATGGCCTCAAAGGTGGTTTCCCCAGAGAAACAAAGGTTGAAAGTACCAAAGATCAAACTGGTGTCTGCAAGCATCAATCCAGGCCATTTCCCAGATGTATTCACAAGAGTTATGCCAACTGACTCAGGACTGTGATGGTTGTTTGGACTCAAGGAAACTCATTGTGAAATTCCTGAGGTGTCAGAGGTACAGCCTTAAAAAGAAGAGTAGAACCCCCCCATCCAGAGGATTTTGATACCCCACACTCAAAGGTAGGTAATCTGGCTTATGTTAGCCATTTCCCTTCTGCCCCTGTTTATGCTTCTGACACCAAGGACACCTTATCTTCTGCACTAGAAGTTCCTCTAGTTATACAAGTCCTGGAGGATACATTTCCTAGTATATCTTTGGAGCCAAATTCCCCTACCCCCCTGCCCTAAGGAAACCTAACAGTTCTACTGGATCCAGGATTCTCACTTGCTCCAGTATAAGGACACTTTGGCTAGTCCATCTGTGGTGTTCCCAAATTCTAGCAAGGGATTCTTTTTAGCTCCACCCAGAAACTCTATTTACAGTGACAGCGAGAGAATGATTATTAGCCATTTTATGAAAAAAGAATATAACTCTGTTGTCCTGGCATTTAGAGCTGTAAACTTCCAAACTTGTATGTTCAACTGCCACCAAGTCCTACTGGGGAAGATGAAATCCATGGCAGAGGGGATAAAAGACAACAGTCTGAGACAGGAAATGCTTAAACTATGTGATATGTTATCCCAAGTTAACAGACCTTCCAAAAAATGTGGCTGTGGTGCAGTGAATACATCTTGCAAGGCAGCAGCAACAGGTTCAGTTATTTGGAGACATGCCCAGCTGAGGGCAAATCCCCTGCCAGACCCTATGAAGTTAGAGCTCCTCAGTACACCATGGATAGGGATCCTCCTCTTCAGACCAGCTGGTGAAAGTATCTTCAAAAGACTAGCGGAAATAGTCTATCAAACAGCATTTTCACTCATAAGTACCCAAGTTCATCAGAAACTACCCAGTGAATTCATAGCCACTATAATTAAAACAAGCCATTCAAGAGTAAAAAGGCCAAATGTTGGAGAGAATGGAGAGCAAAACCCAAGGAGATAGGGCCGTGACTGCCAGAAGAGGAATACTCATGATTCAGCGTGGCTGCCCCTGTCCTCCTTGTTCCCAAGCCTAGACTATCATTGTCCTTTACCTCCCTGGAAGATAGGAGGATGTTTAACATTGTGTGTCCAAAAAGTGGGAAGACTTAGCACAGGACCAGTGTCTGTGTGTGTGTGGGAGCAGACGTACATCATAAAAAGACACAGGATACCCCCATGGTGATACAGGTGCCCATGTAGGTCACTGAGACAAGATTAGGCCCAAATGGATGCATTCTTTGGATTACTCTTTCCTGCACTGTTATTGAGTGAGTTACCAATGATAGCAGTGTGTGAGTAGGCAAGCATAGGGACCAGAAATGGGATGTAGAAAAAAAAAAAAAAAACATCTGACTGCAACAAGCATAGATGCAATCTAACACATCTGATTCCAAACAACTGATGTTCTTCATGTTTCACTGTTGCAGTCATTACATTTGGGTTATCTGCTTGCAGGTAGCCCTCAGTCGGCCTGATTAACAAAGTCTTGGGTCCTGCGTCGGTTGCTGTCCCTTCTTCCATGACGTCAGGTCGTCAGGGGTATAAAACATGCAGCCGATACCATTACATCAGTCTTTCTTGCCGTACGGTGCCCGAAGCAGAAGCAGTTCGCAAGTGCCGGTCGGCCGACTCCTGAAATTTTCGTTTTCAAGTTTCAGAACCAAAGTCTTCAACTAAAGCTAAGTATCCCATTGGGGAAACTTTTTCTTGCTTCTTACTGATGTCAGTAAAAGTTAATAATTGCATTACTTGTGGAAAGCAAATACCTCATTAAGATTTTCATTCGTACTGTATTCCTTGCCTAGGCCCTGACCACGACGTACCTTGCTGTCAGTTTTGTGCTTTATTTAATCAGTGTACTATCCGTCGTCGGTAGGGCGGCCACGGTGATGCAGCGGTTAGCGTTGCTGCCTCACAGCAAGAGGTTCTCCGCTTCGTTCCTCGGCTGGGGTGCCTTCTGGGCGGAGTCTGCATGTCCTCCCTGTGGTCGCGTGGGTTTCCTCCCACATCCCAAAGACATGCTGTAGGTGGACTGAATACACTAAATTGGCCCTAGGCATGAGTGTGTGCCTTCTGTGGAAGGTTGGGTGCTGCGCTGGCAACTCGACACTGTAAAACTCCCCTGCCAATCATGAGCGGACAGGTGATCTGCTGTGGTGACCCCTAACAGGGAAAAGCCGAAAGAAGAAGACGACTATCCGTCGTTGGTATATTTTCCCCTCTAAATATTTTGGTTCTCTGTTTAATTATCCAGAAATGTCATCGGTTAGCCATCCGACTACCGGGATTCTGAAAAAACGCAAAGATAAAGACAGGCCGCCGAGGTCCAAAACTGCTGACGACGCTTCATCTAAGCCAGTCGCCAGTACTCATTGAGGCACTTTTGCAGCCCCTGATACCTGCTACTTCTGATTTGCAGGCCTCTACTGAGACCCATTCGGAGTCCGGTATGCTGCGAGATGCTTCAACTATGGAACCAGCGGATGTCTCTACCTTGGATGGGTCCGGAGCCGCTGTGCAGGCACCGGCTTCTGAGGGTGTATTCAGGCCTACGGACTTGCATATTAAACCAACGCCTCCTTCTTTACTTGGGCCTAAATATCGATCCATGCCTAAAAAAAACATCGCCCAGGCCACATGCTCAGGCCTCTATGCCTAAAAAACAAATGATAAGAATGGCTGAAGATCTAATAACTCTACTCAGGGGTAGCCACCCCCCCTCTAAGAGGCCTAGGACTGAAGTTGATTATGAATCTTCTGATCAAGATTCTGTTTCTGATTCTTCTGATGATCTGGATTTGCCTTTATCTACTTATGAAGATTCTGCTGCAGAGGACTGCATTCCCTCTGCTTCCCCTCCTGAGGATTTTTCTTTTGGGGAAACCTTACATACTCTAAGGGAGCATTTCCACTGGGAAAGCCAGGATTTTTCTGATTCAAAACAGAGGCTTAGGGATTTCCTTCTCCTAGCTCAGCATAGGCCTTTAGCTATTCCTCCTGTACTTGACATTGTTGATGCTTTTTCGGAATCTAGTTTGGCCCCTGATTCCCTGCATCCTGCTCCCAGAAAACCAGATAGATACTACAGGGTCCCAGAGTCCCACAAGTTCCTTTTTAAAAATCCTATTGCAGATCCAGAGACTAATTCACAGGGGCCCAAAGGCTTCTACTGGTAAAAATCCTACCCCTTCTGATAGAGACTCCATGGCGCTGGATAGATGGGGTAAGAAGGTTTACACTTCTGCAACCTTGGTCATTAGGGATTTAAACTGCCAGTTTCATGTTAAAGTATCAGCAACATGTTATTGGACTGCTTAAACAGAAAATGATGTTGATTCCTGACTGTGTAGAAAATAAAGAATTACAGGTTTTAATGCATTCTGCTGAACAAGTTGGAAAACATACTTTGCAATGTGGTTTTGATTCATTAGAGGCTTCTTGCAGGGCTGCTGTTACTGGGTCTGTGCTCAGAAAGCATGCTTGGCTTAAGGAGCAATCTTTGCCTGATCATGTTAAAGCTAACTTGTTGGATGCTCCTTTAAATCAGGGCCGCCTGTTTGGCAACAAAGCTGAGGAAGTTCTTAAAAAGATGGAGGATAAAGCTAAATCTATGCAAACTATTAATTTTTTACAAGTTCAGCCTCCTAGATTTAGTAGGCATTGGCCCTCTAAGAATTGGTCCTTTCCAGCCCCTTCCAGGTCTTCTCAAGCCAAACCCAGACACAGCAAAAACCCCAGGTTTCAGTCCCAGGAGACACACAGAACTAAGCAGTGGGGGGCCTCCACTTCCAAATCTGGGAATAATAAAACTCCCCCCTATGGTAAACTGTCTTAATGACTTAGTTTTAAAATTTCCAAGCACTTATCAACTGACTGCCCCTTTGGGGGGAAAGATTGTTCTTCATGCAAAGAATTGGGAACTCGTTACCCAGGACAAATGGGTTTTAAATATAGTGTCCCAGGGATACAGATTTCACTTCCACACGTTGCCAATACCAAGCGGGTGGCCGGACCTACCCCCAAATCAGTGGGCAGAGGCCCAGAAACAAGTACTTTCTCTGTTAAGCATGGGGGCTATTCCTCTGGTACCAGAAGAGGAAAAGGGACAAGGTTTCTACTCAAGACTTTTCCTGGTACCCAGAAAAGACAATTCATGGTGTCCAATCCTGGACCTGTCTACTCTAAACACCTTTTTGGAGATTCCAAAATTCAAGATGCTGACTCTTCAATTACTTCCTATGCTAGGCAAAGATAACTGGTTGGCAACACTAGACTTAAAAGAAGCATACCTGCACATCCCAATCAAGGAATCTTGCAGAAGATACCTACGCTTCAAAGCAGGCTACTCAGTTCTCTGCACTGCCCTTTGGCTTATCTACTGCATCCAGGGTATTCACAAAGTGCCTAGCTCCAGTTATTGCATTTTGCAGGCAAAGAAATATTCAAATATACCCATACCTGGACGATTGTCTAATTCAGGCCGAAAGCAAGGACATACTTTTGAATCATCTGGCCTTTGTACAAAGGGTTCTAACTTGTCTGGGGTACACCATAAATGAAAAGAAATCACACCTGGTACCCTGTCAACAAATTATATTCCTGGGAGCAAGCTTGAATACAACATGTTCTTCGTGTTTCACTGTTACAGTCATTACATTTGGGTAATCTGCTGGCAGGTTGCCCTCAGTCAGCCTGAATTCCAAAGTCTTGGGTCCTGCGTCGGTTGCTGTCCTCTCTTCCATGTCAGGTCATCAGGGGTATAAAACATGCAGCCGACGCCGTTTTCTTTAGTCTTTCTTGCCGCGTGGTGCCGGAAGCAGAAGCATTTCACAAGTGCCAGTCGGCTGACTACTGAAATATTCGAGTTTGAGTTTCAGAACTGAAGTCTTCACTAAAGCTAAGTACCCCGTTTCGGAAACTTTTTTCTTGCTTTTTACTGATGTCAGAAAAAATTAATAATTGTATTACTTGGAAACAAATACCTCATAAGGATTTTCATTTATACTGTATTCCTTGCCTAGGCCCTGATCACAACGTGCCTGGCTGTCAGTTTTGTGCTAGATTTAACCAACGCACTATTAAGTGTCGGTATATTTTTGCATCTAAGTATTTTGGAAACAGATTTAACTACCCAGAAATGTCAGATAAAGGACAGAGAAAGGCGGTCGAGATCCAAAACCGACGACGAAGCTTCTCCTAAGCCAGTCGCCGGTTCGCCGGTACTCAGTGAAGTACTTTCGCAGCCCCTGATACCCGCTACCTTTGAGTCGCAGGCCTCTACCAGTCCGGCATGCCACAAGATACTCAAGGTATTGGACCGACGGATGTGTCTCCCTCGGATGGGTCCGGAGCCGCTGAGCAGGCAACGGCTTCTGAGGGTGTATTCAGACCTCAACATTTATATATCAAACCAACAGCTGCAAAACTGAAGACAAAGGCAACTTCTAATACTAAAAAACTGACGCATGAGCCACGTGCACAGGCCTCTATGCCTAAAAAACAGATGATCAAAATAGCTGAAGACCTTATTACCTTGATCAGGGGTGTACCCATCCCCCTCCAGATAAGAGGCCTAGGCAAGACACTGATTATGAATCTTCAGATCAGTTTTCTATTTCTTCTGATTCCTCTTCTGATCAGGAATTATCTATACTTCCCTATGAGGATTCTCATGCTGAGGATTCTATTCCATCTGCATCTCCTGCAGAGGATTATTCATTTGGAGAAACCTTGCATACTTTGAGGGAGCATTTTCACTGGGAGAGTCAAGACTTCTCAGAATCAAAAAAGTGGCTCAGAGATTTCCTTCTCCCTCAGCACAAGCCTTTAGCCATTCCCCCTGTTTTAGACATTGTGGATGATGTGTTTTCGGAGTCAAGCCTGACCTCTGACTCCTTACCTCCGGCTCCCAGAAAGCCTGACAGATATTACATGGTCCCTGACTCTCATAAATTTTTATTTAGAAACCCTGCTGCTGATCCTGAAACTATTTCACAGGGTCCAAAGGGAGTTAAGGCCTCAACAGCAAAAGATCCTACCCCCTCTGACAGAGATTCAAGGGCACTAGACAGATGGGGGAAAAAGGTTTATACATCTGCAGCCTTGGCAGTCAGGGCCTTAAACTGTCAATTTCATATTCTTAAGTACCAACAACATGTTATGGGATTGCTGAAACTGAAAATGATGATTTCAGAATGTGCAGAAAATAAAGAATTGCAGGAATTATTGCATGCAGCTGAACAAGTTGGAAAGCATACTTTGCAATGTGGTTTTGATTCCTTAGAGGCCTCCTGCAGGGCCGCAGTTACTGGATCTGGGATTAGGAGGCATGCCTGGTTAAAGGAACAACATTTGCCTGATCATGTTAAAGCTAAATTGCTAGATGTACCTTTACAGCATGATTCTCTGTTTGGTATTAAGGCAGAAGAGGTTTTAAAGAAATTGGAAGACAAAGCTAAGTCTATGCAAACTGTTAAAGACTTCTTACAATTGCAGCCACCAAGATTCAGTAGACACTGGCTTACAAAAAATTGGTCCTTTCCTGTGTCAGACAGAGTTCAAAGGGTTCCAGATACTAGGCGCAAGATTCATACAGGTCAAAGCAATGGGGCGCATCTACCTCCAAATCAGGGGTAGATAAAGCGCAAACCTACAGAAAACAGTCCCAGTGACTTCCCTCTGCCTACACCAAGCACCTATCTTTTGACAGCACACTTAGGGGGAAAATTAGCCCTTTTTGCTCAAAATTGGCAGTTAATAACCCAGGACAAGTGGGTACTAAACATAGTTTCACAGGGATACAGATTCCATTTCCACACTCTGCCAATGGCAAACGGTTGGCCAGATCTGCCCACAAATCGATGGGCAGAGGCACAGAAACAGGTTACGTCCCTCATGGATATGGGGCCATTCAACCAGTACCAGAACAGGAAAAAGGACAAGGTTTTTACTCAAGACTGTTCTTGGTACCCAGAAAGGACAAGGCCTGGCGGCCAATACTAGATTTGTCAATTTTGAACACATACCTGGACATTCCAAAATTCAAAATGCTGACTTTGCAGCAGCTTCTGCCCATGCTGGGTAAGAATGCTTGGCTGGTGACAGACCTAAAAGAGGCATACCTGCATGTCCCAATAAGACAATCATGCAGAAGATACCTCAGATTCAAGGCTGGCTTACTGCATTACCAATTCTCTGCACTGCCCTTTGGCTTATCTACTGCGCCCAGGGTCTTTATAAAGTGCCTGGCACCAGTAATTGCATTTTGCAGACAAAGAAGTATACAGATATATCCTTACTTGGACAACTGTCTCATTCAAGGAGAGAACAAGGACACTCTTCTTCGACACCTGGCATTTGTTAAAAGGCTTCTAACATGCCTAGGATACACAATAAACGAAAATAAATCACAACTGGTACCCTCTCAAAAGATAACATTCCTGGGTGCAAGCTTGAATACAACTGCCCAGATGGCTAGCCTTACACCAGACAAACAAAGGCAACTGACTACTTACTTCAAACTGATGGCAACAAAAACCCAGTCTTCTGCAAGACAAATTCTGCAGGCTCTGGGCTTCATGGCATCCTGCATCCTTCTAATTCCATATGCAAGACTGCATATGAGGAAACTTCAATGGTACCTAAAAAGTTTATGGAGTCAACATTCACACAGTCTGGAAACAATGATTCCTCTCATTCCCTGCCTGCAACAGGAGTTTCTATGGTGGGCAGAGGCCTGTCACCAAAACATGGGACGGCCCTTCACTCTACCCCCTGCCAGCCAAACCTTAGCAACAGACGCATAAGATTATGCCTGGGGGGCCCACATGGCAGGAAGATGCATTCAGGGCATATGGGCCCCAAATCAAATGCATCTACATATCAACCAGAAAGAGATGCTAGCTGTTCAAAATGGCCTAACAGCCTTCAAGGACTTACTTCATCCAGGACAACTACTGATAAAGATGGATAACACCACAGTCATGTGATATATAAACAAGGAAGGGGGCACACACTCATACCCCTTTTGCAGATTAGCCATGGCACTGTGGGACACAGCTTTGACCTACCAAGTACATCTTCAAGCCCAATTCCTGCCAGGAAAACGGAACATTCTGGCAGACGATTTAAGCAGAAACCTTATGGATCCTCACAAGTGGAAACTAAATCTGCAAGTCTTCAGCATGATAACAGAGAAATAGGGGAGTCCAGACATAGATCTATTTGCCTCTCCTCAGAATTATCAATTGAAAAGATTCTGCACAAGGACTTATCACAGACAAGCATGGAATGTGGACGCCCTATCCTCCAGTTGGAAAAACCTATCAGTTTATGCCTTTCCTCCTCTGCCTCTTCTACCCAAGGTCCTCCTAAAAGTCAGACAAGGGAAGCCAAAGATGATATTAATTGCCCCGGGCTGGCCCCGTCAATACTGGTACCCAGTCCTAAAGAACTTGTCTCATTACCCAGCATGGACCTTGCCTCAAAGACCACAACTACTGTCCCAGCAAAATAATCAGATCCTGCACAATCAACTACAGACTCTAAACCTGGCAGCATGGCTAATCATGTAATCATACAAACATCACCTCTCAGTAAAGCTGTGATGGATGTCATTTTGGAAGCCAGAAGGCCTAGTACTAGAAAATCTTATGCTGACAAGTGGAAGAGATTCTGTGCTTGGAATCAAGCACAAGGAACTGATACAGCAGAACCAAATATTCCTCAGATATTACAATACTTAACTGAGATGCTTGACAAAGGCCTATCTTTCTCATCAATCAAAATCCATGCCTCTGCCATTTCGGCACATTACAACACAGAGCTACCAATCTTTTCTCATCCTTTACTAAAGCAGTGTCTTAGAGGAGCCAAAAATGTAAGGCCCCCTAGAAGATCACCATTACCTGCATGGGACCTCAATTATGTGTTGGAAAAGCTCACCCTGCCTCCATTTGAACCAGCTGCTACCTCTGCTGTAAAGTTCTTATGGAAGACCGCTCTGTTACTAGCAATTACTTCAGCAAGAAGA
Source organism: Protopterus annectens (assembly GCF_019279795.1). Taxonomy (NCBI): domain Eukaryota; kingdom Metazoa; phylum Chordata; order Ceratodontiformes; family Protopteridae; genus Protopterus; species Protopterus annectens. The sequence goes on from NC_056739.1 coordinate 966,442,779, forward strand.
GTTTCAGAGCTACAGGCCCTCATGGCCGTAGAGCCTTTATCATATTTTACCCGGACAGGGTGTCTCTGAGGACAAATCCTACTTTTATGCCTAAGGTGGTTTCCAGTGTGGCGCTTAACCAAACAATTCATCTGCCAGCTTTTTATCCAAATCCGCAGAACAAAGGGGAGAGAATTCTGCATTCCTTGGATGTACACAGACAGCTAAGATTCTACTTGAGCAGGACTAAAGCTCTAAGAAAAACTGAGCAATTACTAGTGTCATATGCTGCAGGATCAGAAGGAAAGGCTATTTCAAAGCAGACAATTTCAAAGTGGATAAGCCACTGCATCCGTTTCTGCTACTTACACCATGGTAAACCTGTGCCCAAGGGCATCAGGTCTCATTCCACCAGAGCTGCAGCTACTTCAGCAGCCTTTCTCAGAGGAGTACCAACCAAAGACATTCTAGAGGCTGCTACTTGGAGTTCTGTTCACACCTTTACAAACCATTACCATTTGCCTCTCTACTCTAAGTCCAGGGCAAGCTTTGCCACTGCAGTGCTGCAGTGCCTTATAGCCGCACCTAATGCTGTTTAGCTTCAGCCTCCCAACCATTGCTTTGGGATTCTACCCAAATGTAATGACTGCAACAGTGAAACACGAAGAACATAGTACAGTTGTGTACACTTACCATAAATGTAGATGTTCGAGTGTATTCACTGTTGCAGTCCAGGTTACCCTCCCGCCATCCCCCTGTTATTCTGAAGTTTATCTTTCCTTCACTATCTTCTACAACCTATGTGGTGTATTTGCTTGTAGATGAAGGTAAAGTTTATATTCATGCATGTATTTATATGTATGTATGTGTGTGTATATATATATATGTATATGTATATATACATATATATATATATATATATATATATATATATATATATATATAAATATATATATATATATATATATATATATATATATATATATATATATATATATATATATATATATATATATATATATATATAAATGTATATAATATTGCTACCTTTTTGGGGGCACCTGACAACGGGGGCTAGAAAAACTAAAGAAAATGGCGTCGGCTGCATGTTTTATACCCCTGACGACCTGACATCATGAAAGAGAGGACAGCAACCGACGCAGGACCCAAAACTTTGGAATTCAGGCTGACTGAGGGCAACCTGCCAGCAGATTACCCAAATGTAATGACTGCAAAAGTGAATACACTCGAACATCTACATTTATGTTAAGTGTACACAATTGTACTTTCCCAGATGGCTTACCTCACGCCAGAGAAACATTCATTTGACAACCTACTTCAAACAAGTGGCCACAAAAACCCTGCTATCTGCAAGACAAATACTGCAAGCCTTGGGGTTCATGGCCTCCTGCATTCTTCTAATTCCATATCCAAGACTGCATATGAGGAAACTGCACATTATCAAGACCTAGAAACAATGATTCCTATCATACCTTGCCTATGCTTAGAGTTCCTTTGGTGGGCAGAGGCCTGCCACCAAAACAAGGGACTACCTTTCACACCACCCCCTGCCGTCCAAACCCTAACAGATTCATCAGACTATGCATGGGGGGCTCACCTGATAGGGAAGTGCATTCAGGGCAAATGGAACCGAAGTCAAATTCACCTTCATATCAGTCAGAAAGAAATGTTAGCTGTACAGAATGCTGTGACAGCCTTCAAGGACCACATTTTTCCAGGACAACTAATGGTAAAGACAGACAATACCACTGTTATGTGGTACATAAACAAGCAGGGGGTACACATTCTTACCCCCTCTGCAGACTAGCCATGGGATTGTGGAACACAGCCTTGAGCTACCAAGTGCACCTACAAGCTCAATTCCTGCCAGGAAAATTAAATACACTGGCAGATGGACTAAGCAGAAACCTCATGGACCCACACGAGTGGAAACTGGAACCAAGGATTTTCAACAATTTGACAAGCAAATGGGGGATCCCAGATATAGACCTGTTTACCTCTCCCCAGAACTAATAATTGGACAAATTTTGCACAAGGACTCCCCACAAACAAGCCTGGAAAGTGGATGTCCTGTCCTTCAGTTGGAAAAACCTATCAGTCTGTGCCTTCCCCCCTCTGCCTCTGCTCTCCAAAGTACTACTAAAAATCAAACAGGACAAATCAAGGATGATTTTGATTGATCCAGACTGGCCGCGCCAACACTGGTACCCCCTCCTGCACAGTGCGTCACGGTTATCTCCATGGCATCTGCCTCAGACTCCTTCCCTGCAGTCTCAGCAGGAGACCCAGATTCTGCACCATCAGCTTCTTACACTGAACCTTGCAGCCTGGCTAATTACTTAATCTCTCCTTTACCCATCCCTCAGCAAACCTGTGATGGATATCATTTTAGAGGCAAGGAGGCCTAGTACTAGAAAATCTTATGCTGAAAAATGGAAAAGATTCTGTGCCTGGAACCAATCTCGAGGGATGAGCACAGCAGAACCCAATTTACCTCCGATTTTACAATACTTAACTGAGATGCTGCACAAGGGCCTGTTTTTTTTCTCCATTAAAATCCACGCCTCAGCCGTTTCAGCTCATTATAACACAGAACCTCCCCTCTTCTCTCATCCACTGCTCAAGCAGTTCCTCAGAGGGGCCAAAAATTTGAGACCACCCAGGAGAGCTCCAACCCCAGCCTGGGACCTTAACTTTGTCTTGGAGAAACTCACTCTACCTCCTTTCGAGCCAGCTACTACTGCAGACTTAAAATTTCTTTCTTGGAAAACAGCTTTCCTTTTAGCAATCACTTCAGCTAGAAGGGTATCTGAATTACAGGCCCTTATGGCAGTGGAGCCTTTCATCATCTTTCATGCTGACAGGGTGTCCCACAGAACCAATCCATACTTCATGCCCAGTTCTGTACAAACTTTCACCAAGCATTATCATTTGCCAATTTTCTCTAAATCCAGAGCTGGCATTGCCATTGCAGTCTTGCAGGGCCTTATAGCTGGCCCTCATGCTATCTGAATTCCTCCTCTCAACCATAGCTTTGGAATCTAACCAAATGTAATGACTGCAACAGTGAAATATGAAGAACATAGTACAGTTGTGTACACTTATCATAAATGTAGGTGTTCGAGTGTATTCACTATTGCAGTCCTGGTTACCCTCCCTCCAGCCCCCTAACTTCGTTTGACTATACCTCTACTTTCCTTTACTATGCTTAAAAGCCTTTTTGGTGCATTTGCTTTTTTGTTGGAAGTATATATTTGCACTTTTATATTTAATTGCTTCCCATTAGGGGGCACCTGACATCTGGGGCAAGAAAAACTGATGCAATGGCGTCGGCTGCATGTTTTATACTCCTGACGCCATGGAAGAAGGGACAGCAACCGACGCAGGACCCAAGACTTTGTTAATCAGGCCGACTGAGGGCTACCTGCAAGCAGATAACCCAAATGTACTGACTGCAACAGTGAATACACTCGAACATCTACATTTATGGTAAGTGTACACAACTGTACTTTATTGATGCTGTATGTGATTTCTTATGTATTTATAGTGAGTTGACTCCAAGGGAAATTGAAACACTATGCATGCTATTAGAGATGGTGTTAATTAATAATTATGTTTGAAAATGAATTGGTCCATCAAGTCTCAGTTGTGGTGATGGGTAAGCCCATTACTAATGCATATGCCAATATTGCTCCAAATCAATGGGAGGAGAGGTACATTTTTGAATGTCCATCTAAATTTGTTTCTAAAATTTCCTTTTATAAATGATTTGTAGATGATGTGTGTTTTGTCTGGGAGGGTGAACAACAGCAATTAACTGAGTTTGTTGATTTTTTAAATAATACTGCTGACTTCTTATAGTTTATGCTAAGTTTCTCTCAATATGAGATTTGTTTCCTGGATGTGAAATTAGTAAAAAAATGGCAATGATATTGATACAAGCATTTATAAAAAGAGAGGTTAGTGCAAATAGATATCTGCACAAAAATTAGTATGTATGTTTTTAGGGGCCTTGCCAAAGGTCAACTGTTAAGAGTTAGTAGGATATACACCGATGACCAAGTGTGTGATGAGCAGATGAATGCTATGATACGTGAATTTATTGAGATGGGTTATAAGAATCGATCCTTAAATGACCATAAGTCTTGAGATTTTAAATGAAAGAAAAGGATTGGCTAAACTATATTTTATGAATAGTGGTATTACTTCTACTTATGCCAACAAATATAATTGTATACGGTTTACTACTAATAACAGAAGGACTAATGATGTTAAAAAAAATAATCTCTAACACTTGGAGGATTCTTGAGGCTTTGCCCAAACTTAAAACAATTATTGGTGATAAACTGGGATTTGCTTATAGAAATTGTTCTAACTTAAAACAACGCCTTTGCTACAAGGATGTGCATAATATTAATAAGAGAGAAATTAGTTACTTATCTGGCACCTTCCCCTGTTATAATTACTCATGTTGCAAATGCATTTTGATGAAGACTGAATTTTGTCACCCTAGAACTAATAAGCATTTTGTTATTAAATGCTTTGCTACCTGTAGCGCTTCCTACGTTATATATTGTATGGATGAAATTTTATGTAGGAAAAAGAAGAATCAGGTTAAAAGATTGTATTATAGAACATCAGTCCAGTATAACGAGAATGTCAATATGAATGCTCTTCCTAAACATATAATGGAACCGGTTTAGATCATGATTTTATGTTTAGGGTGATTGAGGTTGTTCATAAAAGTGCAAGGGGTGGTGACATTAACAAAACGTTAGAGGTTAAGGAATATGAATGGATTATCCGTTTAAATGCTGATTGTGAACCTGGCATTAATGCCGCTGTTAACATAAAACCAATTTTAAAATTAAAGCAAATATGCTTGAAATAATTGTAGAACAACTATTTATGAATTTATATATTACTTTTAAGGTTTTATTGCATTTATATTTAATTATAGTAGTTAATTAGTTGCATATTTATGAGTGAGGGCTGTATCTTGTGACTTTTTAAATGATATTGCTTAATGAAGTGGTTTTGTAATCCCTATTTTCACGCTGAAGAAGGGTGTAGTTACCTGAAAGCTTTCTGATTATTAAAGTTTACTAAATGTTTCTAAGTCTGGTATTTTTATTTATTCGTGTTGATTAACTTTTATTGTGAATTAGTTTACCATTGGTCTGGATCCATTTTGCTGTTTTTATGCTCAGACTCCACTGAGACATTATTCAAGTTACCTATCTCAGGTAACTGACCTTGCTCAATGGGCACCTCACTGGAAAAGGAGCACCTTATTTTGGCAGTGTTGTCTGCATAAGGTCATGCAGTTCGCTCATAATCATAGGAAAAAACATCAGGGTGATTAGACAGACTAGACTGCAAGGTCTGCTAAAAAAAAAAAAAAAGCCAGTTTAGTGCAGTAGACAGCTCTCTGGAAACAAAAGCAGCCCTTTGTCATGAGCTGTACTCTGGTATAAAACGTAATACTTGTTCTGGAATGAGCGTGTCCTAGAGAATGTGCATCTCATCCCATTGTCACCTTAGCCTATGCATTTTTGTAGCTGGTGATCAAGACATGGGGTCAAACCAAAAGCGTAGGGTGTACACTCAAGTGGGCAACCTTATCTATGGCTCTACTGACAGCATTGGTATAAGCTGCAAGCAGCATATTTAGGATTATCTGCACTGACCCCCCTCACTTAACTGGTCTAAAATCAGAAAAAAATTGTAAGAATCAACAGCTCTGTAATCTGTACACTGGATCATTTCAGTAATTGCAAACTGAAACGGATGAAGGCCAAGCCTGAAGTGGAAAAAAACAAAGATCAGACAAGGAGACAAGTTCTTCCACCAAATTCCTGATTTCTAGACATAGCTGGAAAAATAAGCCCAAGTAATGTAAATCCCTTGGGACTACCCAGCTAAGAGATCTGTGAACTAGGTTGCTGAGTAGATTTGAAAACTGCTGCAGAACCAGGTGGACAGTACACAAGGCAACTTTTGCAATTCATTTCTGTACCAAAGATGCATTTAAATTAATTAGACTTTACAGCCTCAACCTTGGTCAATGCCAGCCCAGTTGAAAAACAGGTAGCTAGCCCACCATCTGAGTGCCGTTGTCTAAGGCTATGAATTACACAATAACCTGGCAGAACACAGTAACTGTGGCGTTGTCTTGAGTTCTTATCCAGCCTAGATTCAATAATGAATGCCAGATGAGCCATACAGAGTAGTTTATGTATATTATCTGGCTTATCACGAATTGACCTGGCATTATAATGTAGTACAGCCTCCTAGCAACTTATTTGATATCACTTGAGTGGTATTAGGAGTTCTGGAGAGGCCAGGCTGTAGTTATAATTACAAAAACAAACAAAAAAAAAAACAACAAAAGAAAGCAGCCAGACAGGTTAGTGCAGCATACAGCTCCCTGGGAACAAAAGTGTCCCTTTATCAAGAGCTATATTCTGGTATGAAGCATAGTATTTGTCTAGAACGAGCTTGTCCTAGAGAATGTGCGTCCTGTCCCATTGTCGCACCAGGTCTTAGAGCACCTGGTGAGGCCAAAGTTTAAGTACAGAAAAGCTGATTTAGTTAAAATTCCTCCTGAGAATCCTAATGTGTGTGTTTGAAGAGTATTTCTTTGTCTTTTGAGAGATAAAATCCAGCTACATTCGTTTAACTTTAAACGTACAAACTGTTTGCAATACCGAAGTAAGAAAAATGTAGTTCATAGCCCATTTATTTCTAAAGATGTCTTTGTCACTTCAGAGAAATCATTCTGCTGTTTTATACACTTATTCGAAGCCATCATCTGAACGAGTAAAGTGATTCTTTGCTGCAAAAAATCATATGGTTAAAACATGAGCAACTCCGAAAGGCTATAATAATTGTCATAACATTCTCTGTCTTATATGTTCCATAAAGTTGATTACTGCCTGTTCTATAAGGCAATGTCTAATCTAGAGCTGTTTGAAAGTGTATTCCTAAGTTGCAGCGCTGTGGAGTTAACACTAAGTCAAGAAAAATTATACTAAAAATAGATTATCAGTAACATACACGGAAGTGCTTTTCGATGTTAAGCCCTTTCGTGTATGTGTGTTCGATGTTTTGTGATTCGGACATATGCTAGTTGAGCATGTGTCCTAGACCCATGTATATATATATATATATATATATATATATATATATATATATATATATATATATATATATATATATATATGGATCCTTATCAGACGATAGAGTTTTCAGAAACTCAAAAGTCCCAGCCAGTCATCCAGGTTCCTCTTAAAGAGGGCTAGTGAGGTACTCTGCATGACATGGAGAGGAAGTCTCTTCCACAGATGGGTGAGTCGTTGGGACACAAATCTATCCCTCCAGCAAGTTCTATTAATATCACAGACCAGGTTGAGAGCTTGTATGCTGGTTGTGCGAGTGGAGTTTGACTTACGGAGATGCAGCAACTCCGTCAAGGCTGCATCTGAGATGGCCTTGTATGCCAGACACCGGTTACCTCTGAGCAGTCTGTATGAGACTGAGTAGAGGGGGACAGGGCTTTTAGCCTATCTGTATAGGACAGGTATTTGAGACCCTGGATTTTTTCTGGGCAGGAACCTCTGTGGTCTGTGGTCTGTCCAACTGCTGCATGTGCTTGGCAAGGTACATGCCAAAGGGGGCATTGTACTCGATAATGGGTCTGATAAGGGAGGAGTAGAGGGTTGTTATGACCTCCTTGTTCCTGGATGAAATACCCTTACTTATGAGGTGGGCCTTGTAGAAAGCCTTCCGTACAAACGAGGTCAAAAGTCAGGTTGCTGTCAACCTGGGTGCCCAAGTCCCTCGCATCTGATTGCGTGCTTAGTACGTTGTTATTAATGTAATTAGTGGGGACACCATTTTCCCAAAGGGGATAATGATGCATTTCTTGGCATTCAGTTTAAGGCCGTGCATCTGGCACCAGTCATTAGTTTGGTTAAGGCCCACTTGGAGGATGTTCATATCATTGGATGGAATTTATGACTGTGCCCAGCTTGCAGTCGTCTGCAAACTTGGTCAGCCACAGACCACTGGTTTTGGCTTGCACCTCAGAAAAGTATATCCCAAACAGTAGAGGCCCCAAGACTGATTCTTTGGGTACGCTGCTTGTTACAGGTCTACTACTAGAGGTGGCTTCCCCTATTTTGACTGAGTGGGTTCCATCAGTGAGCCAGTTAGCTACCCATCTGGTAATGTATGGGTTGATGCCTATCTGGGAGAATTTATCTATTATGCCCGAGTGGGGAATAGTGTTGAAGACTTTGGCTAGGTCAAGGTAGGCGGTGTGCACTGTCTTGCCCTCATCCATGGCTTTGGTGACTGTTTCAGTAGGTGACTAAGTTTAACAGGCATGATCTCCCTTTGATAAAACCAAACTGTGTGGGATCAAGCGTTTGGAGGTTGCCAGTGTCCATGTTTATAAGGTCCATGATAATGCATTCCATGGCCTTGCAGATCAGGCTAGTTAGGCTAATGGGCCTGTAATTGCCTGGATTGGTGGATGCTCCACCTTTGTGCAGAGGGATGACAGTGGCTATCCTCCATTCTGTTGTGACAAAGCCGGTTTACAGGCTTTGGTTGAATAGGGTACATAGTGGTGCTGAGAGCTCTTGCCTGCGTTCATGTAGGACACAGGCTAGGGATGTTGTCGGGTCCCTTGGAGGCTGTATTTTTTGCCTTTGAGAGGGCATTAATAACATGCTCCCTGGTGATGAGGGAAGGGGGGGCAGGTGCTGGGGATGATCTGCTTTAATAATGGGGGACAGGGGAGTAGTTTTCACTGAACTTGTCTGCCAGCAGGTTGGCTATATCTGTGGCATTTGTGTAATGTAGTATACTTGACCACCATTTCAGAGCAGATTTGGGAGTTACCTTTGAGATTGCAGATGTATGCGAAGAAGGCCTTGATTGTCCTTGGTGGATGTGGCCAATTTGGAGTCAGTTAGCCTTGGAAGATTTCACCAGTGACCTTATTTGCTTGTTCATACAAAGGAGAGATTGCTTCAGACTTGGCACCTGCTTCTTTTTGGTCCTGGACAGCATTTTTTTTCCTTTTATTATAGAGTCTGTTTATTGCTGCTGTACACCAGACTGGTTTACTCTTCCTTGAGGAAGATGATTTGGTCCTGTCAGGTATTGCTGAGTCCATGCACCTATATAGGTGCTCATATAATTTTTTGGTGTAGGCTTGGACATTAGTGCTTGATTCAACTGAAGGGATTGTGGCTGTGAAGCTGCTTATACCAGCTCTCAGGAGGTTTTTGTCAGCTTTGGAAAAGTTTCTTTGTTTGACTTCGAAAGCTATTGCTTTATGGTCGGATCTTACCAAGGATGACACTGTAGGGATGCTACAGTGGCTACTCATAGGTTCATAGGTTCATACTAGGCTATCTGCCCTGGGGCAATTATAAGCCTAGCCCGATTCTGTATGGCTTACACCACCCCTTGATTTGAGTATACTGTACCCTTTTTAAGGTTTAGTTTACTGTGCCTCTGTCTAATAGTGACACGGGAGTAATCCCTGGGACAAACCTACGATCCCCCATCCACTTATCGAGATTCTTCTTGAAGAGATTCATTGAGGTGCTCTGCCTCACATGAACTGGAATTCTATTCCAGAGTGAAGGGAGCCTCTGGGTTATGGACCTGTCCCTCCAGCAAGTTCTATTTATTTCTGTGCTGAGGTTCAAGTCCCTCGAGCGTGTGGCTCTAAGGGATTTAGATTTACTAAGGTGGAGCATGTCCATTAATTCTGGATTTGACATAGCTTTGTATTTCAGGCATAGATCGCCTCGAAGTAGGCGGTATGCAACTGAGCAGAGCTGGAGTTTTTTTAACCGAGCAGCATATGGCATCTGTTGAGACCCTTGATCCTCTTGGTGAGATACTTTTGGGGTCTTTCTAATTGCTGCAGGTGTCGGGTAAGGTACATCCCCAAAGGGCATTGTATTCTGTGATGGGCCTGATGAGGGATGAATAAAGGGGCACGATTACCTCTCTTGATCTAGATGTGAAACCCTTCGTGATGAGGTGGGCTATGTAGAAGGTCTTTCTAACCACTTTGGCAATGTGGTTTTCAAAGGAGAGATTGCTATCAACTTGGGTCCCCAGGTCCCTAATAACTTTCTCTGTACTTAATGGGTTTCCGCCTATGTGGTAATTTGTGGGCACATTGTTTTTGCCAAAGGGTATGACTATACATTTTTTGGTATTTAGCTTTAAACCATGGCGCTGGCACCAGTTATCTGTCTGAGAGACCTTTTTGAAGGATGTTTGTGTTAGCTGGAGAGTTGATTATGGCGCCCAGTTTGCAGTCGTCTGCGAACTTGGTGAGCCATATTCCTCCCACGTTTGCCTGTACCTCGGTAAAGTATATACCGAACAAGAGTGGTCCCAGGACAGAACCCTGTGGGATGCCACTTGTGACCGGTTTCGAGTCTGACATGGCTCCAGCAACTCTCACTCTGTGGGTTTTGTCTTTGAGCCAGTTTGCGTTACCCATCTTGTGACATAGGGGTTTATATTTAAGCTGGATAGCTTATCTATGATGCCTGAGTGGGGTATTGTGTCAAATGCCTTTGCAAGGTCCAGATAGGCTGTGTGGACTACCTTCCCTTTATCTATGGCTTTGGTGACTATTTCAAAGAAGTCATCCAGGTTCAAAAGGCAGGATCTGCCCTTGAGAAAGCCGAACTGGGTAGGATCTAGTGTCTGGACGTCCCCAATGTCTTTGTTTATGAGCTCCATGATGATCCTCTCCATAGCCTTGCAGACTAAGCTAGTCAGGCTTATGGGGTGATAGTTTCCAGGGTCCGTAGAGGCTCCACCTTTGTGGAGTGGGACCACTGTTGCAGTATGCCATTCTGTGGGCACATATCCTGTAGTGAGGCTAAGATTGTATAGCTGTTTTATTTGAGGGATTAGTTCCTCTTGTAGTTCATGTAGGGCCTTAACCTGGGACGCCATCTGGTCCCATGGAAGCAGTATTTTTTGCTTTGGAGAGGGCAGCCTTCACCTG